>NC_141033.1:47915000-48277500 GCF_052040795.2 Danio rerio | reverse complement strand
TTAACAGATTCATTCATGTCAAGCAGTGCGTGCAGGGCCGGCGAGCAGTCCGTGCATCTTTTGGTCACTCAGTTGTTATAAAAAAGTATTTTCTTGTGATAACACGATTTCATTGAGACATATTTCCCTCACGCTTGCATATATATTTTTTTTCTTGTTAGTTTGATTAGTGTTGATTTCAAATGCAATAAATATGTTTGTACAAAACGTGTAGTAACGGTGCTTATAAGTGCGACTAAATTTTTTAAGTTAGAAGCACGGGTGCTACCAAGCAAAAAGAGTAATTTCGACCCCTGCTATATATATTCATTCATTCATTTTTTTTTCGGCTTAGTCCCTTTATTAATCTGGGGTCGCCACAGCGGAGTGAACCGCCAACTTATCCAGCATATGCTTTACGCAGCGGATGCTCTTCCAGCTGCAACCCATCACTGGGAAACATCAATACACAATTACATACATACACAACGGACAATTTAGCGAACGTGCTACCCACTGCGCCACCGTGTCGCACTTAAGTCAGTCTTATGGCTGCTTTTAAATGTGCTTTATACACAAATTAACTTTTAAACGGTTTTCTAATGGCTGTTAGCGTTTTGCGCACTACTTATGCTCCCTGCACGCCAACTATGACTAATAAACTTAACTATCCTGAATTTGAGTGTAATGCAATAATGTGCACTTTTTGTGAAGCTGCTTTGAAACAGTAATTATTGTTAAAAGGGCTTTACGAATAAACTTTAATTGAAATTATTTGGTCATTTTTGAGCGAGATGCTAGTGGTCTAATCTGATTCAATTATCTATGCTAAGCTAAGCTAAGCTTAAAGTGCTTCCACAAGACCTAGATTTCGGAAAAAAGTTAAACAGCTTAAGACTAGGAGAGTTGTAAAATTAGCTTACTTATAAAATTTATTTAAGTATCTTCAATGTATAAATACAGCTAACTACTTTGTAACTATTAACAGCGACCACTGCTAATGACTGTATTGCATGAGTACAGTATATCTGATGTGACCACAAAGATGTCTCGATCAGACTAAGACGGCTCTGTGGGAAGATGGTTTACAGCACAGGAAATGACAGGGCTCTTTTTATTCACCAGCACTGAGTTTTGCACGAGGCACTGAAACCAACTGACACCAGCTTGGTGAGAGCCTCATCACGCTCTCAGATAACAGCAGATGCACAGCCATTACAGCCTTCAGGAATAATTCAATCTGGCCTTCGAAACACAATGGTTTGTATGAAACAACAGTTCCAGCTGTCAAAGTCACAACCTCTACAGGAATCATTATAATAATGGCAACCTCAATAATTACTCAGACTTCATTTACACAACACAGATTAAAAATACTGAAGGAATTTACGATAAGTACAATATTATAGTGATTTTGAACAATAATACACAGTAAAAAATGCAAAGTTCCACTTAATTTATTTCATGTTGTCTCAACACAAATCGGTTAACAAATCTAAGTGGATTGAACATAAAACAATTAAGCCGTCTCAAACGAAATCTTAAGAATTGTGTTGTTTCAGCTTTTTTTTTTTGCTGTATGGTAAAGTGTGCTATCATATATATTCATTCATTCATTTTCCCACAGGGAATGAACCTACAACTACTCAAGCATATGTTTTACAAAGTGGACGCCCTTCCAGGTGCAACCCAGTACTGGGAAACACCCATACACTCTCTCATTTACACATATACACTACGGCCAATTTAGTTTATTCAATTCACCTGTACCGCATGTCTTTGGACTGTGGGAAAATCGGAGCACCCGGAGGAAACCCACACCAACATGAGGAGAACATGTCCCATTCATTTTCTTGTCGGCTTAGTCCCTTTATTAATCCGGGGTCGCCACAGCGGAATGAACCGCCAACTTATCCAGCACGTTTTTACGCAGCGGATGCCCTTCCAGCCGCAACCCATCTCGGGTGAACATCCACACACACAATCACACACACACTCGTACACTATGGACAATTTAGCCTACCCAATTCACCTGTACCGCATGTCCTTGGACTGTGGGGGAAACCGGAGCACCAGGAGGAAACCCACGCAAACGCAGGGAGAACATGGAACATGTCCCATAAATATTGAAGTATAGACTTTTTTCTTAGAATGCAAAATTACCCATTATGCTTTGCGTGTATGCGCAAGGAGAACGCTAAGAACTTCCGGTCGGCAGCTGATGCGTATAAACAGTCACATTTGGACAGTTTTGAAATGATTGTTTTAATCTATTTTATTTGCTTTTAACATCTTTGAGCTAATACTACTGTCGATCAGCGCCACCTCCTGGACTGATCAATTAAAAAATGCGATCTAATGGAATGGAAAACAACTGCTGTGAGGCATTTTCGACTCGTTGTCAGATGTGCGTTTAAAGTCTCGACATCGCTAAAGTATTTTATCTTTCTTTCAAACATATAACCAGCCCAAACAAATGTAGTTCACCAAAATGTTTGACACACACGTAGTACTGTCCCACTAACACAGGGGTTCTCAACTGGTTTGGCCATGGGACCCACATTTTTACATGATCATCAAGCCGCGAATCAAATTTTTAGGAACTATAATATAATTTAAGGAATTATACTTATTTGTTAACATAAACAAGTAGTGACAGATAAATCATAAGAAATTCACCAAGACGTACAAATAAAACCTATTTTATTGCTGTCATTTAACAAAATGGATCAAATTATAAAAATATTACAACGACAATTACTGTTAATAATAAACTGTTAATAAAGAAAGCTCAGCTATGAATAATAATGAGAAACTGACGTATTATCACTCTACTAGCAGATTCGCGCTACGTCACTGATTTTGATCCCACTTCCAAAATTATTTTAAACCCGGAAACTGAAATTAGCTGACAAAAGCTCAAAATTAAAGCTGACAGGTGGTAACACTGTCTTAACTGATTCTCAACACACACGAATCTGTTAAAAATTTCAAAGAAAGTACTCCAGGGTGTCCTGAACCTTTAATCAGTGCTCCAGCATACTGTAGTATTAACTATTGTCAAATGATGAACTGTACATAGTATACTTCATATCTGTCAATAGCTATGTTTCCATCCAAAGATGCCAAATAAATTAATGCGCATAACTGGAATATCGCATAAAAGACATGCGAATAAAGCTGCGTTTCCATCTAACGAGTCAAACAGAAGAAAATCATCACTTCCTGATTACGTGGGAACAAATATCAAAAGTAAAAATGAAATTTACAGCGGTAGGAGAAGCTGCGTCAATCTTTTCTTCTTTTAGTAAATTACTTGTGTCTCAGAAGACAATTCCAACACACAATGAATGTGGGTGGTGTTTGAAAGCATAAGACGTGGAGCGAAGAGGTTCTTGACTATTCTGGAGGGTATTAATAATATAATACCACTAATCAGGGTACAACGCTAAGGATTTTTTAAACGGGTCCGATCGGGCCATTGGTTGAGATTTTTACTTGCCCTGCCAAAATGTTCACTGGCCCCACCAAAAAAAACAACAAAAAAAAAACTAAAAATTTAATAGCTATTTCTTAGCCACATATTTTAAATACTGGCAAAATTATGCCTGTGAATCTAGAATTTAAAGATTTTAAATATGTCAATAAATGTATAATGAGCAAAATTCTAGATTTTATGCAAATGAAAGAGCAGTATGAAAAATGTGCTGGTATTTTAATGCAATTCTAAATAATTTTTATAAAAATGGCTTGCCAAACTGACAACTGGTTTTATTTATTTATTTATTTTTTTCAGTTTCTTAATTTTGTTCCCATGTAATTGTCTGCTTCTAAGACTTTAGAAACAGACGTTTTCTTTTAGCCTCATTGTTTAATTTTGCCGCCATGTTACCATCTTTTCGCTGTACTGGTTGTTACCAGGTTACAAAAAAAATAAATAAATGTGCTCAACGTTACTGGCCGATAGGGGCCAGTAACAATCCTGTCTACTGTCCCGAGAGTCTTTCACGCTGGCCCTGGGCAGTCCTTATTGTTGAGCCCTGCTAATACTGAAACGCTTAAGGTGATTTAGAAAGACTAAATCAACATTTCAGATGTTTTACGGTGTGCTCAGCCTGCTGGTTTGTCCATTCACGCACGATCAACATCACATGATCTCTTTTAACAAAATCACATGACCTTTTTTTAATTCACATATTGGAATTTGTTCGGTAAAAGTGTTTCCGTTGCAGTTTATGTGCATATTTTTTATTGAATAAAAAGTTTATTCTACTCAGTCATGCACACGTTTTTTATGCTCATTTTCAAAATGTATGCGCATCTTGGCGTTTCCATCAACAGCTTTTTTTAATGCGCGTATTAAATATGTTATAATCCAAAATTAAAAAGCACTGCAGTGTTTGGGTGTTCTGTGTTTGTCTGAAGTAATTAGTCTATTGAAATGTGTATTCCATACAAAGTATGAAGCTGATTGGTCAGTTCTTGACACATGGTGCACTTGCTGTATTCTGAAAAGTTGAGATGTTTTCAATTGGGTGTGCCTGGTGTCGCTGCCAATATGCGCACACAAGCCGCGTGCCTGCATTGGGAATGACGATGTGAACGACTCCTTAAGCACGTCAAACGGCCTAAACGGTTATTTCACATCGCCTCATTTGCACGAATAGCACTGCAGGATGACTAATCGCGTCTTTCCATTGACTTAATATGTAAATCACTCGTGCTTGACACTACATCTGCATTTGGTGTGAACGCTCCATTAAAGTCCACATAAACCAGAATCTGCAACCATTTTCTTTTTCATATTGTGACCCAGTTCCTAGAGAAACGGAATATTAAATGAGAAAACAGTGGGCGTGGCTTGTTTTTTTTCTACTGAGAGCTGATTGGATGTTGTACAACAGGCATTATATTCAGAAAGATCTGGAAGAGAGTTTCGGGAGAGTTAATACAACCTAACAGACACCTCCTCCTTATCATTTCTGTTTGTTTGTGCAAACATGACCAAAAGATCTTGCAAACCACCACTTGTATACAGTGCAGCAAGGCAATGGGTGCATTTAGTGCAAAAAGCACTGTAATATTTTTTTTTTTTACGTGTCATGCTCTGTGACTGTGAGTCTGCTGACATTTCCTGTTAAAACAGGCCCAAAAATAACAACTAGTGTATGCTATTACTGCAGAGACTCTCACGCCCCATTCACACGAGGCTTCAGCGTCAACGCTTCCCATTCACTTTGAATGGGTGACGTCAGGCGTAGCCAAACTGCATTGTGGATCCGTCGGCGCCGCTTCAGAGGCGTTGCTCGCTGCAGAAGTTGGGACTAGCTCAAATCTTCAAGCACCAACGAAAGCGTCAGCCAATCAGATTGCTGTATGCAAATACACCTGCTAGACAGTGGCCTATTGCTGACTGAATTTCATTGGCTGATGCTTCTATGACGATCACTTCAGCCCCAACTTCAGACACGCCTTCAGTCAAGCGTTGATGCTGAAGCCTCGTGTGAATGGGGCGTCACAGCTGATTCGACTGAATATATGCTCAGAGAAGGTAATTATGTGAGGTTTAATGTGCAGGAAACCTGTCCATCTTCTGCGGTTCAGTGAAGACACACAGACCAATACAAACCACCGCAACCCAGATCACCATAACGTCACTATGGACACCTGGAGAATCATTCTCAGGAATGATGATTTTGTGTCTGGATGATCATGTTTATAGGATATTCACATGCATGCAATGTAGAAAACAGAGCAATATTTGGGGTTTGGTTAAAACTTAATTTACAACTGTGGTTTTAAATGTTCACAGAAAGGTCACTGAATTTATGTAAAATGTCTATGTTTTCATTTTATAACACAAGATCTCAAAATATGGATGGAATAATATTCAATATACAGTGCTTAGTATAAGTACACCCCTCACAAGTCTCTCATTTAGATGAATATTTTTTATAGGAAGCTTTACAATATTATATTTGTGCATATACATTAGTTTAGTCAGCACTAAAGCCAAACCTGGAGCTAATCTAATAAAATAACTTACAATACAGGTCTTAGAATTAGTAGCCCAAAAGTATAAGTTAGGAAAAATTCTTAAATTTTTTTTTTTTTTTTTTTAAAGAAACTAAATAAAAAATAGAATTTTTATATAGGATTTTTTTCAATATTTTGCCTGAATTTAAATGTATTCTCTTACTATTTCTAAAGATGTTTGGCATAAATATTATTGTAATAAATATAAATCGGTTTAATAAATCTGTTTTGTTCACATGCACCAATATATACAGTATTACCCATATTTACTAATCAATAGATAACAATATTCATTTTCAAAATGAGGTGTACTCATTTATGTTGAACACTGTACATATTGTTTATATATTTTTAATATAAGAAAGAGAGAGAATGAGAGAAAGAGAATGTGAATATAAAATAAATGTAATATATTGAAATGTTTTCAGTGCTGTGGATGGATGACACATTTCTTCATGCATGGACTGAAAACATGGTGGAGGAACATTATAATTGGGCTGCACAATATATCATTTCAGCATCGACATCACAATGTGTTCATATGCAAGAGTCAAAATCTCAGGATGGTCAGTGTTGAGTCAGGATTAGCAGACCATCAGGCACAATTGCAAAAATGTATTATTTAACATTTATGCATTTAATGGGGAAGAAGCTTTCGTTGTGATGAGACATCTCTCAGTTACGGATGTGACAGATGTGAAATTGCCACTTTTCTGTCTTTGATAAATCGAATAAAATTTGAAAAAGCTGACAGAAACATTGATTATTTGTACAATGTAGTAAAATGCAAGCTTACACAAACAACTGTAATAAGGGTTTCAGTATGTAGGTGAAAACTTTTCTATTTTTGTCATGCCAAGGTTGCATAGAATTTATATATATGTTGACGCTGACGCCTCGTGTGAATGGGGCGTGAGAGTCTCTGCAGTAATAGCATACACTAGTTGTTATTTTTGGGCCTGTTTTAACAGGAAATGTCATATATATATATATATATATATATATATATATATATATATATATATATATATATATAGAGAGAGAGAGAGAGAGAGAGAGAGAGAGAGAGAGAGAGAGAGAGAGAGAGAGAGAGAGAGAGAGATGGAAAGCTAGATAGATAGATAAATAGACAGACAGACGCACAGACAGATGGGTGGCTGGAAGATGGATGGATGGATGGATGGATGGACGGACGGACGGACGGACGGACAGACGGACAGACGGACAGACGGACAGACGGACAGACGGACAGACGGACAGACGGACAGACGGACAGACAGACAGATAGATAGATAGATAGATAGATAGATAGATAGATAGATAGATAGATAGATAGATAGATAGATAGATAGATAGATAGATAGATAGATAGATAGATAGATAGATGGATGGATGGATGGAGGGATGGAGGGATGGATGGATGGATGGACGGATGAATGGAAATTAAAATGTATTGCATTGATTTCTGGATAGATAGATAGATAGATAGATAGATAGATAGATAGATAGATAGATAGATAGATAGATAGATAGATAGATAGATAGATAGATAGATAGATAGATAGATAGATAGATAGATAGATAGATAGACAGACGGACGGACGGACGGACGGACGGACGGACGGACGGACGGACGGATACATGGATAGATAGATAGATAGAGATAAATAGATAGATCCATCATTATACAATAACTTGCCTAATTACCCTAATTAACCTAGTTAAGCCTTTAAATGTCACTTTAAGC
Organism: Danio rerio; assembly: GCF_052040795.2. NCBI lineage: Eukaryota > Metazoa > Chordata > Actinopteri > Cypriniformes > Danionidae > Danio > Danio rerio. The sequence continues at coordinate 48,269,738 of NC_141033.1, read as the reverse complement.
TGAATACTAATGTCTTGAAAATATCTAGTCAAACACAATGCACTGTTATCATGGCAAAGATAAAATAAATCAGTTATTAGAAATGAGTTATTAAAACTATTATGTTTTTGTGTTGAAAAAATCTGCTCTCTGTTAAACAGAAATTGAGTGAAAAATATACAGGACGGCTAATAATTCCAGCTGTATATTGTTCAGCTCTAACACTGCATATACCCCGTTTGAACTGTGGTCAATAACGGCACGGTCAACAATATATATAATGCATCGCTAAGAACTCCAACACCCCAGTGTGCTGCCATCAGTCTGACAGCTAAGCATGTTTGTGAAGGGGTTCCCCATGTGAAAGCAAACAAAAAGGTCACCGGGCAGTTAAGCTTGTTTTTGTGAAGCGCCACCGTGCAGCAGCTGGACTGAACTCTGCTGTCTGAGGGACTGAAAAGGCACATCTGAGATATCAAAGACTCCGCTGGATGCAGAGGAACACTAGTGTGCACGTGCCGGGGCTTTAAAGAGACACTGCACCCAAAAATGAACAGCTCTTCATTTACTTCAATTTTAGAAAACTTGATCTGTGACACAGAGGCTCAGTGGTTAGCACTGTCGCCTCATGTCATGGCTGCCATCACTTTGAGTAAAAAAAAAAAAACAGACTTCCCGTGTGGCTCCCAATATTGTTCTGTGCAACAAACTGAATGTTATTTACTATTTTATTACCTGTCCTTGCTAGTAGTAAACTAGACACTAGTGTGTCAGCTCACGTGTGATTTTGCGGCCGTGAAAACATCCTTACATTTATGCTGTGTTCACACCAGACACGGCAAGTGCGTAAATAGACGCATGAACAAATTGAGTTACTCGCTTCATTCCAGCGTCAGATTTACTTCACAATAGATGCAGATTCGCATTATGGGCAAGGCTTCTGTCTGCCCGGCAGGGTTTTACATAAACTTTTTTGATCACCAGCCACAGTGGCTAGTAGTTTTCCAACGTTACTAGCCACTCTGCATTTTCACTAGCCACAATTTTGTTGTTGGGAAAATATTTTTATATGCATAAATATGACTTTGACATGCTAAAATTACTTGATTTAGATTTTTTGCTATGTCCACATGGCTTCTTATTCATTTCACGTTTTGTGTGTTGTGTATGAGCAAATGGGTCATGGTTTCATGACTTTTCAGAACTCAAAATTAAGGATTTACCTAACTTATCTCTGACCACACCAAACAATAATTATTTCTTAGCCACAAATTTTTTTAATGTGTCAAACAAGCTAAATATAGCTGTATACTATACTTTTTATTTAACAAAACATTTCTTTAAAAAAACCAAAGCAAAAGCCATTGACTTTTACAAATAATTATTGTCATGTATCAAAAATATGCACAGTTATCTGTCCTGGCTAGGGTTATAACGGTATGAATTTTTTACAGTATGATAATCGTCTAAAACAATACCACGGTTTGACGGTTTCGCGGTATACGGTATGTTACAAATGTTACAAAATAATAGAACTGTGAAGCAAATTTGACTTTTTCCAAATAATATATTTTCAGTTACTATAAACAACACCACTTACAATGAACAAATAAAAAAATAAGAAAATAATAAATAATGTGTCAAAGTCCAAATAAAGTCCAAATAAACATGGTGCAAATCCTCAGTAAAAAATAGATATAAATATTTACTATACTATAAATAGTTACATAACGAAACTAGATTCAATATGGAACATCCTTAGGTTTTATGTGCCAGCATGGATATGGTTGTCTGGATATGGATTTGGATATGGTTGTCTGCAATGCAGACAAACAGCTGCACCTTCATTTGCGTCTTTTGAAAACAGCAAGAGCAGCAGTTCGTCTTTGCTGTGTCACTGTTTTGTCATGTCTCTGTGCTGCTGTGCATGCAAAAGTACTTAGTATGAGAATTATTTCATGCAAAACTTTTTTTTTTGCGTTTTATTTAGCCGCGCATAAATGTATGCCTATCTCTCATTCTGTGTTGTTCAAAAAGCTCAGTGTTGGGCCACAAACAAAAGCGAAACCTATGCTTATTGGTTGTGATATAGCGAGTTTGAACCAATCTGGGCATGGAGGAGGGACAATGCATCAATGTATCATGTCTGATTTGTCCGGAGACACAGTGACGAGCGTTTCTTTGTCAAATCAGCGTTGTCAAATTTTGATGACGTAACCGCACTGATTCCGGAGCCTCTGAAAGTCCGAATGTTATGTGATACAGCACTGGAAAGCTGAGATTCTCTTCTTTATGCCAATCTTTGAATTGTATGAATCAGATCAGCGGATCAAAAGTTATTAAACATTTAAGAGCAATACTTAATTTTAGCCGCGGGCGGCTGTCTCGGTCTTTAAGGGTTAAAACCGTTGATATGCAATTGTTCATGGTATGATAATCGTGCACGTTCAAATCGTGGTAGACCGTCATACCGGTATATTGTTACAACCCTAGTCCTGGCTAAAGGTCTCTCAGATTATCAGTTAACTACACATAAATAGAGAGTTAATCTCATATTAAAGCAATTTTGTTGTAAAAATAATAATTAAACCATATAAACAAAAATAACCATAAGCAAAAGAAAGCAGGAGAAAAACATATACTGTGTGACAATGGAAGAATGATCAGACGGTTAAGGCCAATTAATAATCTGTTCAAAGCGAAGGCAACCGGTGCTGCTTACAAAAAGCCACATTTGGAGCTCTTGAAAGCAGCAAGACTGTGTCTGTGTGTGCATTAGCATTACTTTTTTGCCTGCCCTGACTATTTGAAAGAGATCCGATCACATTTGCGTTCCAGGCACGGTTGCTTCAAGGAAGGAACAATAGTCGCGCGTATCACATCAGCTGTTAGCGTGACTGTTAGCCTCTCATTCTGTATTCATCTGCTTTTTTCTGCTCGTGCGAATGCAATTTTTTTGTTAGTCGTGCTGTTTCTCGATTCTAAGATCACATTTGCACGCATATTGGGTCATTCTTATAGTCGAACCCTGCTTTTAAGAAAACCACAATTTAAAAATTATTTTTAACCAGCCAAAGTGGCTCGTGGGAGTGACTGTCTAACCACCCAAAGTTGAAATCTACCCGCATTTGGCGGGTGTTAATGTAAAGCTCTGCTGCCCGGTGACTCTAGCTACAATGATAAATGGTTAACATGGATTTTATTGATATAGCAGTTGTTTAAGAAGGCTGAAAAACATCGTATATTCGTTCGGCGCCGAGTCCACTAGATCCTTTCAAAGGTGCACCCAGCTCTGGGAGTTCATCAACTCCTCCAGAAACTATGCCTGGCTGGAGGCTTTCAGCGGTGCTTCTCGAATGAGCCGAGCCCAATTTGATGAACTGTTGTCCGGTGTCGCCAGAAGATTTTTCCCCAGAACACCAACAACAGGCTGTTACAAACCCCTGGTGTTATGCTAGGGGATAGTGGGGTTTGACATTTAGGTAATTAAAATATATTTATACAAATAGTGAATAAGTGCAAAAGACAACCATAGTAATACCAAAAATATGTGCTTTTATTTACATGTGCCAAAAGAGAACAAAGAAGGATAAGTATTTTAAAGGGTCACAAAACACCAAAACACAAGTTTTGAGCTGTTGACAGTTGTATATGTGTCCCACATTGCTAAAAACACTATTAGGACACCTATATTTCACTAAAAAGTGTAAATTGGTTGTTTTCGCGTTATTTCAAGCAAATTCGTACTTCCGGTTAGAAACGAATTTTTGAAGCTGCGTCACGGTCGTGACATAATAGCATTGTATTCCAGCGTGCGCTACAATAACTTACGTGTCTAAGGAGGCACATTGTTTACCTGAGAGCTGTTCTCATCTGCAAACGCTGAGATCCGGATTCGCTTGTAACGTTAGTCTCCTCTTATTAAAGACGCAGCTCTAGTTGCTGGTGATTGTCCTGTCTCTACAGATTTGGTAAGTGAGCGACCAGCGCTCTTTGTTTATTCAGTTTGTTCGTATCGAACTAACAATTGCACCGAGTGTAAACATGTTAGCACCACAACCAAACTTTTACCTCGTGTAGGATTTTTACCGCATTTTGTGACCAGAATAACACACGCTGCTTTCTGACGCTACCTGCCGTGTGCATCTAAGTTTCTGGAAAATGCGGAGGGTTTTTTCTCTCATTCGCCTTGCGGTATCAAACATTGCATGAAAAATACACGCTTACAGCAGTTCCTCTATTAATATATCTCATTTGTCGCGAGGGGCATGACTGAATTCCCTGAATGAAAGAGCCAAACTGCAGTTAAAGTCTATCATTTAATAATTTGGCAAATAATTCGACTATAGATGTCCATGTAAACAGTCACTTTCTCCCGTGTGTGTGTGTGTGTGTTTTGACTCTGAAACTCGCGTGTACCCAAATAGACACTCCCACACCATCCCTCTTTAGTTCCTCCGACACTCCCCCCTAAACAGAGCTGGACACGCCCACTTTTCTGACTTTTTCCAAAGTAGAGGTGTGAAAACACCCTGCTGAAACGAGGGGGTTTCATGGCTCTTTAAAGAGTTTATGGCTATTTACATTATTATGCTGTTATATAATCATTATATAAATCAGGGGTGTAAAAACGATCTCAAAATGAAAATAATATTGCTTACTGAACAAATTCTGTGCCAATAAAACCGCACAACAAAAATTCCTGATCATGACAGGCCTAGCAATGTGACTATTACAGCTGCGATATGGATGCGGAAACAATAGCTCTAATATAGGTGATAAATGATAAAACTTTTATAGAAACAGACTCAAATTTGAGTCTTTATTTAATGCTGGAGACTTGTGCACTCGGCATGGACCACTTTTGTGAAGCTTTGATTCTGTGCTTTATCATTTTGGAGCTTGACAGGCCCTGTCCCTTTCCGCTTTCATTAACTATTGAAAATGGCAGCCAGCATTCTTCAAAACCAATTCACCTTTTATGTTCCAAAGGAAAAAGACAGAAAGTGAGTCGTGCAGGTTTGGAACAATTCCTTTGAGGGTGTGCTTTACTGGAGCTGACACAACATTGCAATAAGACAAACAGAAATGACAGAAAATTAGAGACTAAAGTCTGTCAGCTCTTTCTTATGCGCCCTGTAAAAGAGCAAGACTTAAAAAGCAATGCCTAGCAACTTTTGGATGCCAAGATCAGCTCCAGCATTGTCACGAGACAATGATCGCTACAAATAGACAAACACCAGGTTACATCCTTATAGATCTGCTTCAGTGTTCTGTAAGGCTTTGATTCACTTTAAAGAATCGGTTCATAGGGATTCAAACAACTTACTGCACATTTTCAACTACTCAAGTGACTTCTAAATGATGTGTTGGGAAACCAAGTTATACTAATCCACATTTGATCCAGATATGAGTCGATACAAAGAACTAAGAATCATTCGGTGAAAAAGTCAGATGAACACAAATCATGGTTTGATTGATTACAAACGACTCATAGGAATCACTTGATTCTGAATCGAACTAACACTACTAATCAAGCAGTTTGATTTGATTCAGTTTAAAGAACCAAATAATATGAATCATTAAATCACCCATTCTGCTGTATGAGTGTTTTCCAGTAGTGGGTTGTAGCTGGAAGGGCATCCACTGTGTAAAACATATGCTGGATAAGTTGGCAGTTCATTCCACAGTGGTGACCCCTGATGAATAAAAGGACTAAGCTGAAGGAAAATGAATGATAAATGAATGAAATGACAGAAAATTAGAGACTAATGTCTGTCAGCCTTTTCTTATGCGCCGCGTAAATGAGCAAAACTTAGGCCTAGCAACTCTTGGTTGCCAAGATCAGCTCTATATCACGACAAATGATCTACAGAAAGAAACACACCAGGTTACATCCACATAGATCTACTTCAGTGTTCTGTAAGGCTTTGATTCACTTTAAAGAATCGGTTCATGGGGATTCGAACAACTTGTTGTACATTTTCATCTACTCAAGTGAATTCTAAACGATTTGTTAGGAAAACAAGTTATACTAATCCACATTTGATCCAGATCCGAGTCAATACAAAGAACCAAGTCCAGGAACCATTTGCTGAGGAAATAAGATTAACACAAATCGTGGTTCGATTGATTAGAACAGACTCATGAGAAATCACTCGATCACGAATCGAACTAACACAACTAATCAAGCGGCTTGATTTGATTCACTTTAAAGAACTGAATAATATGAATCATTAAAATCACCCATCCTGCTGTATGAGTTTCCCAGTACTGGGTTGTTGCTGGAAGGCCATCCGCTGTGTAAAACATATGCTGGATAAGTTGGCGGTTCATTCCACAGTGGCGACCCCTGACGAATAAAGGGTCTAAGCCGAAAGAAAATGAATGATAAATTAAATGACAGAAAATTAGAGGCTAATGTCTGTCAACTTTTTCTTATGTGCCCCATAAAAAAAAGAGCAAGACTTAAAAAGCAATGCCTAGCAACTCTTGGTTGAAAAGATCAGCTCCAAATCACGACAAATGACCTCTACAAAAAGACAAACACCAGGTTACGTCTATATAGATCTGCTTCAGTGTTCTGTAGGGTTTTGATCTTTAAAGAATCGGTTCTTAGGGATTCGAACCGCTTGCTGTACATTTTCAACTACTCAAGTAAATTCTAAATGATTTGTTGGGAAAACAAGTTATACTAATCCACATTTGATCCAGATCCGAGTCAATACAAAGAACCAAGTGCACGAATCATTCGCTGAGGAAAATGATAAACACAAATCATGGTTCGATTGATTAGAACCGACTCATAAGAATCACTCGATGGCGAATCGGACTAGCACTCCTACTCGAGAGGTTTAATTTGATTCACTTTAAAGAACCAACTAATAAGAATCAATAAATCACCCATCGTGTTGTAAAACAGTCTAAGACAAACTGTCAAGTGAAAAAGGGAAAAATATTCACCTTCAATGTTTAAAAACCGTCTCTTTATGAAACGGTTCTCGTTTTCCAACGCTTTGTGGTAACACATCTCTCAGCGTATATCATAAACACCACACCACCATCATGAAAATACGTGTAATTCCATCAAAACTGCTTCCAAATCGCACAGAAATTGAGATAACATAAGTCCAGACTAATTTGTTATGAGATGTCACGTAAATGCCAGTAATTTCCTGCCTTTACATCCAAGTTGCAGACAACTTTGACTCTGAACTTCAAAACAGATCAACAGATATAAACACCAGCAATAAACGTCGTTTCTCTGCAAATTCATGTACCCTGACAGCAGGTAAAAACTCACTTTTATGCTTTCCAGAGATCCAGGACTGTTTCGCCAGACTGGGACTGCGAATGATCGCGCGTCCGGCTGATTTTAGCGCGTCCATGACAGAAATAGCTCAGTTTATTGTGGCGATTATTAATCCTGAGAGCGCGATCCCCCGGCGATCCTTCAGCCCGAGCGAACACGAGCCTCTTCCCGCAGGAAAACTTTTCTGACAGCCGCTGATATTCTTCCTTTTCCGCGGATGATCCCGGGTGGATGCACGGACATGCTCGCCACGGCGGGCGGAGCTTAGTATGTAAATTGACCGGATAATGTACAGTCATGACGCGGCGGCGAACGGGCGAAGGGCGGGGTTTGACTATGCAAAATAACCAGCTAATGTAACGGGGGCGGGACTTCAGTGGATACATAAATACACTGGCATTGAATCTATGCATGGAACAAACAATTAGCTACAAAAGACAAACATAATATAGATCAGATACAGGACGTAAAAAAATATTATTAATAATTTACATTCGTGATTATGGGTAAAACATAGAAATTGCTTTATATATGAAGACAAATAAATAATAAACTAAGGAAAATTATAGTAATCAAACCCATTTCTGTCATGAAGCAGTTATTAAAAGTATGTTGTTGTAAAATTGATTACTTGAATAAATAATGTATTCTGATATCAGCAAAAAGGGTACTTATAACTGTATATGGTTATTAAAGTTTGTAACAATTGCACATTGTACAATCAAAAAGTCTTATGACAGAATTATTTGTTTACAATAAATAAAAAACACAATTTAATTTTGAGTACATTGTCATGTAGTAGCTATTAAACATTTGTTACACAAATGTTTACAATTATACACCGGTTTAATTGAGTTGTGATTTAATAAACATTTTTATGTCACGGTACAATTGCAGAGCTGGAAAGTAGTTATAAAAAATAACTTAAGATTGTTGTTAATAGAAAATAAGATTATAATTAGATATTATAATAACTATAATCATAGTCATTAAGCAAACTATAATAGCCAATTTTGTTGTGTAAAAGAGTAATATATTAATAGCCAATAGTGTGTAAAAAGTAATATATTTTTAAGCTCAATTTAATAGCCTTTTTAATTTTAAATTTAATGGGCAATTTTATTGTATTAAAATAGTTTTATTAGCCAATTTTGTTTTGTGAAAAAATAATATATTACAAATTTAAGCTCAATTTATAAGAATCACTCGATCATGAATCGAACTAACACTACTAATAGAGAGTCTTGATTTGATTCACTTTAAAGAACCGAATAATATGAATCATTAAATCACCCATCCTACTGTAATGCTTTCCAGTACTGGGTTGCAGCTGGAAGGGCATCCACTGTGTAAAACATATGCTGGATAAGTTGGCGGTTCATTCCACTGTGGCGACCCCTGATAAATAAAAAATATTATTAGCCAATTATGTTTTGTAAAAAAAAAAATAACATATTACAATTTTAAGCTTAAATTTAACAGCCAATTTTGTTGTGTAAAAAGGTTATACATTCATAGCCAACTGTGTTGTGTAAAAAGTAATGTATTTAAATTTTAAGCTAAGTTTTTTTTTTTTTTTATTTAATGGCCAATTTTATTGTAATAAAAAGTAATATATTAACAGTCAATTTTGTTTTCTAAAAAACGTAGTATATTAGCATTTCAAGCTCTTAATTTTAAAAAAGCTAAAATATACACATACAGTGCTTTCAGAAAGTATTCATAGCGCTTCTCTTTTTCCACATATGCTTATGTTACAGCCTTATTCCAAAATAGATTAAATTAATTTATCTTCTCAAAACTCTACACACAATACCCCATAATGACAATAAGAGTTTTTTAAAATTGTTGCAAATTTATTAAAAATAAATTTGCCATCTTATGAGAATATTTGACAAAGAAAGACAGTCATAAGTATATAAAACAGGAACAGTGTCTTTGAGAGTGTATTGTCTCATCCGCATGAGTGCTACACACTGACAATCCATCACCACCACATGGGGAAAAAAGACATGGAGAAATGGAAATGAAGAAACTTGGAGGAGAAAATCAGGCATTGAAGAGTGTTCAGTTCAGGACGGAGCAGAGAGAGAGAGAGAGAGAGTTATCAGGTTTCTGACCCCCAGCAGTGTGTGTGACCCCCCAAAACCTGTTCAGCTTTACAGTGAATAGATGATTAGTGTCCAGAAGAACAGAAGAGCGAGCGATCAGGTGATTCACACAGAGAAGCATCCAGATCTTCAGCATTCCTGAGCAAATGCGAGAGTTTCATTGCAGATTATTGCAGAAACCGGTTTAATCCCTCACTCAAACAAAGATTTGTGCTGCTTGTTCAAACTACTTATTTAAAATGAGCTGAATTGTCACAATTCTTCAGGGTTTTTTGGGGGGACAACTTAAATGTTTTTTGTTCTATCCACTTAATTGTGTAAAAACAATGAAGTTAATGGATTTGTGCTGGGACAACGTGAAAACATTTCAGCTCATTTTAATTAAGTTTGAACAAGCAGCAAAATAGTGTGTTGCTCAACTGGTGTAGTTCGTGGTCAAAACTGATAGGACACCATAATCATACGGTTATGATTTTATTTTTGAGAATATTTTTATTTAATAATAATTTGTAATTATTAATTTAAATAATTTGCAATAGTTTTATTATATATATATATATATATATATATATATATATATATATATATATATATATATATATATATATATATATATATATATATATACATATATTAATTTTGATTAGCTTTTCATGTTACTCATGAGAAGGGCCAGACAGATTTTCAATTTCTGTGTTATGATTTTGTATATTAAAAATAAAATAAAGTAAAATAAAATAAACAAATATAAAGTAAAATAAAATAAAGCAAAGTAAAATTAAATTACATAAACAAAAATAAAGTAAATAAAATAAACAAAAATAAAGTGAAATAAAATAAAGTAAAATTAAATTAAATAAATGAAAATTAAAGTAAAATTAAGTTACGTAAAGAAAAATAAAGTAAAATTAAATGAAATAAAGAGAAATAAAGTAAAATTAAATAAAGTAAAATGAAAAAGTAAAATGAAATGAAGTAAAATAAAATAAAGTAGATCAAAATAAAGAAAAATAAAGTAAAAAAAGTAAAATAAAATAAAATAAAATGAAATAAAGACAAAAAACAAAAATAAAGTAAAATAAAATAAAATGAAGAAAAATAAAGTAGAATAAAATAGAAGAAAAGAAAAAAAAAGAAAAGAAAAGTAAAAAAAAATAAAAATTTAAGTAAAATAAAATAAAGTAAAATAAAACAAAGTAAAACAAAGAAAAAGAAAATAAAGTAAAAAAAAGAAAATTAAATAAAGACAAATAAAGTTAAATAAAATTAAAGAAAATAAAGTAAAAAAAATTAATATAAAATAAAGTAAAATCGGCATAATTTTGAAAGTATAGAAGCTGAAAAATTTATATAAAAAAACTATTTAAAATGGTAATAATAATATATGTATAAGATTGACAATGCAAATGCAATACCACTACACTGTAACAAAGCTCTCATATAATACAGTTTACCATTCATTGTTCTCATTTTTGACAACAAACAACTAAAGTCAGCTATTAATCGTCAACCATTTATCTTTTTCCTTCATTCATTCATTTTCCTTCACCGTAGTCCCTTATTTATCAGGGGTCTCCACTGCAGAATGAACCGCCAACTAATCCAGAATATGTTTTACACAGCAGATGCCCTTCCAGCTGCAACCCGGGTACTGGGAAATACCCACACAATCTCATTCATAAACATACACTAAGACCAGTTTAGTTTATTCAATTCCCCATAGTGCATGTCTTTGGACACCCGGAGGAAATCCACATGAACCAGGGGAGAACATGCAAACTCCACACAGAAATGCCAACTGAAACAGTTGGGACTCACACAGCAACACAGTGACCTTCTTGCTGTGAGGCGACAGTGCTACCCACTAAGCCACCGTGCCACTACCCATTTATTAAAAAAAAACATAGCAAGTGTCACAAAAATCTCTCTTTATAATGACCAAATGCACAGAAAGGGTTAAGATGAGCTTCTTTTTGGAATGTATAAGTGACTGTAAAACAAAAAGTGCATCCCATGGGACTATTTCCCTCTCCCAGTGGATCCTGCATTAGTGAAACTGAAGCTGGAGGAACGCGCGTGACATACTAAACATCTCCTGTACATTATTAATGCGTCCATATGCTGATCAGAGCAACAGTCTGAATAATAGACCAGAAGTGTGAACTCTTCCCTTAGGATATCCTTAAAGGGACAGTTCACACAAAAATAAACATTTCAAATATATCTACTCACACATAAGCTTTAGTGAATTTTAGTTTTTTTGGTTGCCAATGTTCTTCAGTATACAGCTGAAGTCATAATTATTAGCCCTTCTGAGAATGTTTTTTTATTTTTTATTTCCCAAATAATGATTAAAGTAATGTAAGTTTGACACCCAGTGGTTAAAGTAGGTATTGCACTTCTGATTCAAAACACTTGCAAGCGCAGGTTTTAATATTGACGACACCTACAGGAGCGAGTCTGACGATTGAGCCTAAAGGCTGCTTTAAGTCATGTTCTAAATAAAAGCAACAGTACACGATAGAAGGAGTATTTACCTTATTAAAAGGAGTTTTTGTACTAAGCAACACCTGAAATTTAAATTTTAGAAATGGCTTCAATTTCTTACAGTCGAACAACAGGATAAACTGATCCCCTCAGGTACACCTCATGTGCTTTATTTAGTGTTAAACGTTAATAACACAAGTTTTAGTGCCATTTTATATGACATTTATTGCCATACTACTGAAAGCAGCAGCAGATAGTTCACCTCAGATCTTGAAACTTAAATAAAGCGTTTGAAATTGAACACTGCATGTGCATTTGCTACTGTTAAAGAGGTTTAATATGTATTAATCATTTCAGGGCCAGACGGAATCTGCAGACATTTTTTGCGATTTCTGCAGAGATTTTTGGCAAAAATCTGCGGATTTCTGCGGAATTATTTTGGTAGTATCAAGTAGTAAGTAGTATTTAGTATCATAACTAAAACCTTAATATTTTAAATAAAAAGAAATAAGTTACTGAATAAAAACTGAATAAATTCAGATTTACACATTTACTCAAGTAAATAAACAGAATTAATAATGGGCTAAAAATCTGCAGAAATCTGAGGAATTCTGCGCAAAATCTGCGGAAAATCTGTGGAATTCAGATTCCGTGTGGGCCTAATCATATTATAAACCTTACTATTTCGTTGAAGTGCAGTAAGTGCACTATTCTGTGCTTCTGAATGTCTGTATTTAAATATCTGTGGTGTTTCGTCTGGTGCAAACAGACAGATTGCTGATCACTGTGTATATAGTCACGTAGCATGTTGACTGGACACAGGGTTACAATGTAACCTGCTCACCTAATGTTTACGCTCGTAATATTTATTTTATTCGCTAATTAATAACCTCATGTGGAACTCTGAATCTGCGCTTCATTTCGGAAGTGTCTCTGCTTCAAAAGTTCCCACTTAGATATGCTTAGCGTTTATAGCAGGTTTGGCATGCTGTCCCGGGAGAGAACCCTGATCTCGGAGATATTTGAGCCCAAGGCTCCCGCCCGGGCAATAAGCATATAAGGGGATCAGAAATCAGGTAGGTCTCGAGAGCTCCCAGGCCCGGATCGGCTAATCGGGAGGACCGCGAGAATTCCCGGTGGGCCGGTCCGTTTTTTGGCTGCTAGGGCCGGTGTCCCTATAGCTCCAGAATCTGTTGCTCTCAGCAGTCACACTTTTTAAATTAATTAATTTATTTACTTGACCACAGTCTTCTTATTCATTATTTTAGCGCAGCTCTGCTCTTTATATATATATAAAACTAGCCTGCAGGTTAATGATGATATAACTCAGATGAGTCACGCTTCAATACACAGCTCTTGTGGTCCAGTGGATAGCACGTTTCAGTACGACACTGCTGACCTGGGTTTGAGCTTCGTCTGAGTATGTTATTTTTTTTAAAATTATTGTTAAGACATATAATACTGTTAGGGTTGTTGAACATTTTAAGTTATAAAGCAGCTGTTTTCTCAAAAAAAGACGTGATAGTGTAATCAGAAACTGAATTGGAATGACCTTATTTTAATATAGTCAGTCGTGAACTGAGGTGGGCCGGTCTGAGGCTTGAAACTCCAGGGCTGAAAAGGAGTCCCACTCCGGCCCTGAGAGCTCCCCTTAGAAAATGGAAGAAAAGGAGGAGATGGGGTGGAAGGGAGGGATTCTTCCAAAAAGAAGATAGAGCAGTAGGGAGAAAACAATCTATTGTAAGCTTGGATCACCCTGATTGTTACTGATTACAGATGAGCAGCCAGTCATGCTCAATAATATCACGTGCTCCTCTCGAAATTAGTTAGTGAAACTTCATTTTGAGAGCCTTCCTTTGTCCGTGTAACGCTTTGCGGTGCTTTGTTCAATTCACACCGTCAAACTTAAACAAAAGAAAAATGTATCTCAAACTTTCATTTTCTATTTTTTCTGAGTACTTCAACAATGAATAATTGTCACTCGGTTTAATTTTTGATTCTACAAGTTTGGGTTGTTGCATTTAAATCTGATCTCAGAACAAACTTTAAACAATGACACTATTGTGATTTTCCAGTTTTCTTTTCTGCGCTCGCAGTCGGGCCGTACCATTGCTGCTGAAAGGGTGTGAAGTTCTGGATTAGTGCGCAAACCTAACAGACCTACACTGCGTTTTATTCATAAGAGCTCATCCCATGCCCTGATCCCTTCCAATGGTTTACCCACCGGAGTAATCGGTTCGAAGGGATGAAGGGTGTAGGGGACCAAATAAGCTTGTATTTGGAATGCAATTCTGCATTATCTAACGAGACAACATAGAGGTTCGTCGTACTCTTTGATGCACAGCTGACGCCCATAATACACGCCTGGGATGAACAATCTGCATGCAGCACTTTATCTATTTATTTATGTATGCATTGAGCATCACGGTGGCGCAGTGGGTAGCATGATCGCCTCATTGCAAGAAGGTCGCTGGTTTGAGCCTCGGCTGGGTCAGTTGGCGTTTCTGTGTGGAGTTTGCATGTTCTCCCTATGTTCGCTTGGGTTTCCTCCGGGTGCATGGAAAAACACATGGTATTGGGGAATTGGGCATTTTTCATTTGTTTAGTTTTGATGGTGTGAATTGAACAAAGCACTGCAAAGCGTTACACGGACCTTCCTGACTGAATGAATGAAATACGCTGTTTTCCATCAAGACAACACGGGGTGCTTAAATATAAGTGGCTAAACTGGCATTGGCCGGGTTGAAAAAACTAAAACAAAGACAGCCGTTCTGGCACGGAAAGCACATTTTCAAAGCAGAATATCTGACTTCAGCATTATTTTTCAGGTAAACAAGAATGTTTACTAAGCACGTTTCTTAAATATCTGCAAACATATTATGGTATTTTCCTATAATATTCATTCTTCCGGAGAAAGTCTGATTTGTTTTATTTTGGCTAGAATAAAAGCAGTTTTTAATGTTTTAAAAATTATTTTAAGGTCAATATTATAAGCCCCTTTGAGCATTATATTTTGTCTACCCTAACCTGCCAATAAATAACCAGTTAAGCTTTTAAATGTCACTTTAAGTTTAAGTCTTGAATTATCTTGTAAAATATAATGTACTGTCATTATTGCAAAGATAAAAGAAATCAGTTATTAGAGATCAGTTATTAAAACTATAGAAATGTGTTGAGAAAAATCTGTTGAACAAATTTCTGTGGGGATATACAGGGGGCTAATAATTCCTTTGTGTTGAACAGAAGAAACTCAAAGAGGCTTGAAGCAAGTGAAGGCTGAGTAAATTCTGTCAATTTTGGGGTGAATGATCCCAATGATGAAGCAAAAACGCAAAAGAAAACTGATGTGATAAATGGATTACAAGAGCTCAAGTATGTGAAAGTCCTTCTGAACTATAGTTTTTACATGCATGTCATGCTCTAAAGAAAGATCAAGTGTGTGTGTGGGTGTGTGTGAAGATGGCACCATCATCATGCCTATAAAAAGAGAGATGTGTTTAATATGAATGCTGTGGTTATTTATTCATGCCTGTAATAACCTCTTATGAATCACAGATGAAGGGAAAACTCAGAGCACTCAGAAAAATCTTTTGGCACGAGACACCACTATAAGTTTACAAACCTGTGGCTCATTTTGATGCAAAAAAAAACAGTCTTTAAAAATGATTTCAATCCTTTTAACTAACTTTATGCAACATGCATTTAAGTAATATGCACAGATGCCAAATTATAACCAAAGACTTTGTTATAACCAGTGTTGGGGGTAATGCATACAAGTAACGTGAGTTACATAATAATATTACTGTAAGTAATGAATAAAGAGACACATCACTTTACAAATTAATATATTTCAGTTACTTTTTTAAAAGATGTAACTCAAGTTACTTCTTAGATTAATTAGTTTGCTTTAAAAAATGATTTGCTGAACAGTGTTGCCAACTTAGCGACTTTTCAGACCCCTCTAGCTTTTTTGTGCATTACTGGAGATTTTTATAGACTGTCATTTGTCCATACTGTACCGTCATTGGCATCTGATCATGGGCAAAGCAGTGGCGCAGTAAGTAGTGTTGTCGCCTGACAGCAAGAAGGTCGCTTTGGCGTTTCTGTGCGTAGTTTGCATGTTCTACCTGCGTTCGCATGAGTTTCCTCTGGGTGCTCCGGTTTCCGCAGTGTATGAGTGTGTGTGTTTATGTGTGTGTGGATGTTTCCCAGAGATGGGTTGCGGCCGGAAGGGCATCTGCTGCGTAAAAAAACGTGCTAGATATGGTGGCGGTTCATTCCGCAGTGGCGACCCCGGATTAATAAAGGGACTAAGCCAACAAGAAAATAAATGAATGAATGAGTTTAGTATCATCATGACATTCTGTAATACCTTCTCTTAGTTCAAATAACAAACAAATACATAAATAAATAAATGTAATTCATCCAAACACAAAGTTGTTTAATTATTTAAACAGAACAAAACCTTGATTCATATTAATAGTCTAAATTTATGTTTAAAATAATTTTTGTGAAAAAGTTTCAGGGATAAATTAGTGAAATAATAAAATATATAAATAAGTATGTGATCATATGCTAAATTGTTGCATCATATTTTAAATTTTTTTTCAGTCAAATGGATAAAACCTTGTGGTTTGAATGATATTCACAAAATCTAAAGATTTAAAATGACATATTTATGAGTGTTTGAGCCGGTCTGTTATATTTAAATATAGTCTAGTCATACAGTTGCAATTAGAATTTTTAAAACCCCTTTAAATTTTAGAATTTTATTTCCTAAATGATGTTTAACAGATTCAGGAAATTTTCACAGTATGTCTAGTGTTTTTTTCTTCTGGAGAAAGTCTTATTAGCTTTATTTTGGCTAGAATAAAAGCTGTTTTTAAATTTTTTAAAAGCCATTTTAAGGTCATAATTATTAGCCCCTTTAAGGTATTTTTTTTTTTATTGTCTACTGAACAAACCATCGTTATACAATAACTTATCTAATTACCCTAACCTGCCTAGTTAACCTAACTAACCTAGTTACGCCTTTAAATGTCACTTTGAGCTGAATACTAGTATCTTGAAAATTGTCATCATGGCAAAGATAAAATAAATCAGCTATTAGAGATTTCATTTTGTTTGAAAATGAAAATCAGGTTGACGTTGGAACTCAACGTCAGGTCAACATCAATGTCCTCGCAACCTCGCAAAAACGGAAATGCTTGTAGTTTCTGCCAACTCGACTCTACACCATAACTTTTCAATCCAGATGGATGGGGCAACCATTACTGCACCCAAAATGGTGAAAAGCCTTGGAGTAACGATTGATGACCAACTAAACTTCTCTGACCACATTTCTAGAACTGCTCGATCGTGCAGATTCGCACTCTATAACATCAGAAAGATCCGACCCTTCTTAAAAAAACACTAGACATACTGTGAAAATTTCCTGAATCTGTTAAACATCATTTAGGAAATAAACATGCAGCTCAACTCCTTGTTCAAGCTCTTGTTCTCTCCAAACTGGATTACTGCAACTCTCTACTAGCTGGGCTTCCAGCTAACTCTATCAAGCCTCTTCAACTGCTCCAGAGTGCAGCAGCACGAGTGGTCTTCAATGAACCTAAACGAGCACATGTCACTCCGCTGCTAGTCCGTTTGCACTGGCTGCCAGTTGCTGCTCGCATCAAATTCAAAGCTCTGATGTTTGCCTACAAAGTGACTTCTGGCCTTGCTCCTTCTTATCTGCTCTCACTTCTGCAGATCTATGTGCCCTCCAGAAACTTGCGTTCTGTTAATGAACGTTGCCTCATGGTTCCATCCAAAAGAGGGAAGAAATCACTTTCGCGAACGCTCACGCTCAATCTGCCCAGTTGGTGGAATGAACTCCCTAACTGCATCAGAACAGCAGAGTCACTCGCTACTTTCAAGAAACAACTAAAAACCCAACTATTTAGTCTCCACTACACTTCCTAATCTGCAATTGCCTCTCAGAATATCACACTAACTGTACAAAAAAAAAAAACTAATACTTCCCTTCTTAGACTTTACAGACCTGAAACTTGCCTATAGCACTTATTCATTGTTGCTCTTGGTTGTGTAAATTGCTTCCTTGTCCTCATTTGTAAGTCGCTTTGGATAAAAGCGTCTGCTAAATGACTAAATGTAAATGTCCAACGTCCAACCTAAAATCAACAAAATTTCAACATCTGAAGTCACAGCTTGATGTTGTGTGGACGTTACCACTATGACATCTATTAGACGTTAGATTTTGGTTGCCATACCTGAAGAATTCGTGTCAGGATTTGACATCAATATGACGTTGGTTTAAGATGTTGGGTCGACGTTGGATTTTGGTAATTTTCAAACACAAGCTAAAATAAATCAAATATCAACATCATTTGATGACATTATTGGACATCACAATAACATTGTCCTTAGACACTGGCTAAACATTAAATTTTGGTAACCTGACATCACAACCTAAATCTAACCTAATATTAACATCTTATGACGTTGTGTGCCTGCTGGGCAATAACTACAGAATGTTACGTTTACACACATCCACAAATTAAATGTACTCGTACTTTACTCGTACTTGGAGTAATATTTACAACAGATACTTTTACTCTACTTGGACTACATTTTTAGGCAAGTAATGGTAGTTTTACTCGAGTATGATTTTTCAGTACTCTCTCCACCACTGGTCTAATTTAACGTTTTAACAGGGTCATTTAATGTAAGTTGAAATTCCTTTTAAAGTTCAATTTGTTTCAAACGTATTTTTTACATTTTGTTTCTTATAAATAATGTAAAAAAGCATGATGGTAATTTGTTTTGTTCATAAAACTACAGCAAAAAAAAAGAGACTAAAAAAAAACAGAAAATCTGGTGTTCCTCCACTATTGTGTTTTGTCTTTGGTTCCCCACAAAAATCAAATTAAGAGATGGTGCATAGAGAACAAACTTTTGAACTCATTTATATACTTTAAATGTGGATGTGGATGTCATTCTTCCTCCTAAATTAACCCTTTACTCGAATAAAAAACAAACAAACAATAGGTTTACTCGCCATTAATCACTTTGCATCCACTCCCATGCATGCAAGCAAACACTTACAACACACAGCAACCAAGAAGAGAAAAATCCGATGCCAGAAAAAAACGTTTTATTACTTGAAACCTCACAGAGACCTCACAGAGAGAGTGCAGCCGAGGTCTGGCTGGAAAACAGACAGAAAGCGAGAAGTGACAGCGGGCAAAGAAAACAAAACAACTGCCTTTTGTCCCACCTCCCCCTTCTTTCACTTAAACCACTTGGACGTCGCAGAAAAACCGCTTCCTCCATCATAGCTTGAAAAAACACAGACACCAAAAACTACAACCATCTGAGAGCACTACAATACCACATAGTATGACTGACTCCGGCTAACCCCCGCCCCCCTCCCTCCCTCCCGCCCGCCCATCATTAACCAATGAAATACTAACACAGTAACCAGCTTCCCGCTTTTTTTTTGTTTGCTTGTTTGTAAACCAGAACTTGCTATATTGGCAAAATCTAGTCACTTAAACACAAATCTGAAAGTTGGGTCAAAGTTCAAGGCGTTTCCCTTTAATACTTAAATCAAGCATGACGTCTGGATCTGTGTTCACCGAGTGTAGATGGTCCAATGAAAACCTTTCCAAGAGGCTCAAATAAAACCATACTTTCCGAACGCAACAGCGCCATCAAGTGGCAAATCTAAGTGTATCTCTGAAAACAAGACAAAAACTATATATAATAGTCATACCAATAATAATAATACGCTCCTCTAGCTTCCGATCATTGGACCAGCCAGCAACCTGATGGATCTGAAACACTTTTTTTCCCCCCCAACAAAAATGACAGTCCTACTATTTAGTTGGCACCGGACTACACTAAAGCTTTCGTCTGATACTGAAAGATGGTCAAAATACCATAAAGAAAACCGAAGCAAACGTCTCCTGTGTTCTCGTACTTTAGCATATTCCCTTGCGAGCTCGTCGAAGTCAACAGTGCAATAGCGCAATGCCGGATAGATAAATAAATAAATGTAAACAAATGACCCAATTCACAAAAACAGGAGCAGAGTCGCCTTGTCAAACGGGCTGGTGATCCGTTCGGGGACCAAATAAAGGGTGTGTGAGGCATGAGGGAGGGAGATCTTTCGGTTCCACCAATGAGGTCCCATGAAGGCACTGATTATCTGTAAAGTGGTGAATTTTTCACTGGGTTTGTGGCGTACAGTTCGTCACTTTGTCGCAGGAGGAAGAACTGAAGCTTCGGTCCGTCGTACAAGTCCTAGAAGATCGGGATTTGGCGATCTTGTCATACTGACGCATTTCGAGAGATAATTTTGACGTATTGTTTTTGGGACTTTGTTTGTTTGAACACTGTGTTACATTCTTGATATATTAGAGGGTGACATTCTTAAGTAAAAATCCTCTTGCCTCTGATACGGGGTAGAGCACCTGGGACAACGGATCTTGCCTTGCTTCGTTTGCATCCTCCAAAAAAATAAAAGGTAAAAATCAAGGCCGAAATCCAAAGAAGAGGAGCAAAAATGGATGCGAGCGATCTCTGAATGGACTGAGGGAAGATACTCGCCGACTTCTGTGAGGTTTCTAGACATTTACAAGAGAAAAGAAACAGCAGTTTCCTACTCGACGTGTGATGTCCCTTAAAAGTCTTCTTTTTTGTCTTTGTTTTTTTACTACAACAAATACAGTCACACAATACGACATCCTTCTGACCAGGCAAGAAGCTGTAGTAATAGAAGACGAAAACAAAAAAGCGATCTGAGCCACAGACATGCCAAAGATGATTCTGAATCTGGGCCTATGGAGAAAAAACTAAAATAAAAAAAAACAACCAGATACTGTGTGTGTGTTTGTGTTTGTGTGTGTGTATGTGTGCGTGTCTGTTTTGGTGAGAGACAAGCATTCATTTCTTCAATGGCTGGTAAACCGAAGCGTTTGGGTCCAGTCCTGATGGACTGGTGTCCATGAACTTGGAGGAGTAATGTGGCGTGACGGGGGTCATGCTGCCTGTATCTGCTGAATACACCACACTGGGCATGACGGCCATCACCTCTGCTATCTTTTGCTTCAGGTCTTTAATCTCCTGGTCTTTCTGCAGAATCTGACCTAAAAGAACACAAACACAGAGCAACTTTAAGTGCTTTTCCAGGGTACCACCGGTATCCTCCAAATGAAATTCAAGGCTTTTAAAGACCCTTTAATACCATTTCAAATGAAATTCAATGCCAACGTCACACCGATTTCGACAGAAGTATGAGGGGAAAATGACAAATCTGTATAAATTTGGACTCTTACAAAATAATTATGTAAAGTAGGTTTGAATTAATTAAAGTATTTTATTTCAATTATTAGTTATATTTAATACATACGCAACAGTGTGGTCGTCCACCCAGTAGCGAATATGAAGCTCCAACTGCTTTCTTTCGTCATCTTATTGAGACTTTCGTCAAACGTGACCACAAACCCGTTGGCCTTATTGACCTGGTCGGTCAGTTCTTCAATAATAAAAGAAGCCAATCCGAATTTACTAATAGATGCGCTTTTGTTGCTTCCACACAAGAACGTAGCTGCAACCTCAGAATCAGGAAACATGGTTTTGAAAACCTCTATAATGTTCTCATTTTATGTGTAAGAGTGGTGCTCTGAGATAGTTTTAGGGGGCCCACCTCAGCTCTGCCCACAGACTGTGTTAAGCCACAGTAAGATAGGTTGTTCCTTGTCTGTGGTGGCAATGCTTCTAATGTAGAAATTTCTTCACTGATTGCCACTTCTTCACTGATTGCCAAAGCTGTTTTAGTAACTGAAGAGGTCTCCGGTGCACAGAACTGCACAATAGGTGGCAGGCGCTGATGAGCAGTACTACATGTTGAGTGTTTGGCACCCCTCATATGGGAGTCCTGGGCAGCGACCCATCGTCGCTAGCTTGAAAGATTTCCGGCAACAACAGCAGTGGGCGTTGCAGTCATTTCCTGGCACAGGTTTGACGTAAACGTAATTTGGATTCCTTGGCCACAGCGAATTAAACTGATAATTTCCCATTATAGCCGACAAACTAGGCTAGCGAATATCTTGTTCAGTACCTCACTTGCCTAGTACAGTAACCACAGAGACACGCTTTCCCGCTTTCTGCTATGACGAGGAGCGCGAGGTGCTCTCAACGTTACGCTGAACAAATTTTTAATTAGCCTACATAAGTAACAGTTAATTTTGCTACAGTATGAACTTGATGCTACGAAAGGCAAAAATAAATGAATAAAATAAGACCTTTGTAACAGAATCAAAGACTTGTTACATATTGAGTAGCATTATTTTGACATTGCTTGTGTGTATTGTTCCTGTGTGTGTTGTATCCTCTATTATCTGTCTCTTTCTCTCTCTCCACATGAGCGGAGATCAGGTGCAGCTGTGAGAGGGGCGGCGGCAGTTATAAAAGCATCATCGAGTTCTCTTCCTGTTTCCCCTCACTGTTGTGTGTGTGTGTGTGTGAGCAGATCGCTCTGAGTTCTCTGTGTGGCAGTGATATCTTTCTGTCTAAAACCTTTTTCCAAAGTCATCTGGTGAGATACTCTGTTAAATACGGTAATAGGACAGTATTCTGTGTTAGTTGTGGCTAAATGTTTACTTACTGCTGAATGATCAAAGGGAAGACCCTTTTTCTTTTGTCCTGTTTTCTCATGTTTAATGGATAGTTATGGAGGGTAGAATTGTATGATTCATTTACGGAACTTTATTTTCGCTTTAGGTAAGAAATTTAATATTAGGTAGCGTACCTTGTTTTGTTTGTTGTTTTGGCCTTTTTGTTCCTTGGTTTTGATACTGATATATTTGTTTCATAAATCTTTTACCACTTTTGACAACTTGGCCTGTGTGTGTGAGTGCTTGGGGAGCAGGAACGGGGACTCCGGGTGACCTCTTTTAATAGCGGTCATCATTAACCTTATATGCGTAGCGAGGTGCATCCACTACATAAAACTTGTATACCAAATTCGAGGCTATTAAGGCCATTAATAATCTTAATTTAACATTATAAAATTTAAGACTTTTTCAATGCTTTTAAGGCCCCGCGGGTACTCTGTTTTCAATGTTTGGGGGAGTCTGTCAAATTTGAGGTTGAATGCTTCAAAATAATAATAATAAATTCACTTATTTTTGCAGTATTTTGGTTGTCGTAATTGACATTTTGCCACCAACTCACCACAAAATGTTATCTCTTTAAATGTTACCTTTTAAACCCTAGAGCCAAACTTAAAAGTCGTAACATTATACATATGAAATGTCTGAACCTAATTATAGGAGCCTGATAGAAAAGGCTCATTTACAAGATAAGAGGTCTGATGGATTTAGAGGGATTTGCTTCTGAACTCTTCATATTTAAAAGTGTTGATGTGTAAAATTGTTAAATTTTATTGGGTGAACTTTGAATAACTCTTTCGAGGGTTGGTGGTGGATATTATTAATTAATAGAAGAAAGTAAAAATGAAAAACAACTAGGGGTAAAAATAAGAAAAATTGCAGTACAAAGGAAATGTTGTTAGTATGACTGATGATTGCATTAAATGTGTTTTGGAAATGAAAGCGATAATAAAGTATATGTTCATATAAACCAGGGGTTTTTAACCTGTGGGTCGCACAGTGAACAAAGGTGGGTCGCGGAACGTCACATAGGTCCAACTATATTTACATTGCGGTGAATCAAAACCAGTACGATTGACGGCAATAACTTAAAAACCTCTTACCCTAAAAATATCTAAAGTGTGTTTCCTACAAAAAGAAAAAGCGGGTTATGTTTCACAGCTGACTTTTTCTTTTTTTTTCGCTCGACATTATGAGCACTGCTCCGTTTGAGCTCTCGCAATCTGCGTTTAGCCGGGAGAGCTCGCGCTGAGCGGAGGTCTTAGTAAGTTAGGCCGTCGGAAAAGTGCTTCTTTTTTTTTTTTTTGCTCCGTCCTGCTTGTTTTATTTTAAACACTACTAATTTTCTCTTAAATGAGCACAAACAGTTATTAAAGTAGTCGAATGCTTCATTATAGATCTGTGCATTCATACATTAACACCTTATCCAACAAAACACAATGAGAGATTCATTTGCTGCTCTTCACTAAAACTAGTAACTTTAATCAATATGCAAATACAATCAAAAGTGAAATAGATTTTATAGCTTTATTTAATTTCTGGATAGGCCATTGATTTTAATAGGCTAAACCTTTTATTTCATTGTCAATATTTTCAAATGTTTGCTATGTATTCTATCATTTGAAGCTATATGTTTTCCAATATTTTTTACATCCCAACGTTGACAGATTGCTAATCAATAAATAGCTATAGTGCTATCTGTTAGTTTTAACGTCAGCTAATGTTATGGAAGGGCATAGATGTTATGGAAAATAGTAATATTAATGTAACTACCCCATCATTCCTTCCTCAAGCAAATGTGTAAATATTATATCTATTCAGCAATAATGTTAATTGCATTGGCATATTTATCTGATGTTTTCCCAGCTTGTAGTAGTCGATCAAAAAGCTATTTAGTTTCTTATGACTAAACTAGCAGTGGAGTTACTGCGATGTGACGGGGCTTGATCATAATCCATGGGCTTGATCAAAGGTTGATCATATTCTCTTCTGAAAAAGGAAGAGTATCTTTTTCAACAAAAAAATGATCACAGTTACAGCCAGCATCCCACAAAAAGCACTTTGAGCCTCATTTTGTGCATATCAAATCGCAAAATCCAAAAAGCTGCACACCATATATTTTTGAGTGCTTTGAATGGCTACATTTTTTTACCCATTTTTCCATAATAAAATATTATGGTGGGTCTTGAGATTGAATTACTTGCCTAGGTGGGTCCCGGAATAAAAAAAGTTTGGGAATCCCTGATATAAACAATCAAAGCTAATCTAAAGATATAGTACAAACCTTGTGCGATCTCCAGCTGTCTTTTAGCATCTCCGAGGGCAGAGAAGAGGTCCAGCTTGATTCGGGTCTCAGCGCTGAGGCTGTTTTCCAGATGCTGGGTTTTATCCTGCATTGCTGACAGTGCTGACATCAGAACCTCTGTGTCCTTCTCGTTTTCCTTATATTTATGCAGCTCCTAGAGAGACACGGCAGAGGGAATAGGAGCTGAATGTCTATTTTGTACTTTTCAAACAGAAGAGTCAGATTTTGTGTTTGACTGAGGCTGAATAAAACATGAAGGTCTCCTCACTTGAACTTTGAGCTCCAGCTCTCTGATTTGATCTTCCTTCACCTTGATGTCAAGCGTGAGTTTCTTACATTCGGCCTCCAGCTCAGAAATCCTCCTCCTCAAAGACTCTGTGCACTCACCTCTGACACACACAAACACGTTATTCACGCATCATGGAAAGGAGTACAGAAATGATGAGGGAAATAGCGGAATTTTGTGATAGTTTGCTGATGGATGAGGGTGAAGCTATAAATTGTTTAATTTTCAATGGCATGATGGGAAGGTGTGAGCACCTGGTTGCAGCAGCGAGAGCGACAGCGCGGGCCGCCGTGGCCTCCTCCAGCTTCTTGCGTTTCTTCTCCTCTGCTAACAGTTTCTCTGCTGCGGCTCGAGCCTCCTGTTCTGCCTTCAGACGCTTCTCCAGCTGCCCCAGCGTCTGCTTATCTTTCTGCTTTGCCTGAACGGCGTTATGAAGTCTGAACGTGCACACAAAGAATTCGCATTAACACAGCTAGAGCACTGCATTGGGTTATATGTTATGGTGAAGAATGGGAGTCTCACTTGTTTTGCAGTAGTTCGTTTTCCTGCCGCAGCTGGCCGAGTTCGGAGCGTATGCTGCGTTCGGAGGTGCCCAGAGAGCCCAGCTGACTGCGCAGATCCTGTTCGGTCTGTCTGCTGGCCTGCAGATCTGCCTTCAGCTTCTTAACATCCTGCTCCAGCCTGACACACACACACACATACAACAACATTCTGGTCATGAAGAGGTTATTTATAACAAAGGTCCAGTGAAGTGCTTTGAAATGTGCTTTTTTTATTAGATGTTTGACGCAATCTCAACTGAAACACAAAGAGAGGGTGGGACAGAGAGTAGCTCCTCCCCTTTAAAAAAAAAAACAGCCAATAGCGTCAGTGAAAGCGGTTGAGCTCAAGAGCATCAAATGAAAAGCAAATGAGAAGAAGTGGACGGGGCATGTCAGATACTATAGAGCACTGATCATCAACTGGCGGCTCGCGGGCCAAATCCGGCCCGCTGAGTCGTTCAATCCGGCTCGCGACTGGATTCCAAAATTGTGAGGATCAAAAAGAAAATTGTGGTCCACACTATTAAAGCAACTAAAAATAACAACAACTGAGTCTCTTGTCATAATAACTACCATTTGCCTATATTAAGGCTACACTCCGAAATGAGGACAGACTATGCCGCGTTAAGCATTTATTGTTTCAAACAGGTTTAAAAAAAAAAAAAAAAAAAAGGAGGCATAATTTTCCTCATGCCCTTACTTAACATTTGTTTTTTATTTCTAAGGGTGCTTTCACACCTGTGAATCGATTCAGTTGTTCTGAAACAGAGATTAAAATTGTTACATTGTTGCTCTTTGCTCTTGGAGCGGTTCGCTTTCACATTGCAAAGTTTCTAAACGGACTAAAAGAGCTAAAACAAGTCACGTGCGAGTAAACTCTCCTCACATTGGTCAGAGTGTCAGGGTTTATTTTGCAGCGTCCCGCTCAGCTGTCAGGAGAGGTGGTGGTTTGGTGGTGATTGACAGGGTGCGCGTGCGCCGTGTCTGAGGAGAGACACGGTGGGGAGGAGTGAGAAGAACTTCCTGCCCTACTCATATTTCTCTCTTCATATAGCCGTAAGCCTATTACATATCCATAAAACACTGTGATGTAACCGTGCTCGGATCGGATCGCTTTCTCACTGCAATCGAACCGCTCCAGGGTTCGTTTCAATCGAGCAGAGACCACCTCATTCAAGCGATCTCGGAGCGATTACTTTGGCGCGGAACAGAGCGCGATTGCCCTGTTCACATATGCCAATCGAATCGCGCTAACTGGGCAAACGAGATACGTTCCGAAACAAAAGTGTAGGTGTGAAAGCACCCTAAGTCTCAACAACATGCTTGAAACTAGCAGACTCCTCAGTACAGGACCTGACAACTTAAAACAGCATGGTAAATAAATAACCTGGTACCAGAACAAAACAGGTCACAAATAAAGTTCGCACATCAAATGAAACGTTAAGTGGACTTGAACTCAAATCACAATGCTGAAACGGGCTACTCACAGTGCTTAATCATTGGCTAAAGTTACATTTCCCCTCTGACACCAACGTTTTCACATCAGGCTTGGCCGCTGTCAGACTTTTCAATGTGTCATAGGTCTCGGGACAAGATACCCAAAATGCGCTCAGGCTTTCAGCACCGGAGAGCCGCCTTCACATCGCCTGCGGCCTAAATTTCAGCCAGCTAGCTCTGAATGGCCGCCTCGTCAAATGGCAGCATTTTCACCGCGTTTGTGGAGAACTCTATCACTCCTAGTGGTTGACTGTGGTATAGGTGATGGGAGCCTGAATCAAATGCCTTCAGTTTGTAATGAAATGGAAAAAGTATAAACATTGAACATAATGTTAAGCCAAAATTAGATTTTTATTTGATTTTCTTCTTGGCAGTCCGGCCCCCAAGGAGACCGTCTGGTAAAACTCTGGCCCTCTGACAAATATAGTTGATGACCCCTGCTATTGACCTTATTCTCCGCAGACGAGCGGGCGCTGCCATTTGAATCTTTTTGGCACGAGACTTCCGGTCTCATTCACTTCCATTCATTTTTAGACATTAAAAACTGCTCGTTTCACTGTTTGATGTTGCAAACTGATACTTCCTTGTTATATTATTCTACTTGGTCTGTATAATCATGCAAACATTTGTTTGTAGAGCAAGTAGTTTGACCGTTTTTTGCCGTTTATTATTCCTTGTCATTTCTCCCATAGGCGACTGAAACGGAAGTTCTAAGACAATCGCGAAAACAGGCGCACTTCCGCATTTTAGAATAAGGTCAATAGAGAGTGTTTGATTGGTCAAGTTTGATGAGAAACTGAAGTATGAGGTGAAGTGAAATAAATTATTGTATCCATTTAGGCGGAGGTGATAAACTACAAGCTTTGGATGTGTATATTGCTTTTATATGTTCTAAATGTGAATTTGGGTGCTTTGGTTTCCCCCACAGTAAAAACACATGCGGTACAGGTGAATTGGGTAAGCTAAATTGGCTGTAGTGTATACAGTAGGTGTGTCCAAAATCGCATACTTATGCAACCATTTCATGGCATTTTGTAGTATAAATAATGTAAGTAGTGCGTTCACACTGAAACCTCTAATAATAATAGGTGCACTTTAATTACCTGGATGATGCACTAATTCAACCGGTAAAATGAAGTGTGTTACGTTGGACACTTCACATATTCAACGACCGCAGCTTTGCTCACATAGTGGAAGGGGTGGAGCTTTCGGGCGCTTATGCTTGATTTCATTTATTCATTTTGGATTGTGAAAGCAAAATTCTCCTACGAGAGTGATTATAGCGCCTCCCGATAGTGAATAATACTCATGGCAGGTTTTATTTGGTAGTTTGGTCATTTATTTCACCAATTTGGCGACCATCAAACATAATTGGGGAAACGGTTTGAAGTTCAGCTTAGTTAAAAAAAAAAAGTATTCCATTTGGGACGACACTACATACATGTACTATGCTGTTGAGTGCGTAAGTACATAGTGCATAGAGTATAGTGTGCTACTTGGTATGCAGCTTATGGGTGTGTGTATGGTTGTTTCCCAATACTGGGTTACAGCTGCCAGGGCATCCTCATTGTAAAACATATGCTGGATTAGTTCCGGGTTAATTTATTTTTTTTAGAGGATTAATAATAGAAAAAGCTATTTTTTTTAATTAGTCTGCATTTTTCTGTAATAAAATGTGCACAAATCACATAAAATACATACTGATGCTATCTTGGAGTTAGTATGAAAAAATGTGCAGTATGTCTGCAATAAAAAAAAAAGTACATGCTGAGATTTCTAGATGTGCATTTAATGGGAGCGAAGTCATGAATGGCTGTAAATAAGGTTATTACACCTATACATATTTATGAAATCATGAAATTTGACAATTTGCATTAAAAAAACTTAATGGGTAACTAAAAACAAATTAAAAATCAAACGAATAAAATGTACTCAAAAATACTGAAAATATAAACAGTTGAAGAGAGAATTATTAGCCCCACTGTATATTTTTTTCTCCAATTTCTCTTTAACAGAAATAATATTTATTTAACATTTCTAAACATAATAGTTTCAATAACTTATTTCTAATGACCGATTTCGTTTATAATTGCCATGATGACAGTTAAGGTATGGCGATGTCGACCAATTTGGCATCGTATGATGTCTAATGTGAAACATTGCAATGGACAATGGCATCGCTGTTGTGAGCGGCGGTGAATTAATTATTTATGAATAATGGATTAATTCATAACAAATTAATTATTTGAGGTCTACCATTTCCTGACCCGCATGGTCTTTGTAACTAAATCATCAATAAATAAAGATAATTACACAGATTACCACCTGTCAATCACTTTTTCCGCGAGACTTTGGCATGAATAAGCAGAGAGATCTGTGTCGTTATAATGGCATAGAAACTTTTGACACCCGTAAAAGGTAAAAGTGAAAGATTGAAGCAGTGTACTGACGCTGTGACATGTTACCTGATAGATTCAAAAGACCGAAGAGTCGTTAGGTAGAGACAAGATTAATCAATTATCACATTTAACAACTATAATGAGACGTGATCCAGCGGTACATCCTTGATAAACTGTCCAAAGTGCACTGCTCTCCTGGGTGACTGCTGGAGCTCAGAGTCAGTCGTGTGCAAGGCCTACACTGCAGCGCATGTAGTCAAGTTAGGGTTATTGGGCAAGTCATTGTGTAATGATGGTTTGTTCTGTAGACAATCGAAAACAAAATATTGCTGAAGGGGGCTAATAATATTGACCTTAAATTGTTCTTAAAAAAATAAAACGGCTTTGATTCTAGCCGAAATAAAAAAAAAGACTTTCTCTAGAAAAAATATTATAGGAAATACTGTGAACAATTCCTTGCTCTTTTAAGCATTCATTTATTTTCCTTCCACTTAGTGCCCTTATTTATCAGGGGTCGCTACAGTAGAATGAACCGCCAACTATTCCGCACCAACCCAACCCAGTACTGAGAAACACTCATACACTTTCGCATGCTCACACAGACACAGACACACACAGACACACACAGACACACACAGACACACACAGACACACACACACACTATGAGTCATACACACTTTTGCAAAATTAAATTTTGTTAATTCAATTCCTGTCTTTGGACTGTGGGGAAAATCCGAGCACCCGGAGGAAACCCACGCCAACACGGGGAGAACATGCAAACTCCACATAGAAATGCCAACTGACACAGCCGGGACTCGAACCAGACACATACTTGCTGTGAGGCAACAGTGCTATCCACTGAGCCACCCTTCACAGGAAGAATAATTTTGACTTCAACTGTAGCTTTTGGTAATACCTATTAGCCAGACACAGATATTGAGTAATCAAATAAAAAAAAACACGAAAATCGGCAGGTCTGTCTCTGTGCTGACATAAGAGGGATCCGATGATGAATCGACTGATTCGTGGCTTTAAAACACTCCAGTGTCCCTCTATGTGTGTGTACACTAGGTGAACAGCAGCCAATCACTGTCATTAAATCACAGTTTGGCACTTTCACTTTCATTCAGGAACATTTCATGCATTCCCCCGTGACAAGTGAGATATTGGATGTGCCAAACTGCTGGAAGAGTGTAGTTTTAAATGGAATGTTTGATACCGCACGGCGAATAGGGGAAAAAAAAATCCTCAGCATTTCTCTGTAACTTTGTTTGATTAAGGTGTTTACATTTTGACATTTGGAGAGCAGCATTTACAGCAGATCTTTCAGTCCATAATATTGTAGTGATATTAACATACTGTGAACTTAATAACCTATTCATTTTGAATAAGCTATGTCTTTAAAAACTGAGTACTGTTGAAGAAAACAAACTAACTTTGCCTTTGAAAAACACAAATAAAGAACATTCATCACACACTTACAAAATCTGAAGATACAGGACAATCAACACGAAGATCAACAAGAGAAGACGAGCGGCAAATCCAGATTTTACCATGTTCAGATGCGAAAAGCTCTCGGGTAAAAATGTTCCTTACAAACGTATTTCTGTCGCGTGTACTGTAGTCCACATGTGAGTCCAGCTGCGCTCTCAGATCGGTGAACTGAAAGCAAAACCTTTACTGTGGCACATTTATAAACACAACACTGACGACCCGTGTTTCCAAACAATTCTTCTTCAACTTCTTTTAACCCTTAAAGACCAAAACGAAAAAAAAATAAATAAATTTCATTAAATAAAAATAAGTATTGTTCTTAAATGTTTAATAACTTTTTATCCGCTGATTCGATCCGTACAATTCAAAGATTGACATAAAGAAGAGAATCTCAGCTTTCCATCACATTGCATTCACGAAACTTCTGAGGCTCCGGAATTAGTGTGGTTGCTTCATCACATTTTGACAACGCTGATTTGACTAAGGAACGCTCGTGGCTTGGACGAACCAGACATAATGCATTGATGCATTGTCCCTCCTCCATGCCCAGATTGGTTCAAAATCGCTCTCTCTCAACCAATAAGCATAGGTTTTGCTTTGTGGGTCACCAATCAGCTATTTGAACAACCCGGAATGAGAAATAGGCTGTAGATTAACGCGCGGCTAAATAAAACGCAAAATAAAAAAAGTTTTGCATGAAATAATTTTCATATTAAGTACTTTTGCATGCAAAACAGCACAAAAACATGACAAAACAGTGACAGCAAGGACGGAGTGCTGGTCTTGCTGTTTTCAAAGGACGCAAATGGTGGTGTGGCTGTTTGTCTGCAATGCAAAAGTTGAGAAGAAGCAGGGTCAACACCATATCCATGCTGGCACATAAAACCTAAGGATGGTCCATATTGAATCTAGTTTAGTTATCTAACTATTTATAGTATAGTAAATATTTATATATCCAACTTTTTACTGAGGATTTGCACCCTGTTTATTTGGACTTTGACGCATTATTTCTTATTTTCTTATTTTTTATTTGTTCATTGTAAGTGGTGTTGTTTATGGTAACTGAAAATATAATATTTGGAAAAAGTCAAACTTGCTTCCATGTTCTGTTATTTTGTAACAATCTTTCTGTTTAGTTCATTTCCAGAACTTGTGGGCAAACACATTGTCAGTAAATAAATGCACAAGTTTTTTCCCACTGAAAAACACCTTAGAATAACATTGAAATAAATTGCTAAAACTTGCTCAGGGAATGGTGGATGTAGACAAAATTTATTTGGGAAGAATAAAACATCATAGCATGCATTTCTAAAGAAAAAAAAAACTTAATGGGGTTTTGTTTGTAATAACTAAAAAATGCCACTTTTTTAAAAACCGTTTTCTTAAATTCTGGATTACTTTCTGTCTGTTTATATGTTTTTGGACCAAAAAATATTTTCGACTGGACCTTTAAATGATACAGATTGAAGCTTCAGGTTCTTCTGTTTAAAATAATATATGACACTTGAGGCTGACTGCTAAAATGAAAATAAAACTGCTTAAAAAAATAATAATAATAGAGGCCCATTAGGTGCCCACAAAATACCTCTAGGTATTTAAGGGTTAATTACAGTTGGCAACACATCGTGGCTTCTTCTCTGCCATCTGAACACCGTAACAGGTAAAAACAGTCTTCAAAGCTACATCACGCATGTTAATGAAGTTGCATCTCATACACAATAGAGCGCGCTGATTGACGGTCTGGAAAGCCTTGGAAATCTTTCCCTTGAATTAATGCTGAAAGCTCAAAGACGTCACAGTATACTTGCCAGTACAGAAATCCAGTCTACATGCTGCAATTTAACCAAGGATTTTATCGCCGTGACATACGAAGTGTGTTTTGGCGTTTCATAACTCTTTAAGAACGTGTTCAACATCGCTCAAATGTTAGCGGGATATGGATGTTTTAACTATTTCAGCACCGACCCCTGTATAAATCTTGGTGCACTTGCAATCAAATCTTGATGCACTTGCAATCATATCAGTGAAATGCATCTTGTAGTGTGAACCGGTCCCCATCATTTATCTTTTTCTCAACACTCTTGAACATTATTTCAACATGAATCCCCAGATTTGAGACAGAGATGATGTGTGATGCGAGTCTAACCTGACGAGCGCCTCGGGTTTGCTCAGCTGATTGTTGGGAATGCAGTTTTCCACAGGGTCTCTGTGCGACGCGGAGTTCTTCCCTCCTCCGTACTTCTGTTTCCTGTCCCCTTTACTGGACGAAGAGGCAGACGATGAGGGCCCGGAGGAAGACGGGACGCTGCCATTGGCTGTTCCATGCCCCCGAGGTGAGGAGCTCCCGCCGCCTCCACCTCCTCCGCTGGCATTTTTGTAATTTTTGTTGGAGTTGGAGGAGGTGGAGGATGAGGAGGATGAAGAGTGTTCATCTTTCAGCAGGTTCTCAGTGCTGCCCAGCAGATCTGAGCTACTCAGTCTCTTACTGTTCACATGGTTCTCCATGTACTCCATCTCCTGAGCTTTATTGTCCACTGATGGTAAGATGCTGCTGCTGGTGCTGCTGTGATGGTTCTGGTTGTGGTTGTGTTGCTTTTTGGACTCGTTCTTGCCTCGCTCTTTCTCTCTGTATTCCAGCTCTGGTAATGTGTTGGATGAGGGTTTTTTACCGCCCGCCGAGCCGTTCTGTGCCACAGCTGGAGAGTCTACATCATGAATGCTTTTGGATGCCGCTGCTGCCGCTGCTGCTGCTGCTGGTGGTAATTGAAAAAAGAAAAAACAGAGAGGTTTAAACAGAGTTCTTCATCCCAAAAGGAAATTATAGCAACATTACCTCACTGTAACAGTAAAGGATTGGGGACCTAGGGCTGCTCGATTATGGGAAAAATCATAATCACAATTATTTTGGTCATAATTGTAATCACGATTATTCAAAACTATTATCAGTTGAAGTCAAAATTATTCATCCTCCTGTGAATTTATTTTTATATTTAAATATTTCTCAAATGATGTTTAACAGAGGGTTTTTTACAGTATTTCCTATAATATTTTTTTCTTCTGGAGAAAGGCTTATTTGTTTTGCTTCAGCTATAATAAAAGCAGGTTTGAATATTTTTAAATCTGTTTTAATAGCTCAATATTATTAGACCCTTTAAGCAATTTATATGTTAGATTGTCTGCAGAAGAAACTACTGTTATACAATGACTTGTCTATTTACCTTAA
The DNA here is from genome assembly GCF_052040795.2 of Danio rerio. Lineage (NCBI taxonomy): Eukaryota > Metazoa > Chordata > Actinopteri > Cypriniformes > Danionidae > Danio > Danio rerio. The sequence goes on along the minus strand of NC_141033.1, from coordinate 48,235,426 downwards.
TTAAGCCTTTGAATGTCACTTTAAGCTGAATACTAGTATGTTGAAGAATATCTAGTAAAATATAATGTAGTCATCATAGCAGAGATAAAAGTAATCAGTTTTTAGAAATGAGTTATTAAATCTGTTATGTTTAAACTGTGCTTTCAGCATCTTCACTGTATTTTTGATTTTATTATTGATCAATAATAAAAACAGTCGACAGCAGCAGGAATACCGCACGCTGTCACTTTAAGAATAGTGCGGCTCTATGGTTTCTCTTTCTCGTGTCTTTTGATTCTCAACTCGTTTGTTTATTACACAAATGAGGGTTAATATGAATAATCACTAAACACCGCGCTCTGACACAAGTGTGTGCATGTATTTCACCATTAAAGCGCTCACATTAAGATGGCGTTAGATGTGTGTGTGCTCTGCTGTCCGAGGCTAAGTGCGGCGCGCGCACAAACACACATACATGCTACCTGTCCGAGGCCAGACACGGCGCGCACACACACAACGTGCTCTTTCGCGCTTTTAAAAATATGAAAGATGAGCATCCCGTGCTGTAAAAGTTACATTACAGCACATGCTTTTAGTCATTTTCACGTGAAACTGAGCTTTGCAGAGGCAAAGAGTTTTCACACGTGTACAACTGGAAAGGGGGCGGTACGTGATGGAATAATCCTTAATCTCGATTAATGGCTTATCATAATCGTTAAAAGCCAAAATTGAAATCGGATTTTCGATTAATTGCACAGCCCTAAGTAGCAACAATTTTAGCATTTCCTTTAGTTTCTCGGAAACCCACATTTTTAAAATATATTAAACCCACATTAATCAGAAACCCATCTACATTACTTTAACATGCATACATGTAATAATACATGTAGAATTAAAACTTGAACAAAGGCAGTGTTTCCCCTAGGAATTTTTTCTCCAGCTGTGGCGGCAGGCCTTTTTTTTGCACAGATCTACCATCTACCCGTGGCGTTATTTCAATGACAAATGTCATGAGCGCAGTATTAGAAGTTGAGATCGCATTTATGTAATAGTCTACAGCATGCGGATAACGAGCCGATTTCCTTTACTCGTGCACAAAACTTCTTGCACGCCCCCTCAAATATAAGCCGTTTTAAGAGCGTGCAGATCTTCTTGTGCGCTCTCAAATGAACGCTGCTGAAGTGCAATTTAGTGCGTTTATGTCTCTAATAGACCTACAGAGCGATATTAATGTGTCCTGAAGTTAAGTGAAACGGCTATACGTCGTGTTTGCTGGCCACACGCATCATGCACCTGTCAGTCAGTCAGTACCTAACCTAAAAGGGTTAAACAAATGACGCACAACACTACTACGGTTACAGAAAAGTTTGCACTGTTATAATTCACTTAATTTTTAATATGATTTAGTGCGATTATTATCGCTATTAAAAAAATAAAATGGTTTAAATGAGAAGCTGTAATGTAGCCGTGGCGGGTTCAATTTTGGCGTGGCGCCCTGCCATGGAAGAATGAATATAACGGAAACCATGTAAAGGTTGACAAGCAAAAGAACAAGTAACAACCATTTTGGTCAAAGATTAGGCTTACAAAAAAAAGACTGAACAATTTTATTATTATTTTTTTTTCTAAACTAGAGATGCCCAAACTAGGGCCCGCGGCCTAAAGTTGGCCTATTGTAACCTTTGATTTGGCCCACTCTCCCATGTGAGAAAAAGAGTAAGAATGATGGAGAGGGTTGGGGAGTATAATTGCTGAGCTACAAAAATAGCACATTAAATGTTTCAATAATATGTTGTAAATGAGTTTTTAAAATGTTAACAATGTCACTTCACAAATAAAGGACTATGCAAATGACATTGATGAGCAAATCAAGCCAAAAACTAGTGTAACTTCATTCTGTTTAATATGAGATTGTTTTTACTGTAATATAGTATACTGTATTAGTTTATATAAATCAGTATTTTCTAGTTGTTTAAAAAAATTATTACATAAATTAGGAAATTACCCATGGCGCATAAACACACACATATATATACACACAGTTGAAGTCAGAATTATTAGCCCCCCTTTGAATTTTTTTTTTTACTTTTTTTTAAATATTTCCCAAATTATGTCAATTATGTAAGGAAATTTTCACAGCATTTCTGATTATATATATTTTTTTCTGGAAAAAGTCTTATTTGTTTTATTTCGGCTAGAAAAAAGGCAGTTTTAAAAAAAACATTTTTGGAACAAAATTATTAGCCCCTTTAAGCTAATTTTTTTTTCGATAATCTACAAAACAAACCATCGTTATACAATAACTTGCCTAATTACCCTAACCTGCCTAGTTAACCTAATTAACCTAGTTAAGCCTTTAAATGTCACTTTAAGCTGTATTAAAGTGTCCTGAAAGGTATCTAGTAAAATATTATTTACTGTCATCAAAACAAAGATAAAACAAATCAGTTATTAAAACTATTATGTTTAGAAATGTGTTGAAAAAAATCTTTACACCGTTAAACAGAAATTGGGGAAAAAAATAAACAGGGGCGCTAATAATTCAGATGGGCTATTAATTCTCACTACAACTGTATATATACACATACACAGTGTTTCCTCTAGGACTTGTTCCAGCTGTGTATATTTATGCATGCATACGTTACATTTTTGGTCCTTTATAAAAAAGGTTTGGGCACCCCGATCTAAACTAAACCTTTACTAAAATACTTATTTGAACTTTGAAATGAATTAGGTAATTAAATAATTAATTAATGAAATTCATTAACCCTTTCATTAACCCTGCCTGTGCAAAAAAAGGGTTTTGGCTATTATGTGTGCATGCATAAATACATTTACTATGTTTACTGCTCTGAAAGCTAAGGTGCTTACTTGAATTTTCTCATAGAAAAGATATGTATGCAAAAGTCTTTCTTCCACTCACACTCTCACACACACACACACACACACACACACACACACACACACACACACACACACACACACACACACACACACACACACACACACACACACACACACACACAGTACTTCATATAAAAGACAGAAACTCAGCCTTTTTGCACTGCAACTATTGTTCAATTAATTTGACCTCTTCCCAACAGTGAAAACAGCCAACAACAAACAATGCAGGATAATATGGAGTCATGGCACCATCTTTCTTTTTTAAGTCAATGCCAACAGCATAAAGAAACGGTACTAAACTTGCCAGAAGTGTATTGTTGAGTTTTTAAAAAACTTTCAAAGCATTTTCCCAAAATATGTGTCAAAATAAGATTTATACCCAACAATCAGTCCATTTGCTGAAACAGAGAAAGTTGTGGCCAAATTAAGACTCAGAAATCACCCCAGAGTTGATGTAAACATCCCCAACAGCACACAGGGGTTAACATTAATGTTGGAATAACTCTGTGATTATACTTGATATGCTAGCTAGATACAACAGCTTTAAAGGGTCATGAAACCCTATGTTGACACGTGTGGCGTGTTGCCAAAAACATTATCAGGACACATTTATTTCACTATCAAGTGAAACGTGGTATTTTTGCATTATTTAAAAAAAAAAGAAATAATTCAAAGCAACCTCATTGTCGTGAGGTAAATGAACAAATTCTCCATCCTTACCCTCCTCTGCTTCTCTCTCTTGTCTCTGTATGAGCTGTTGTTCTGGAGGTAAGGCCTGCTGAAGCAGCTGCATGTAAAATTCGTTCTCTTTCTGCACTTCCTTCTGTTTTCGAAGACGCATCTTATAACTTACATAACTCTTAAAACCAAAGCCCAGCGTCACCACCGGGTACCCAATACTGCAAACAGAAGAACAAACAGAATGTCTTTTGATTAGCTTTGTTGAAGAAAAAAAGCTATGGTAAAACCTGTGTATTTTTATAGGATTAAAAAGCATTTTTATGTTCATTTTGTGAACACTGACTGTACCGAAAATTACCTATTTAACAGTAAACATAAGAGGGTTTAATTGGATTGAAATAATTTCAGTAGTTCTGCAACACAATCAATATTTTAAGTTTTTTAATATGGTTGTATTTTTTCTGTACATTAGGTTAGTTTAAAGTTTAAATTAAGGCTACACAATATAGTCTTTCAGCATCTATATCGCAATCTGAGCATCCGCAATGTCCCATCGCAAACATCTGCAATGTTGAGTTGACTTGTAATTTTTGCACATTTACATATAAAAAAACAACAAAGCATGCACTGTTTATTTCACTTTTATATTTGCTTAGTTGCATTCATCTATGCTTGTAGTTGGTTTGCTTTACTACATTTTATGCATGATTCAATTAATTCAAATGATTACTTTTGGTAATATTTATTCATTCATTCATTTTCTTGTCGGCTTAGTCCCATTATTAATCCGAGGTCGCCACAGCGGAATGAACCACCGACTTATCCAGCAAGTTTTTACACAGCGGATGCCCTTTCAGCCGCAACCCATCTCTGGGAAACATTCACACACACACACACTCATACACTACGGACAATTTAGCCTACCCAATTCACCTGTACCGCATGTCTTCGGACTGTGGGGAAAACCGGAGCACTCGGAGGAAATCTACGTGAACGCAGGGAGAACATGCAAACTCCACACAGAAACGCCAACTGAGCAGAGGCTCGAACCAGCGACCTTTTTTTGGTAACACTTCGGATCAATTATCACTATTAATTAGTTGCTCACATGCATGTTTTTGAGAAATGCCAATTAGTACTTTTAAACTACATATTTTGTATGGTCTTATTCTACATCACTAATCTCACACAACACCAAAACTACTTTAAAAACTATTAATAAGGAGCAAATTGGGAGTTTATTGAAGCAAGTCATAATGGTTTGCGAAAAGCAAAAATTTAATCTTAAAATATAGTGTAAACAAAATTCTTTCCATATAGTCCTATTCAATCATTTGCTGGAATTGTATATAGATACAGTGTATCACAATATATATTGCAGAAAAACATAACATTGCAATGTCAGATGTTTCTAATATGCAGTCCTAATTTAAAAACAAAAAAAACTTATTTCAATACTTTTCACTACTGTCCTTCAAAATAACACTGGGTTTTACCCATTTTACATCAATTATGTTTTAATCATTTCATATGAAATAAAATAGTATCACTATTAAATGTTTTATTAATTATATTGTTTGACAATGAACCTTAAAACCACCCATTTTTGGCATTTTCCTTCAACAGGTTTTCTGCAGGTTTCATCAAGTCAAATTTAAGACTTTTAAAGACCACAGGACTAAACACTGGTGATTATTTCTAATGGCCACAAAAAAAAAAACGAATTTAATCATTTCTTAGTGACATACTTCAATGTGTCAAAATAAGAAAGCTGCAGTTGTAAACATTTTTTTTCAACAGTTTTTCTTTCTCTTTTTTTTAAATGACAAGTTTATAATCTTTAAAAGTATATTTATTGTAAAAAAAAATTTACATAAATAATCTAAAATATAAGTTTGTAGGCTTTTGGTCCAAATTTATTGAGTATAACTTCTATTCCTTCTATAACTCTTAGCAACTCTCACATGGGCACCCACTGAAGAAAAGCAGGGCCTGGATGGGAGAAATGGTGTTAGAGAGGCCAGCAGGGGGCGCTCAACCTGCGGTCTGTGTGGGTCCCAATGCCCCAGTAGATTGGGACTCTATATTGCTCAGTGAGCTGTCTTTCAAATGAGATGTTAAACCGAGGTCCTGACTCTCTGTGGTCATTAAAAATCTCAAGATGTCCTTCAAAACAAAAAAGTAGGGGTTTAACCCTGGCATCCTGGCCTCTGTCCATCATGGCTTCCTAACCACTCGCCTATCAAACCACTCGTCTCCTTTCCACCAATCAGCTGGTGTGTGGTGTGCAGTCTGGTGCAATATGGCTGTAATCACTTTATCCATGTGGATGCTGCACAATGGAGGTGGATGAGGAGATCCCCCCCCCCAAAAAAATCTGTAAAGTGCTTTGATTTTATTAAGATTATTGTTGGCGATTGGATTGAACTCATCCCATTTGAGTAGCTTTACTTGGACAGAGTAAAATTAAGACCCGTTTAAGATTATTTAAGACACTTAATACAATCTTTCAGTGATTTTAAGACATTTTAAGGCCTAAAATTTTGTTTTTGAAATTTAAGACATTTTAAGACCCCGCGGCCACCCTGATTAACAAAGTATATCTGAAACATTGAAGGAGACTTGAATGTTTACTTGAATTGCATATATTTTCTATTTATATTAAAAAATTTAAACTTATTATTATTACACTGCAATTAAAACTGATATGAAAACCAAAATATGACATCATCTCACCTTTGAACCTTTAACAATTCCAAAATTATACTTTTAATTCATCCAAAAAAGTGCTACAAATTGTTTTGTTATTACACTTGGTTAGGAAAACCTGCTTAGGGTTTCCCGTTCAAAGGTCATAAACCATTTTTAAAAAGCAAATTATAACACAATCATTTGCCATCTCTTGGTATTTTAATTACTGTTAAACATTGCTATTCTAACATGATTTTTGGTCACGGATAAATGCTAACACACTACATGAAATATATGCTTGAAAGTAAAAACATGCCATGACAAAGCATTAACATTTGATTTTTGATTAATAACTTGTTCTGTTGAACACAAACTCTGCTTTTACAGTACCAGTGAAACAGGTCATATACGATCCCTTACTGTAATAAAAGCATGAGTAGCGGCCACCCAGCAGAGACTTGCTCAAAATATCAGCATTTGGTTTGTCAATGTAGATGATTCGATGTTGAAAAAGACGTACCAGTGTGCTGCAAAAGGACGACACAAGTCCACGTGGAAGTGTTTCAAATCTTTAAATCTGATAGCTGCCTCGATATAAACAAAAAGTATCCATAGCGACACAGTGGGGAGGCAGACCCCTCGTTCTGTAGAGAGAAGAGAACAATCCATTCAACACACGCTTAAAATACTTAAAGCAACAATGAAGAGTGACTGTGATAATTACACTAATTACTTTATGGGTGAATCTTCAGTTCTAAGCACAATGGGCTTAATTCATGAAACTCGAGCAGAATTTTTTTTTAATAAATCGATCATGAAGCTGTACTAAAGCAAGTTTTCAGATTTGTAGGTGTTTGTATTTTCGAAATATAATAGTTGGCACAAGAAGAAATTTACAACTGCTCTCTACCACATGTAAATGCACTTTACAGTTGAAGTCAGAATTATAAGCCCCTCTGTTTTTTTTCCCCAATTTCTGTTTAACGGAGATAAAAAAAAAAAATCAACACATTTCTAAACCTAATAGTTTTAATAACTCATTTCTAATAACTGATTTATTTTAACTTCGCCATGATGACAGTAAAAAATATTTGACTAGATGTTTTTCAAGACACTTCTATACAGTTTTAAGTGACATTTAAAGGCTTAACTAGGTTAATTAGGTTAACTAGGCAGGTTAGGGTAATTAGACAAGTTATTGTATAACGATGGTTTGTTCTGTAGATTATCGGATAAAAAATTTGCTTAAAGGGGCTACTAACTTTGACCTTAAAATGGCTTTTAAAAATATAAAAACTGCTTTTATTCTAGCCGAAATAAAACAAATAAGTCTTTCTCCAGAACAAAAAACATTATCAGAAATACTGAAAAATTTCCTTGCTCTGTTAAACATTACTTGGAAAATGTATAATAATTATTTTATTTTTAAATCAAAGAGGCGCTAATAGTTCTGACTTCAACTGTATATATATATTTTGTTTGATTATAGTTAAACCACTAAAATAACACAGAATGCTTTGACAATGTCTTTGGTTCCTCTCTGGTCATGGTTGCTGTCTATGGAGGATAAGGGTCTCAGACTTTATCTAAAATATCTTTATTTGTCGTCAGAAGATGAACAAAGGCCTGGCGGGGTTGGAATGACATGAGTAATAAATCACAAAATAAAAATTTTGTGTGAACTGTCCCATTTTGATCATATAATAAAACAGAATTGATAACTAAACCATGGTGCTCGTCACTGTCACATTTTACCCTGCCATCCAATCCTGCACTTTCAGTACAATGACAACAAAGGAAAAGTCATCATTACTATGTTTTTAAGTGAGATGCTAGTAATGCATTACTGCCGTGTAGGGGTGTGGTTGATCACAAATCTCATGGTTTGGATTATATTATGGTTTTTTTAGTAATGGATCAGGCCATTTTTCGGATCAGAGGGGAGGAGACAAATGTCATTTGCTTTCCATTTATTACATAAATAGCACTGCAAGACACTTTTGGTTTTAACGAACAGAACTTAGAACCTGTAATATTATTACAAATAAATTATAAAAATATTCAGCTGAATAAAAATAAATACTGAAATATTCAATACTGTGAAAAATTCACGCTTATTACTACTGTTTCTGGTAATGCTAAATGTAGAAATCTAACATTATAATTTGTACAACACAGAATTTTTTTTGTTTAATTTTCAATAAATGATTCAGTTATTCACTCATTAAACTTTGTGTTTCCTTGCTAAATGTTTATTTTTAAAGGATTATTCAATGACATATTTTTGATGGCTGGTTGTCGCCACCTATTGGTAAAAAAAATGTAATTCCTGTCAACAACATTCATTTTTTTACCGTCAAGTTAATGTATATGATGGTGACTTTATTCTTTACCATAAACATCAGTGATTATCTAAACTATAGACTGTTATCGCCATACTTCTGTGTTATTTGACTGTTTTTAACTTCATTACTAACTCAAAAGACTAAAGACTCAATCTCTTCCTTTATTTTTGCATTTTTCAAACACAGGTTTCAATGTAGTTATTCGAAGAATTAATAAACGTATGCAAATCAAAATCATTTATAATTTATGTTGCGTGGGTGTTGAGATCCCAATCTTTTAATGATTAATTGTGCAGCTTACACTGAATGCATTAATGCAAGCTAAACAAGCAGTGACAGAAAACACCTTTAAAAAGCCAACGCATCCCGAATAACCTACCACAGCTTCTTTAATCATCAGAATATTTTACAGGAAAGCCTAAATACATGTGATTTGAAGTACACGAGAATCTTTCTGCGATTAATAAAATTTTTGGGATTAATCCAAGTAAAAAAAAAAAAAAGATTAGCCTAATCTGCGGGTCACTTGTGTTCCAAACTGTGGGTTGTAATCGAATCACGGATCACACGGGATCCATTACACCTCTACTACAGAGCATTCCAAATCATTGTAATCACAGCGTTTCAACTGGAAAAACACGCAAAGCTTTCAAGCACCACCAGCTGAATGTTTTTAGAAACGGGCATGGTAAAATTATAACAAAGTAGAAGTTAACATTACGACTTACTGGAGTTTTATATTCAATAGCATTTTTAAAATGAAATGCTAATAATGCATTACTGCCATGAATTCCAAATCATAGTCGCCAAAGCATTTCAGCTGGAAAAACACAAAGCTTTCAAGCACCACCAGCTGGACATTTTAAAAGGCATTTTGATGTCACATGGCTAAAAACGCTTTAGTAGACTAACGCTCATTGAATATTTATCGTTAAACATATGGCATATTAGTCTTTTTTGCATTTATGAAATATACTGAAGCCAAACCATCAACATGAGCCCAGAAGACAAGCAATTTACATAGTTTAGTTTTAGGCGGGGATTCCGTTAATTACGAAAGAGCGTGCTCTCACGGCCCATTTATGAATGTAATTAACATACACGTTTAACTATCATGGCTGAACTTCATGAAATGCTTTGTTAACCTGTAGGAGAGGTTTCGGGTAGGTCTGTATTGCATGTAAGTTAGGGCTGAGCTGTATGATAGCATATTATTACAGTGAAATAAATTGTCAACAGTAATAGTTTTTTTGCTTTATGTGCATACTGTTATATGTAAATAAGTGGGTGTTGCCAACTCACATGCAGTATGTGTGAGTGAGCAAGACGGTTCTCATGATCACTAAATGGAAAATTCATAGCAAAATCAGGTCAGCAATTTGAGGTGAACTTTCACTAATTTTATTTCCCCACTATATTTTACAAAGTTTGAAGAAGAAAAAAAAGGTGAAGTCCTTTTTATTTCTAAAGTGTTTAAAGGGATAGTTCAACCAAAAAATTACAATTCTGTCATTGTTTACTCCTCCTTAACTTTCCAAAATGGTTTTACTTTCTTTAAATCAACAAAAAATGTTAAAACATTTCAACTTAAAGTACTGTTCACCCAAAAGTGAAAATTTACTCAGTTTACACAACCTCAAATGGTTCCAAACCTTAATAAGTTTAGGGCTATTTGTGTGTGCTGGGAAAAAAATAACTGTTTGAATTTCTTCTGATGAACACAAGAGAAGATATTATGAAAAGAGCTGGAGATCTGTAAACATTGACTTCCATAGCATTTGTTTTTCCTACTATGGAAGTCAATGGTTACAAGTTTTCAGCTTCTTCAAAATATATTCTTTTGTCAACAGAAGGCAAACCGTTTATAAACCTTCTGTCCATATAACTTGTCTCACCTGCTAATAATATAGTATTGTGTTGATACCTTTATATTGTATGTACATGCATTTATTTATTGATTTAAATAATTGTAATTTATTTATAAATAAAAAAATAAAAAATATGTATGTTTTGTTCTCTTCAGTTCCTAAAAGTTCCAAAAGTCTTGTCGCCTATTAAGTTTTAGGAACACCAAATAATAACTTGACTTCTAGTTGATCATTTGGTATCAAAAGTGGCTTATATGAAAGGCAAAGGCCTCTAGATTATGCTTGTTTTACCAAAATAAAATATGATCATGCCTTGATTTTTCAATATTTAATTAAGACAGAAAGGTATGCCTTTGTTTAGAAAAATGGATCATCATTTAACAGAAATAATGTACATTATAGAATATAAAGTCATGCTGCAGTGGAAAAAGAATGAATATTGTGTCTGACTCCCATGAGCTTGAAATATAAATTGAGCTATAAATGATTTAAAGCAAATGAGTCAATTGAAGCAAATGATTTTGACATTAAAATAACGATCTGCTGGGTCACACCGTCAGAAATAACCAAGCTCACAGCTGCAAGGTCACAGGGTGTGTTATAAAGTGAGAATGCACCATGCTATGACAACAAACGCAATGGAAAGGATCTTCATGAGTTTTTATAATTGATGTGTGACTGAGTCCAAATTGAGAACGCAGCTTGTGAAATTGTTTTAAAAAGATTAAAGAGACTAGAGAAGAAGTCAAGTGTGTTCACACCAAACCAGACCAACACTGTGAACAAGTCTACAGCGGAAGTGTCATAAATGCTGACTAACCACAGACCAATCAGCTGTAAGCTTGAGGTTAGTCATCACTAACAGCAAAATTAAACATTTCAGGACACTAATAACTAGGGCTGCACAATATATTGTTTCAGAATCAACATCGCAACGTGCACATCCGCAGCAGAAACTTCAATGTTATATATATATAATATATTATATGTTATATAAATATATTATATATATTTTTTCCCTTTCTCCCAAAAAATGTTTTTGTGAATGTTTTTAATGAAAACACGTCAGAAATTGACAGTGAGTCAGATATTAGCCCCTTTCACACAGTGATACCGGTAAATATCCGGAAAATTTCCGGAACGACTTTACCGGTATATTCAAAAAAGCGCTGTTCACACAGGCGAGGACGTTACGGAAATTTTCCGGAAAAGAGCATTCACACATCCATTCCAAAAATACCGGTAAATTCTGACATCATTCACTACAAATGAGCTTTAAACGGCTGCGCTTGTGTTTGTAAACATTTGACTATAAATTACAAACTCTGTGGATGATCAATATTGTGAACAACTTTCGCAGGATCACTTTCGCATGTCGAGATTCATAATATGTGCGTGTGCAGGCGCTCACAGGCTGTTTTCACAGGCACACGCAAAGCTTGAAGGTAAACAAACAACGGCTTATCATAAGCATCTCATCGATGATTATTTATACAGTTGGCATTAAGAAGAACATATAAACGTGATCTGACTAACTTCTAGCAGCTAAATGTGTCTGGAAAAATATTCAAAGGCTTTTATTCTCATGAACCGCGCGGACGTAAACGCGTCTGAATGTTGTGATTGGCTAAAGCAGACGTCTCACATCAGCACGTTCTAGACGTGCACGCGCTTATTACGGTAATCTTCCTTCTGCATTCACACAGCGCAGCATTCCGGCAAATTGCCGGTAATGTTACAACTTCTCTTTCCGGAAAATAGCCAGAACGAATTTACCGGTATTTTCAAAAAGGACCTGTTCACACATACAACCTTTCCGGAAAATTGCCGGCAATTTTCCGGAAAGGTCTGTATGTGTGAAAGGGGCTATTATCTATCATTCATACAATTTGAATTCTGGACCCTACTTGAAAAATTATAATAAAAATAAAAATAATAAAATTTAATTGTAATTAAATACAGAAACAAAAAAGCTAAATAATAATAATAATAATAAAATTAAAATAAAGGACATATAATACAAAATTATTTTACAAAAAGGCAGATTACGAGTCTAAATCATAGTTGACCTCACTGCTAAGTTTAAAAGTGCAGTATGTAAGTTGGAAACGCAGTGGTTGAACTAGGTATTGCATTCCTGGATTAAAATGCATGCAATGCAGGTTGCCAGATTGAGGACCAACAGAAGTGTGCCAAACTATCGAGCCTAAAGGCTGATTTAAAGCTGATTTAAATTGTGTTCTAAATAAAGGCATTGGCACACAACAGAAGGAATATTTTCCATATTAAATTAGTTTTTGTTCTAACCAACACCTGGAATTTATATTTTGTAAACTTCTAGAAGCTTCTAGAACAACAAAACTTTGACAATGATCACCTCAGGTACACCTCATGTGCTTTATTTAGTGTTAAATCTTAATAATGTGAGTTTTAGTGCCATTTTACACGACATTTATTGCCATACCACTGAAAGCAGCAGCAGATAGTTCACCTCAGATCTTGAAAATAAAATAAACCGTTTGAAATTTGGCTTTAGAACTGAGACTCTACATTTAATAATGTTAAAGAGGTGTAATATGTATTAATTAGAACATAAATCTTACCACTTCATGTGTGAGTGCACTATTTTGTGCTTCTGAATGGCTGTTTTTAAACTTCTGTCATATTTCGTCTGGTGCAAACAGCCAAATTGCTTATCATTGTGTATCTTGTCACGTAGGGTGTTATTAGGACAGGGGGTTAAAATGTAACCTGCTCAACTAATGTTTACTTTCATAATATTTATATTATTTGCTAATTAATACCCTTATATGGAACTCTGAATCTGCTACTGTCCACTGGAGATCGCATTTCAGTCACAGGCCCATGCTTTGAGACTGACTTCAGCATTGTTTTTCAGATAAACAAGAATGTTCACTTGGCATGTTTTTTAAATATCTGCAAACATATTATGGTATTTTTTATGTTTTACAAGAGTCAAAAACGTACATACAGCACCTTTAACCATAATAGAGTGAAAGTTTATCATTGGATATGTTTTAAGGCCTGTAGCCCCTTTCACACATACAGACCTTTCTGGAAAATTACCGGCAATTTTCTGGAAAGGTGTGTATGTGTGAACAGGCCCTTTTTGAAAATACCGGTAAATTCGTTCTGGGTATTTTCCGGAAACAGAAGTTGTAACATTACCGGTAATTTGCCGGAATGCAGCGCTGAGTGAATGCAGAAGGAAGATTGCCGGAAAGAGCGCGTGCACGTCTAGAACGTGCTGACGTGAGACGTCTACTTTAGCCAATCAGAACAGTCAGACGCATTCACGTGAGCGCGGTTTATGAGAATAAAAGCCTTTGAATATTTTTCCAGACACCTTTAGCTGCTAGATGTTAGTCAGATAACGTTTCTATGTTCCTTCTTAATGCTAACTGTTTAAATAATTATTGATAAAATGTTTATGATAATCCGTTGTTTGTTTACCTTCAAGCTTTGCGTGTGCCCGTGAGTGCCCATAGCGCCAGCACACACACATATCATGTACTTCTCGACATGCGAAAGTGTTTCTCTATGTGTTTTCATTGAAGTTGTTCACAATACTGATCTATCCAAAGAGTTTGTAATTTAGTCAAATGTTTACAAACACAAGCGCAGCCGTTTAGATGTCATTTCTGGTTAATGATGTCAGAATTTATCGCTATTTTGGAATGGATGTGTGAATGCTCTTTTCCGGAAAAATTTCGTAACGTCCTCGCCTGTGTGAACAGCGCTTTTTTGAATTTACCGGTAAAGTCGTTCTGGAAATTTTCCGGATATTTACCGGTATCACTGTGTGAAAGGGGCTTGTGGCTGTACATTTAAAGAGAGTTTTAAAGGGTCACGAAACACCAAAACACATGTTTTGAGCTGTTGACAGGCGTATATGTGTCCCACACTGCTAAAAACACTATTAGGACACCTATATTTCACTAATAAGTGTAAATTGGTTGTTTTTGCATTATTTCAAGCAAATTCGTACTTCTGGTTTGAAACGTTTTTTTGAAGCTGCGTTACGGTCATGACATAATAGCGTTGTATTCCAGCGTGCAGACTGGGCGTCTGTGCCAGAGTGAGTCTTATTACGTCTTACAGTGTAATGCATTAATGCATGAGTAAAGCTTGGTTCAAACCAATCAGCGCACTCTATTGTGCAACTTCATTAATATTCATAAGTGTCACCGTATTTACACGACAGAGACGCCACGTTGTGTTGGCAAAACAAGCGTAAAGTGTTGCTTTTAAAGTTTGCTGCAGTTAAGTTTTGTTTTCATTTTCTATCTGTGAGAGCTCAGAGTCATGTGTGGATTAACAGTGTACGCGATGCTCGACAACAATAACTTGCGTGTCTAAGGAGGATTATTGTTTACCTGAGAGCTGTTCTCATCTGCAAACGCTGAGATCCGCATTCGCTTGTAGTCTTCTCTTAATAAAGACGCAGCTCTAGTTGCTGGTGATTGTCCTGTCTCTACAGATTTGGTAAGTGAGTTTTACCAAAGAATAAACTCTTTGTTTATTCAGTTTGTTCGTATCGAACTAAGTTTACTATTGCACCGATTGTACACATGTTAGCACCACAACCAAACTTTAATCTCGTGTAGGGTTTTTACCGCATTTAGTGACCGGAATAACACACGCAGCTTTCTGACGCTACCTGCCGTGTGCAGCTAAGTTTCCGGGAAATGCGGAGGGTTTTTTTCTCTCATTTGCCGTGCAGTATGAAACATTGCATGAAAAATACACGCTTAGAGCAGTTCCTCGAATCAAATATCTTGTTTGTCGCGAGGGACATGAATGAATTCCCTGAATGAAAGAGCCAAACTGCAGTTAAAGTCCAACATTTAATAATTTGGCAAATAATTCGACTACAGATGTCCATGTAGGTTAAACACCATCACTTTCTCCTCTGTGTTTATTTTGACTCTGAAACTCGCGTGTGCCCAAATAGACACTCCCACACCTCCCACTTTAGTTCTTCCGACACTCCCCCTAAACAGAGCTGGACACGCCCACTTTTTTGACTTTTTCCAAAGTAGAGGTGTGAAAACACCCTGCTGAAACGAGGGGGTTTCATGGCCCTTTAATAATATTTAGACACAGAAAAATTATGATGCTTGGAGGAGTAACAAAGGTGAGCTGTATTTAATTATGTTTACTGTTTATGCAAAAAAAAAATTTTTTACTTATAATATTTTGTCTTGATCCAAATCTACATTTCAAAGTGAAAATAATATTATTTTGCTAATCCCATTGGCAAATCATTTTGCTTGTTCTAAAGAAAAACTAAAAGCTCTTAATTGTGACTTATTTCTTCTGAAGGTGAAAATAAAACTACTTGATCTCAGAATTTGTAGATATTTGGACTTGAATCGAAGCAAAGTAAAAAAAATATTTTTTTTCATTGATATTTGGTTTCTGTACCCAAATACTGTTAGACTCCCCAGAAAGCTGTCAAATACAGCTCTTCAAACTATCTTGTGAAGCTGTGTTCATATCGCGAAAAAATGAAATGTATCCAATATTCCTGCAGCCCTACTAATAACTGCTATAACGAGTGATGTGAAACTCTTACCTGTGTGCCAGACGTACTGTACCCACACGTATGTGCTGGCTGCAAAGAACAGCCACTGTACTGGGATGAACAGCAGACATATAATATCTGATGTGAATGCCACACACACAAAAAACACTGAGAAAGCCTGAAACACACAGAGAGATGCATCCGATCATCAGATGTGCAACTAGCAAGATGTTTACAGTAAACAGTGTACATAAAAAAGCATTTGGGTGAACTAGTGTTGTCACGATACTGAAATTTACAACTTCGATATCTTTAAAAAAAATATCGGAATTTGATACCATTTTGGATACCGTGGGGAACAAATTACACAACATTAAAAATATGCAAATGAAGTAAAAAGAGAAAAATGTAACCAAACCATATAATGCTTATTTCATGCAAGTCCAAAAGGCATTAAATTACAATAAAAACAAATGTAAAAATTAGCGCAATCACATCTTATTTTCTGATTAAAACAACAGCGGTAAAATCTTTTTAATATTATTAATAATATAATTAATATATAACAAAAAGTAATATTATTATTAATTATGTATCTCTCTGGTGGTGTGAGAGTCCAAGAGAGCAAAGCTAGTATTATACTAAACAAAAACAATATTGTACATTTTTTAAACATATTTCAGTATCAATATTTTTGACAACACTAGAGTGAACAGCAATTTTAGCATTCTGCTGTAAACAAGATGATGTGTTATTTAAACAGTGCACAAAACTTTAAGCATTTGGGTGATCTACTGTTTTCACGATACTGGAATTTAAAAAAATATCGATATTCTATACCATTTTCGATATCGTGATATATCGTGATTTCGATATATAACAAATTTCACAACTTTCATAATTATTATGTCGTTTCCTTGATTATTTAAGAGACACGGCTATGAAGATAATCACTTAAAAATTTCTCTAAATGCATACAGTGCTCAAGATTTATAATTAATATTATTTTGTAGGAAGCTTTACAATATTATACTTGTGTATGTAAATTTAGATTATACAGTACTGAAGCTAATCTAACAAAATAACTTATGATAACGGTCCAAAATTAGTACACTCAAATTTATATATGTTAGGGAAAAATATTAAATAAAGAAAATGTAAAGAGAGCAAAAATCAAGAGATACAAAAAACGATGAAATTTTTGTAGCTTGTAATTTTTTTTTCAAATATTTGGTATGAATTTAAATGCATCTTTTTTCTATTTCTAAAAATGTTCGGTAACTAAAATATTATTTAAATAAATATATCTGTTTAATAAATCTGTTTTGTTTAAATGCACCAAAATATATTACCTACTTGAGAATATAAATAAAAAAATATATTTTTAAAACGGGGTGTACTCTAGGGCTGCAACAATGAATCGATTAAATGAATAAAAATTGATTACTAAAAGCGTTCGCAACGAATTTCATAATCGATTCGTTGTGTCGCGCGACACTGGGACATTTGATTTTTAAAAAAACACTTAAGTTCAGTTCGAAGCTGAGTGAACACAGTCTCTCTCGCACACTGATACAGAGTTCCGCACCTCAAAGACAGGGATAAGGAAAAAAGAGGGTTCAACAGCAGGGTCCTACTTTTGTTCCGTTTTGAAGTGAGGACCGTACAGTCCCTGGTGCTGATTATCCAGCTTGACAAGCATGACAAGTTAGCATTAGCTCGTTTACCTTTAGAGCAGCAACTGAAAAAGTTTAACTGAGCTTTGGTGCTGTGTCTGGCACTGAGCCAAAGAGAGCTCGCGCTGAGCAGACCTCTCAGTAAGGGACTGTCGGAAAAGTGCTTCCTTTTTTTTTTCCCCAAAACAAAACCAACTTAACTCTGCTGAGAAAGACGGGTTATATTATCAAAATTATGCAGTGTGTTAACCGCTTAATCCTTAATTTATATTTTTGACATGTTAATACAAACACGAACTAGTAAAAAAATACATTTAGAGTTTGTAAAACACACAAGGAAGTCTAACAATCCATTCAAATATAACTTGCCGATGTGTTTTATTCATATCAGACACACATTACACATAGTGAAAGTAACTATAAAGTTGAAGCTACTCTTCTCTAAGGCTACCAGCCACTTACTTGCATGTATTTGGGGAGTAACTGGTGAATTTACTTGCGAAATCCTGCGTGTTCTGCTTTTATGAATAAGGCAAACGCGCGGCCGCAGGTAAACATGGCGACAACCATCTCACGTTATAGATCACGATCACTTGCACATTTATGAGAACTGGTAAAACTTCTGTTTGAGATTATATCTCATTAAGATTAATTTTTCTTACCCAATTCACAAATAATGTACCTTGTTTTAAGCGAACAATCACTTAATTTTGAGGTGTTTTTTTTTTTTTTTCAGAAAACAAGACATAATTTTTTATGCTATTTCATGTGTCTTGTATGTATCTTGATTTAAAAAGTATTTACATTTTTGGATTGTTTCATTATTTTATTACTTTTATTATTATTATTATTATTATTATTATTATTATTATTATTATTATTATCATTATTATTAATATTATTATTATTATTATAACCGATCAGGGATGAGCTTTTTTAAATAAACGGTTGGGAATTAATGCTTTTTTTTTATCTGGTTCAGATTAATCGAAAAAATAATCAACAGATTAATCAATTATTAAAATAATCGTTAGTTGCAGCCCTAAAATTTTGTTGTAAATGATATATGGATTTGTTAAATATAGTTTTGAACAAAAACAATACCATTTCTTTATTATATGAAGATCTGATAAATAAAAATTGTCTTTTAAAATATATTTAATTTTACTTTTTATTTTTAGATAGTCAGAACTACACATTTTTGCATTTGTCGCAATTCATTTACTTAAATAATCTCTGTATTTATGATTTATAGTTCTGTTTTTTAAGTCCTCGATTTTATTTTCACACAGCTGTTTGTTGCAAAGCAATAAACTGAAAGAATGCTGGTGGAAAACCTTCTCTAAGCATGGAGAAATCTCTTAATCACAGATAAGTCACGGTATAAACAGCAGTTTATGTCCCTCACAGATATTAAACAAAGGATTATTGATTGAGAGCAAACCCATAGGAGATGCATCAACAGATTATATGTATTATTACAATGTACTGTACTCTTATTACTGTTAATGCTTTGCTGTTTACTGTAGCCTTTAATACCATAGTAACAGACTAGTGTAATAAGTACTATAATCAATGCTGTTTTACTTGCCCACATGAATTATAGCTATTTTTTGAAATGTGCTTTGGTCAATCGTCCAGAAGCAAACGTAATAAGAAAACCAGGCACCACTCATCACCAGGCTAATACCGTCCCTACAGTGAAGCATGGTGGTGGCAGCATTATGCTGTGGAGATGTTTTTCAGCAGCAGGAACTGGAAGACTAGTCAGGATAGAGGGAAAGATGAATGCAGCAATGTACAGAAACATCCTGCTTCAGAGTGCTCTTAACCTTAGACTGGGGCGACGGTTAATCTTCCAGCAGGACAATGACCCAAAGCACACTGCCAAAATATCAATGGAGTGGCTTCACAACAACTTGGTGAATGTCTTTGAGTGGCCCAGCCAGAGCCCAGACCTAAATCCTATGGAACATTTCTGGAGAGATCTGAAAGTAGCTGTGCACTGTCGCTTCCTACCCAACCTGCTTGAGAGGTGCTGCAAAGAGGAATGGGCAAAAATTCCCAAAGACAGGTGTGCCAAGTTTGTGGCATCATATTCAAAATGTCTTGAGGCTGTAATTGCTGCAAATAGGGCTGCTCGATTATGGGAAAAATCATAATCACGATTACTTTGGTCGTAATTGTAATCACGATTATCCAAAACTATTATCAGTTGAAATCAAAATTATTCGTCCTCCTGTGAATTTATTTTTATATATAAATATTTCCCAAATTATGTTTAACAGAGGGTTTGTTTTTTTTTACAGTATTTCCTATAATATTTTTTTCTTTTGGAGAAAGGCTTATTTGTTTTGTTTCAGCTAGAATAAAGCAGGTTTGAATATTTTGAAATCTATTTTAATAGCTCAATATTATTAGACCCTTTAAGCAATATATATGTTAGATTGTCTGCAGAAGAAACTACTGTTATACAATGACTTGTCTATTAACCCTAATTAAGCCTTTGAATGTCACTTGAAGCTGAATACTAGTATCTTGAAAAACATCTAGTAAAATATAATGTGCTGTCATCATAGCAAAGATAAAAGTAATCAGTTTTTAGAAATGAGTTATTAAATCTGTTATGTTTAAACTGTGCTTTAAGCATCTTCACTGTATTTTTGATTTTATTATTGATTAATAATAAAAACAGTCGACAGCAGCAGGAATACCGCACGCTGTCACTTTAAGAATAGTGCGGCTCTGATATGGTTTCTCTTTCACGCGTCTTTTGATTCTCAACTTGTTAGTTTATTAAACAAATGAGGGTTAATATGAATAATCACTAAACACAGGGCTCCGACACAAGTGTGTGCATGTATTTCACCATTAAAGCGCTCACATTAAGAACACGTTAGATGTGTGTGTGCTCTGCTGACAGAGGCTAAGCGCGGCGCGCGCGCAAACACACACACACGCTACCTGTCCGAGGCCAGACACGGCGCGCACACACACAACGTGCTCTTTTGCGCTTTTAAAATTATGAAAGATGCGCATCCCGTGCTGCAAAAGTTACATTACAGCACATGCTTTTAGTCATTTTCACGTGGAACTGAGCTTTGCAGAGGCAAAGAGTTTTCACACGTGTAGAACTGGAAAGGGGGCGGTACGTGATGGAATAATCGTTTATTTCGATTAATGGCTTTTCATAATCGTTACAAGCCAAAATCAAAATCGGATTTTCGATTAATTGCACAGTCCTAGCTGCCAAAGGTGCATCAACAAAGTATTGAGCAAAGGCTGTAAATACTGATGTGCATGTGATTTTTCAGGTTTTTTATTTTTAAGAAATTTGCAACAATTTCAAAAAAATATTTTTTCACTTTGTCATTATGGGTTTTTGTGTGTAGAATTTTGAATGAATTTAATTCATTTTGGAATAAGGCTGTAACATAAAAAATGTGGAAAGATTAAGCAGTATAAATACTTTCCGGATGCACTGTAGTGGGGCTAATAATTCCTCAACATAAGACTTCAACTGTATATATACACATACATATCCACACACAGAGACTCACCAGGCCCTGGTATCTGAAGGAATCGTAAACACTGCGAATAAAGAGCCAGAAAGGCCAGAGGTACTCGAAGCGAAACTCCAACACAAAGTCTGCCAGCAGCACCAGCGCCCAGACCACCAGAAACTTCAGATACAGGAACGTACTGAAAGACACAGATAACAATTTATTACAACTCAACCTCAATCACACTTGTCAACATTTCAATCCAGTATCTCTCCGAATAAGACCCACATGTCCTTGAGCCACTGAACATTTAGCAGCTCCATCATGAGCTCCAGCAATAAATCCAAGCCAATGAAGCATGGGTCAGTGGGGGAGGACGTAATCACTGTTTGGCTTTCTCCAATGCAGCGTGTAGTGAACCAAGTGGATTATGTTTTATGTAGAGATGAGAGTAGGCCAAGAGCACGTTTAGTAAAAACCATCTCCAGATGTAGCAATGCAGATAAGGTGCACTACATCCAGCAGATTACGATATATATTTTTAATTATACAGTAATTATCCCTCAGCGATAGACTTAATCTTTTCTTTATATTATGTTGGTAAATTAAACGAGTGCAACATCTGGAATTTCATGACTTAATGTGTTTTTACTGTGTCATTACACTAATTTTAGAAGCATTCATTCAGCCCTTTTACTGGGATTGGGCTTATAAACAAGATCAATTTAACTGAGATTCGATATGATGTCGATATTGATGATAAGCTCTGGGCATTTTTACTCGAAATTAAGAGCCAATCACACAGCAGAAATATGCAACAACAGAAATCTATAATTGTGTTGATATTAGAGATTCACTGGATTTTTTGGTCACCGAAAATATCTCGGTCATGCTGTGTCATCCAGTATTGTTTAGCACGCTCGTTTCACCTTCCCGCCAGCAGTTCTCTTTCTTGCCAGCAGTATCGGTCTACAGTCATGGTTGGGATACTCTTCAAAAAATGGAAGCATTAACAACTTATATTGAAATATATACTGTTATCAATCGAAACAGAAAATAATGATCAAGACTGCATTTTTGACATTTGCCCAACCCTTCCCTTTACACAGTCATCAATAACTGCTGTAAAAAACAACAACTTTACAGATAACATTTTAAAATTTCAACAATTTCTTGGAAATATTACTTCTAATTCTGAAAATCTTCCAGAATGAAAAGTTGTAAAATTGCTTATTACCAGTAAATTGCTGCATTTCTGCTGATTTTTATATATAATCTTTTAAAATGGGCCTGTTCACATATGATCTCTACACAGCAATTTATCAAGTAGTGTGTTTTAGTATATGATAATGCTTAAAATATGATAATCCATAATAATAATAATGAGAAGAATAAGAGACAAAAGATGAAAAAGAAAAAAGAACGAAAAAGAAAATAAAAAAAGAAGCAAAAGTTGAAGAAAAAGGAAGAAAAAAAGATGAAGGAAAAAAGATGAAAAAAAAGAAAAAAGAAGAAGGAATAAAAAGAAAAACGAAGATAAAGAAAAAAGAAAAAGATGAAAGAAGGGAAAAAGAAAACGATGAAGAAAAAGAAAAAGAAGCAAAAGATTAAGAAAAAAAGAAAAAAGAATAAAGAAAAAGAAAAAATATGAAAGGGAAAAGGAAAAAAAGAAAAAGAAAGAAAAAAAGCAAAAGATGAATAATAAGAAGAACACGATGAAGAAAAGAAAAAGACAAAAGAAAAAGATTAAGAAAATGACAGAAAAGATAAAAAAAATAAAAGATGAAGAAAAGATGAAAGAAGAAAAATGAAAAGAAAAAACAAAAAAGAAAAAGAAATAAAGATGAAAGGAGAAGAAAGAAAAAGATGAAAAACAAAAAAGATGAAAAAAGAAGAAAAAGACGAAGAAAAATAATATTTAATAATTTTAATTGATTTATTTTAATGAGCGAACACACATGATCTCTACACAATTTTTTAATGTAATTGTGTGTGTGAGAAAATGGAAGTATGGCACTTAATAAATTTAGCAAGTACTTAATAAATAGTAAATGTATAATAATATTAATGATGATGATAATAATAATAATAGCACATTTTTGTTACTAAAATGCAGCATATAGAAAAAAATAAAAATATGGCATAAAAATAAGAATAGGTCCAATTTCCATTCATTTATATAAAAAAATAATAATAATAACATTTTTTAACTCTGTTAAAATAAAAAAGGTCACACTTTACAATAAAATTTCAGTGGTTAATGTTAGTTAACATATTTACTAAAATGAACCAAGTACAATTGGACAGCATTTATTAATAATAGCTCGACATTTACTAATGTGTTATTAAAATCCAAATTCATGCTAACAATTAACATAACTAACAATGAACAACTTTATTACCATTAACTAATGTTAATGTTAATGTAATGTAATGTAATGTATTTTTTATTTAATGCCATGTTAGCAACCAAGGCTATTTTCATGGCAGGAACCTTTTAACAATAAATATACTATTTAAAATCAACAAACAAATAAATACAAGAATTAAATTAGATTTTAGTGTTGATGCATGATAAAAAAAAAATTCTAAAATCTTTTCTGATTTCACTTTGTTAAAATGTCCTTAAAAGAGTTCATTTCATAAACAAGTCTTCTGGATTTATTAAAAGCAGAACAGCCCCATTAATTAATGTTAACAGATGAATAAACACTGTAATAAATGTACTGTTCACTGTTTGTTCATGTTAGTAAACACATGAACTAATACAACCTTATTGTAAAATGTTCCCGAAAAATAAACACTGCAGCTCTTCTGTTTTAAATATTTATGACTCATCTAAAAGCATTTACATATTTCTCTGCTGCTCATAAAGGTGCTGAAGATGCTATTAATAGTGCTCTGATGACAAATGATTGCGCTGATGTGAGGTTTAAAAAAAGGTGGTTGTCACTGAACCTGTAGATCTGGGCTGATGACATACTTGTTCAAAACTCTCACTGAGGAAAGCAACAAATCAGATAACAAGCAGGTGTTACAAATGCGCCCTCACAGATTTTATCTTCAAAGTTTAGAGTCAATGCATGGATGGATCTGTCTACAATATGCAACATGTATTACACCAGTTAACAGGACAAAACAGGATAAAATACTGATGATAAACATTTTATTTAAAGAATATTGTTGCATTTGAATGAAAACATGGCTATTTTATTTTGATTAAAAACACATTGTGGTTAATATTTCAGCATTGCAATGCACTAGTAAAGTTTTACGCTTCAAACCCTCCAAATGAACCCCATATGAGAGATTTATTTCCCAAACGTGCACTTGAAATCTCATGCAACATTATGTCAGCAGCTGAAATGTTGACTAGAGCGACGAATTAAAGAATCAAACATGCTGAACATCAAGCAGAATAACAGATGACTGATAATCTGGCAACCGCGCTTGAATGGCAGGAAGGGTGCCAGATATTTACCCACTCTGAGCAAATCAGTGTTTAATCGCATTTATTTGTGGCATTAGCATCACTCTTACACAAGATGCTTTTTTTACACTTCATATTGCCCGTTAACCCTTGGCCATTCTAAAACCCAGATCACACTGCTTATAATTTAGCATAGGTTAAAAATTAATCTTGAGTATATGATATTTCACAATGTATATTTCTCAATCCTGCTGGATGGCATCGTTACTTGCATATTTGGACGTGTCAGTGTCATAGATGAAAACATTTCATAGTTATTATTAGGGATGTAATCATATGCTGATGCCACAGTTTCGTTCGTGTATTCCGATACGCTATTTAAGTATTGTGGTACTTACTACTATGGGCACTGTAAAAAATCTGGGGTTACACACAATCGATTTGTGTTGGGACAACATGACTAAATTAAATTAACCTAATAATTTTTACAAATTTAAGTGAATCGAATAAAAAATAAATAAGTTATCCCAAAAAATAAACTCAGGAATTGTGCCGTTTCAGCTCATTTTAAATACAAACAAACATTATTTTTTTTAGAGTGGGGGGCATATTGCGGTTTGTTCTGAATTTTATTTCACCCCAAATATTTGTGATATATATGCTAATAACAGTTTTGTCAGTCAAAATTTCAATTTTACAATTAAAACGATTTGTAAAAAAAAAAATGTGAAAACCGTTCAAGAAATCAATTCTGCATTGACTCGATCAAAGCAATTGCTAATCTCTCTTAAATGAATCAAAACTTCATTTGTAACAATATATGGTGCTGTATGCTTTACAGACAGCAGTACTCTGCTTGCATCCAATTCCTTACAAATACCACTTCAACCTAATATAATCATTAATAAAGTCTAGGAAAGGTTTAAGCAAATTACAGGAGTGTTCATGGTGAGCTGTTTTTACAATAATCTCATGATGTCAAATTCCACTTTTCAGACTCAACTAAACCCAAAAGCAATTTTTTTCCAGAGTATACAAATGCATGGTTAAAAACTAACCTAGAGCACCATCTGCTGCTTAAAAATAAGTACAGTTGCGGCTTAAAAGAGAGTGTTTGGGTGTTAGGGTTGTCAAAAGTATCGACTTTGCTACCAATCAGCACTAAAATAGCAACAGACTGACTAATGTGACTTCGAAACGCTCCAGTGTCTGTCTTTGCACTTGGGGAACAGCGATGAGGAATAGTGAACCAATGGCCTTCACGGCCAATCACAGTCATTTCTGTTGAGCACATAAGCACAATGGCCAATCAGCGGTGTTAAAAAGTACACACAAATGTTTGCGGGGAAAAGATATTTAAAAAAATTATGTACCAATTGGTACCAAATTAGATACTTTTGACAACACTAGTTAGGTTAGAGTTTAGGGTTGTGGCTAGAAAAGCATCTGCCGCAAAAAAATAAATAAAAAATAAATAAATAAATAAAAATTTTTAAATAAAGCAAAGTAATTGGTGATTCATTCCATGGATATACCAAGAATTAAGCCAAAGGATGGTGAGGGAAATCGAAGCAATTTGAAAATCTTAGAATTGATTTCTTGAATGATCTTCTAGAGCCATAGCTCTAGTTAAGTAAAACTAAATTAATTTCCAACAAAATACCTGGTTAACATGTCTTGATTGTTTTTAATATCCTTAAAGGTCCTGTGAAGTGCTTCGAAATGTTCATTTTTTTATTCGATGTTTGACTTAACCTCAATCGAAAAATAAAGAGAGGGTGGGACAGAGTAGCGGGCGTCCCAATTGTAGGGGTTCGGCCATGTCAAATACTAGAAAGTATTTGATTGGTCAAAATTGGACGAGAAACTGAAGTGACGAGAAAAAAATTTATCCATTAAAGCGGATGTGACAAACTGAAAGTTTGGGATGTTTATATCAGTTTTTTTAATGCAAATATTGTCACTATATTTGAGCACACTATATTATTGGTATTCTTACATGCTTATACTAACATCTAAAATAAATATTTTAATTTCATGGGCTTTTTACCAGCATTACAGTATTTTACATTTTTATCCACTGTTTGGCTTAAATTGTTTTCTCAAATTGAAATTTTTTTTTTAAACATTTTAAAAAGTTTCAAAGTAAATGGATATTATGTACAAGTCCTTATATGACTCTACTGTACCCAGTTGGGGTCAGGACAATCCACACCAACTAAACAGAACCAAACACTGGCACTCAGAGACAACAGGTAAACAATTAAACTGGTATGTCATGAACAAATATTAAAGACCGACTCATTGATTGATTGATTGGTTTTGACTATATATAGGAACAAGCGGTTATTGACAAAAATCTATTTTAATAATTTTTCCAGGTTACCTCTGAACACCTCGTAAGACATCATGAGGCAAAAAAAGTATGTGACGAAATAAACACAGCTCCAACTAAAATGTTTAAGGTCACAATTGGTAGCATCTATTTATATCAGTTTATATTTAGCTTTTATAGATTCATTAGCCAGTGAAACTATATATTCAAAGCTAGTGGAGTAAGAATGAAAACTGATATTT
This sequence comes from Danio rerio, assembly GCF_052040795.2. Lineage (NCBI taxonomy): Eukaryota > Metazoa > Chordata > Actinopteri > Cypriniformes > Danionidae > Danio > Danio rerio. Next base: position 48,208,224 of record NC_141033.1, on the reverse strand, counting down.
TCATGCAGCCAACTGTAACATATAAATAATTTTAATTTAGTTTAGTTTTTTTCATCATCACAGTATATATTTTGACTGGTAAGATAATCATTAAATGTCTAGACAAAAACAGAAGTGTGTTTGGTTTTATATGAAATGAAAACAGTTTACAACAAGATTCAACTAGTAGCATTAGTATTGGTGATAAATAATGTAGTATTGTTTGATATTTAAGTTTTATATTGATTTCAGCATTTAAAAATCCAATTATTAAACCTATTAAAATCAGTGCTATTACATGAGAGTTTTTGCCAAATGCTAATAAAACATGAAAACTGTTGCTTATAATAGAAACTTGGATGAAAAAAAAAGCTCTCCATGAGAGAATAAACAGGGCAAAAAAAATTAGAGCAAACATGAAATATGTATTTTTAATAAAGCATATTAGCATTATTTGTACTAGGGCTGTGCAATTAATCGAAAATCTGATTTCGATTTCGGCTACTAACGATTATGAAAAACCATTAATCGAGATAAACGATTATTGCATCATATACCGCCCCTTTCCAGTTGTACATGTGTTGCTCTTGATTCTGTGTGTCTTGATTCATACGCAGTCAGAAGCATGCGGTCAGCATTCGGTCTCATTCACACCCTGAGACGAGCAGAGCGCACACATCTCATCTTAATGGGAGCGCTTTAATGGTCAAAGAGATGTCAAAACGCTGTGTTTAGTGATTATTCATATTAACCCTCATTTGTGTAATAAACAAACGAGTTGATAATTAAAAGACATGTAAAAGAGAAACCATTAAAGTGACAGCATGATATTCTTGCTTCCGCCTGTTTTTATCATTAATCAAACAAAACGTGAAAATCCCTCACTGCACTGGACTTTTGTAGCTAAATTGTTTTTCTTACAGTGAAGGTGCTTAAAGCACAGTTTGTTTCATATTTTTATTCTACTGTATTTATTTCTCTTTCCTCTGCAGGGTGGAAAATAATATATGCTGTTGAAGTAAGAATTATTAGCGCTCCTGAATATTAGAAACCCTTTTTCCCCCTATTTCTGTTTAATTGAAAGAAGATTTCTGAACATAATAGTTTTAATAACTCATGTCTAATAACTGATTTATTTTATCTTTGCTATGATGACAGCACACAATATTTGACTAGATATTTTTCAAAATACAAGCATTCAGATTCAAAGTGCGACTCAAAGGCTTAATTAGGGTAATTAGGCAGTTCATTGTATAACAGTAGATTCTTCTGCAGACAATCAAAAAATATATTGCTTAAAGGGACTACTATTATAGACCTTAAAGTGGGTTTCAAAATATTTAAACCTGCTTTTATTCTAGCCAAAATAAAACAAATAAGCCTTTCTCCAGAAGAAAAAATAGAGTAAATACTGTTAAAATTCCTTGCTGTGTTAAACATCATTTGAGAAATATTCATTTAAAAACAAATTTTCAGGAGCGCTAATAATTGTGACTTTAACAGTAATCGTTTTGAATAATCGTGATTATGATTTTTACCAAAATTGAGCAGCCCTAATTTGTACCAAGAGCAACAAAACATTATGTTAGTCTAAATGACAGCTTCAGTCACATCTGCTTTTATTTTATCTAAGAACAAAAGCAGCAATAAAAGTGAAAGCACACATAAAAAAATACTATAGTAACTTACTGCAAATACAACAGCATTTTGAATCACACTGTAGTAAAGTATATGTTACACATTTACTATACTGTTTACATTAGAGTATCATTTACGAGTCTTACGACTATTTGACAATGAATGCTAGCGCAAACTTTATTCTAGTATTAACTATAGAGGACCCATAATATTTGACGACATTTTAACTAACAGTACATTTATTAAATATTGATTGTAAGACAATAATCTGAAACTAAATCATTATTGACATACTGAATAAACGTGCTGAATAAACAAACCAGCATGATCTCAAATCTAGCAGGATTTTATTGATTTCATAAACTATGCAGCATCCCGATATTTGCAGATATAGTACTTTAGCATACAGTTATATGTTGTATAATCTAAAATGATACAAAATGTAATACTTTGTAAACTAGCATTTAACACTTTTTAGAGGCTTAAAATTCCCTATGAGCTTTGAATACTTTTTAAGACTCCTCAGACACCCTGGAATAAAAATTGAGGTAAAGTTGGTTTTGTATTCACACATTTCAGACTTCTTCTTGATAAAATGATTTCAGAAAAGTATTCTTTGCAAATTCTAAATAGGGAAATCATATTAGCAGCCAATGACTATGAAAGAAGAATATTGTTCAAAGTCAAACAAATAGAGCTAATGTTGTTTTAAGTCATGCTTACATACGATTTTAGACCGAATATTCAAAGATTGAGTTAAAGCTGTTTTTTTATTTGCAAATTCGCACTTTCACCTTCTTTATAACTTCAGAAAATTATTCTTTGTAAATTCTAAATAGTGATCGGCTGATAATATAATTTTACTATCAAAGTACAACATTAAATAGTGCTAATGTTGTTTTTAAGCCAAACTTGCATGCCAGTTCAGACCGAATATTAAAAGTAGCGTCACAAATTTTCACTGTTCAAAAATGAACAGATGTTTAAATATTAAAGCAACTTTACCTCAATTATTCAAAGTACCATGGTAAACAATATAGTGAGCATGTCACAGGTTGTCACTGAACAAATGTGCGAATATAAAACCAACTTAGTTACCCTAATGGAAAATTAAACCTACAATAAATCTTTATTTGAATAAACTTCACGCTTTCTGAGATACTTTTACGTTTGAGTTTTGCCTTTAGTAAATGATCGCTGTTCTTCTCACATTCCTGTATGGAATTAAAGAAAAGTTGGCTTTATATTAGGAAATACGGACGTTCCCCTTGATAATATAATTTCACAAAAGTATTCTTTGCAAATTCGAAATTGGGAAATCACATTAGAAGCCAAGGACTATATAAGTACAGCATTGTCCAAAGTCAAATAAACAGTGCTAATGTTGTTTCAAATCATACTTGCATGTGATTTCAGACCCAATATTCAAAGTACCATGGTAAACAATATAGGGAGAATATCACAAGTTGTCACTGAACGAATATAAAATCAACTTGAAGTTACCTCAATGGAAAATAAAACCAACTTTACCCATCTTTATTTAAATAATTGAGGTTAAGTTGGTTTTATATTCACACATTCAGACTTTCTTCTTAATAATATAATTTTAGAAACGTATTCTTTGCAAATTCTAAATAGGGAAATCATATTAGCAGCAAATGACTATCAAAGTACAGCATTGTTCAGTCAATTAAATAGTGCTAATGTTGTTTTCAAGTCATGTTTATATGTGATTTTAAACTCAATATTCAAAGTACCATGGTAAACTATATAGCGAGCATGTCACAAGTTGTCACTGAATGAATGTGGGAATATAAATCCAACTTTAGGTTACCTCAATGGAAAAAAAAGCAGCTTTACCACCAATTAATGTTTATTTGAATAAACTTCACGCTTTTTGAGCTACTTTTACGTTTGAGTTCTCCTTACGGTCCTATGACATATTGAGGTAAAGTTGTTATCATAATCACAACTTTCTCCTTAATAATATAATTTCAGAGACACATTTTTGCTAGATTCTAAATAGGGAAATCATATTAGCAGCCGATGACAATCTAAGTACAACAATGTTCAGTCAATTTAATAGTGCTAATGTTGTTTTTAAGTCATACTTGCATGTAATTTTGACCGAATATTCAAAGATTGAGATAAAGTTAGTTTTATATTCGCATGCCAATGACTATCAGAGTGCAACATTGTTTACAGTGCTAATATTGTTTTTAAATCACTTTAACATGTGATTTCAGACCCAATATTCAGAGTACTGTGGTAAACAATATAGGGAGAATATCACAAGTTGTCACTGAACGAATCTGCGAATATAAAATCAACTTTAAGTTACCTCAATGGAAAATAAAACCAACCTTACCCCAATTGTTCTTTATTTGAATAACTGATGTAAAGTTGGTTTTATATTCACACATTCAGACTTTCTCCTTAATAATATAATTTCAGAAACGCGTTTTGCACATTCTAAATAGGGAAATCATATTAGCAGCCAATGACTATCAGAGTACAACATTGTTTAGTCAATTAAATAGTGCTAATGTTGTTTTTAAGTCATACTTGCATGTAATTTTGAACGAATATTCAAAGATTGAGATAAAGTTAGTTTTATATTCGCATGCCAATGACTATCAAAGTACAATATTGTTCACGGTGCTAATGTTGTTTTAAAGTCATATTAACGTGTGATTTCAGACCCAATATTCAAAGTACCATGGTAAACAATATTGGGAGCATGTCACAAGTTGTCAATGAACGAATCTGCAAATATAAAAACAATTGCCTCATCAGTTACCTCAATGGAATATAACAGCAACTTTAACTCCAACGTATCTATATTTGAATAAACTTCACGCTTTCTGATCTACTTTTACATTTGAGTTTTGCATATTAAGCGACGGCTGTTCTCCTTACGGTCCTGTGATGGCGAGATCACAATAGATCATTCTCTTATTGACAGCCTAACGGCTCTGTCACGTCAATCATTCCGATGATTGACAGTTATTGATCGTAACGGTAGGGTCTCGAGCCCAACCGGCGGGTTTCGCGGGGTTCTTTCTTTTGAAGCGCAAACCGAGGCCTACGGCAGCTTATTCATTTCTGCGGAGACACGGCTGTCTACCTTCGGCCAGCTTTGTTGACGGAGGCTCGGTTAAGCTATGCGATTTACGGTCACTCTGTGAGATCGTAAACCGCAATGGAAACGATATCAGGGTCTTTTAAACGGTTCGGGATTAATAACGGTTTTGTCGGAAGGTCTGGACCGTACCTGCCGTAGATCCCCTCGGTGATTCGGTTCCGTTTTAAGGGCCGTCGGAGCTTGCTGCAGTCCGCATTGCGCCGCTTCATCCTCGCCCCCTTAAATCGGGCTTTTTAATACGTACTGCAGTATGGTCCAGGGTGCTGTCTCATTTGGACGGGAAACATTGGCAGTCCCGCTGAGGAATATACCGCTGTGGTTGTTGTGTTTTTTTCAGCTGGAAACAAAGAAATAAATAAAAAGACTGAGTGAAAGACCCTCCTCCTTCTGTCGGCGCAGACGCACAGACACGGGCCTAGACAGGTGTGACTGACAGGTCGCTCAGCCAATAAGAATCTTGCATGTCAGCTGTCATGTGGAGTGACAAGACAAACAGCCAATAAGCAGAGGGCTGTTTAGTCGCGGTACCAAAGAAAGGGAAACGGGGCGGTTGACAGGTTTTCTTCGCGCGACCAATCGCTGTCTTTGTGGACAAATCAGGTAGTGCTCCTTGACCAATAGGACCAATAGTGGTGGGAGGGACTCCCTGTACGTTTTTACGTATCCAGTGAGAGAGATACGCATTCTAAATAAACTTACTTTACGTTGGTAAGTTGCAAGGCATTGTGGATGTCACATTGTAACTGTCACACTCTAAAATGGCAAAAACACAAACAAACTAAATATGTGGAGCATTATTAATTTAATAAAACATATTTAGTTTAATGATCACTTCATTTAGCTTCTTTCTTTTTTAAAGTTGGTCCAGAGAAAGTGTCTGAAGAACAATTAAAAGAGTTATAAATTTCTCATATTTTAACTACTTAACTACTATTAGTGTTATTATTATTATTATTATTATTATTATTATTATTATTATTATTATTAGTGTTATTATTACTAGTATTATTATTATTATTATTATTATTTTTATTATTATTATTATTATTATTATTATTATTATTATTATTATTGGTATAAGCGTTATTATTATTAATATTATTTTTGGTATAGTGTTATTATTATTATTATTAGTAGTAGTAGTATTGATATTAGTTATACTATTATTATCACTATTTTTTTTTATTGATATTAGTGTTATTAAGATTATTAGTGTTGTTATTATTATTATTATTGAAATTAGTGTTATTATTATTATTATTGGTATTAGTGTCGTTACTATTATTATTATGTAAATATGTTATTGTTGTTATTTTTTATTTTTTTATTGGTATTAGTTTTGTTGTTATTATTATTATTATTATTATTATTATTATTATTATTATTATTATTATTAATGGTAATAAAAGCAATAATGACTGAAGTAATAATTTCATTTGAAACTACATACAATAAGAAAAAAGTTATTTAAAATTTGAAGAAATATTTAACAATTTTTTTTTTGCATTTAATAAATGTCCCCTTGATGAACAGAGTAATTTAAAATATAATAATAACAAATAAACAAAAACTGACCCCAAACTTTTGACCGGTAGTGTATATGTATGACTTTAGGATCTGTGTCACTCACACAAGGAGGATCTTATTTTGTGGTCATATAAAAGACTGAAAGCTGAATGCAAATTTTCTAATAACCCAAAGAGTGAAGGCTTTTTTTTTTTGGGGGGGGGGGGGGGGGGGGGCACCTCTTACACACGTGATCCTCCATGTTCGTCATCTCTGGCCGGGTGAGATTACAGACATTCAGAGTTGGTCTCAGTAATAATGGCTCCTCAATACGCCCCCAGTCTCCGCTCAAGACTTCCTCTGGTGGCCTTCCTGCTGGAAACCCTCTTTCTCCTACTGTTTGTCTTTTGGGTGAAAATAGAGAAGCAAGAGTACAGAAGGTCTGAAAGTGAGCCCTTCGTCCACTCATATGCAGGTCAGTAAGTCTGAATTACAGTAAGGATTTGTTATGAATCTTTTAAAACCTGCAAACGTGTGTTTTTTTCATGGACAAAGTTTATAATCGTGTTATTTTCTGCTCACCTGCAACAGTAGCCCAAATCTTTTTTATTTAAAGAGAAAATTAGCCTTAGCATTGTGCAAATGACAAAAAAATAATACTAGGTTTGATATATTTACAGTAGGAAATGTACAAAATGTCCTCATGTAACATGATCTTTATATTTAATGATTTTTTTGGCATAAAAAATAATAATTTTTACCCATACAATTACTTTTTTTTTTTTTTGCAATTGCTAAAAATATACCAGAATGACATTATTTTTTGTCACAATAAGAATATAAAAAACAAACAAGCTTGTTAATATTTTACTAACAGACCATCAAATTCCTTAAAAAATAACACAGTGCCGCATCTTTCTAAATTAATTTATTTAATTTAATACCCCCTGAAGTTTAATTCTAAATCTCAGGTCAAATTCTTCATTTTGACCTCTTCTACAAATAGAGTATGCACAGCTAGTGTTTTTCTCTTCCTGATAAACCTCTGGTGAGCACTTCATGTGACTTCATTTCAATTTTATACTGTTCCTTTTACAGCATCGATGTTGTAGTGTATATGTTTACATGTTATCACAAGATAATGTAGCAAAAAAACTGACTGTTGGTCACACATTCACTTATAGTTCACACAAAAATTAACATTTACTGATCATTTACTCACCCTCAAGTTGTTACAAGCCTTTATAAGTTTCCTTTTTCTGTTGAACACAAAATAAGATATTTAGAAGAATGCTGGATCTGGTAACCATTGACATCCATATTAGAAAAACAGATATGAACACATTACTAAGCATGACAGGTTTAATAACTCATTCATAATAACTGATTTATTTTATCTTTGCCATGATGACAGTAAATAATATTTGACTAGATGTTTTTAAGACACCTCTATACAGCTTAAAGGCTTAACTTAGGTTAATTGGGTTAACTAGGCAGGTTAGGGTAATTGGCAAGTTTTGTATAATGTATATTATTGTACACACTAAAAACGTTGAGTTATTTATTTAACCCAATGGTTGAGTTAAATATATTTGGTGCTTTGTTGGGTTATTTTTTAACCTTTATTAGGTTATTTATTAATAACTCAACCAGTTGGGTTACGTATTTGGTGCTTTGTTGGGTTATTTATAACCTTTATTTGGTCATTTATATTATATATATATATATATATATATATATATATATATATATATATATATATATATATATATATATATATATATAACTCAACCAGCTGGGTTAAAATTTGAATTTCAACAGTCAACTGATTTAACTGACACAGAACAGCTGTATTAATATATTTAACGTTGTTTTTGTGTTATAAAATTTAAGCTCTAGCGCAATAATATTGTTTTTGTTTATCAAATTACCTCTCCATGTCGTGTTTTTTATATTCGTTTCACCAGCACTCTTAATTATTGATGATACAAATGCGCGATTCATAGCCTATATTAAATGGATAAAACGCTTTCCCTTCCTCACGTGTTCATCTCTACAGTTAGTTTTTCCGTCATTCTCACTTTTAAGACACAGCGAAGACATTTATTTATTTACACAACCATCATTATAAAATTAAAAGTAGTATTAGTAATACCAGAATGGAAAACATAACATTTAGCCAAAATAACCCAATGCATTGGGATAAATTATATAACCCAATGCGTTCTGTTAAAATAACCCATAGTTGCGAAGGTGCTTTAATAATCTATAGTTTTGTTATATGTCGGGGTATTTTCAACCCAACAATTTTAAAAGAGTATAATGATGCAGACTATCAAAAAGATAGCTTAAAGGGGCTAATAATTTTGACCCAAAAATGGTGTTTAAAATATAAAAAACTGCTTTTATTCTAACTGGAATAGAACAAATAAGACTTTCTCAAGAAGAAAAAATATTATCAGACATACTGTGAAAATTTCCTTGCTCTCCTAAACATCTTTTGGGAAACATTTTATAGAAAAAAGTCATTCACAGGAGGGTTTAATAATTTTGCATATATATATATATATATATATATATATATATATATATATATATATATATATATATATATATATATATATATATATATATATATATATATATATATATATATATATATATACATACATACATACATACATACACACGCACACACACACACACACACACAAAAGTTCTATGAAGAGTTTTATAACAAGAGACGAGTGAATCATGACAGATTTTTCATAACTAAATGACCTATCTCTTTAATTCTTGTGCTTTTTTTTTTGAAACTTATGAAAAAAACTGTGAAGAATTAAGAATTGACTGTTCATTTATTCTGAATGCATACCATTTTTCCTTTGTATATGCGTGGCACATTTGCTGTTAGGGTGTGGAGCCACAACATATCTGGTTTGGGTTGATAAGATGTATTTCTCCAACACCAGACTGACCAGCAAGCGTTTGGCCTAAAGCTTTTATACTTAATTCTATACATTTGTGTTTGTTTTAAACAGATTTCCAAGATGTTCATGTGATGATATTCATGGGCTTTGGATTCCTGGCCACGTTTCTTGTGCGATATGGTTTGAGTGGATCTGGGTTTAATGTGCTGTTAGCAGCAATGGCTGTCCAGTGGGCCGTCCTGATGAACGGCTTCCTTCTGCCACAACACCGCCACCACAGAGGACAGATCCACATCAGCATGAAGAGGTAGTATTTAAAGTGATAGTACACCCAAAAAATTCAAATAATTTACTTACTTCCAAACCTGTTTGACTTTCTACTGTTGAACACAAAGTAAATATTCTGAAGAATACTGAGGGGAAAAAATGTCATTGACTTACATTATACACCGTGTTATTCATTCATTCATTCATTCATTCATTCATTCATTCATTCATTCATTCATTTTACTTCGGCTTAGTCCCTTAGTCCCCGCATCGATGGATTTGCTCTACAGTGTTGGGACTTTCAGCAGTGAAAAATTAAATCACACTGAACTGAACTAAACTGAACTTCAACCCTAAAAACTGGACAGACAATGTTTCAACTTACTAGAACTTTTATGTTGAGTTGCTTTCGCTGCTCTTCACTAAATAACTACAGTAACTTTAATCAATGTTAAACACAGTAAATAAAAAGTGAATGAGATTTTATTACTTGATTTAAATTCTGTATTGGTCATTGATTTTAATAAGCTAACCCTTTTATTTTATTTTCAATTTTCTAATACTTGTTACGTATTCTATCATTTGAAGCTAATTTCCCCATATTTGTAACTGTTTCAATTAGGCTGATATACCTGACATTTATTGACATACTACTGAAAACAACAGCAGATCTTGAAAATAAAATAACTAGCAGACTATTTGAAAATAAAAGTCAGTTATGAATTGGTGGGGAATCACTAGCATAATTCTAGTATGAATTAGCATGTTATTAGCATGATTCTAGCATGAATTAGCATGTTACTAGCATGATTCTAGCGTGAATTAGCATGTCACTAGCATGAATAATAATAATAATAATAATAAAAATAATAATATATTTAATTTTTAACGCGCTTTTCTAAAACCCAAAGCGCTTACAAGAAAGTAAAAACAACAAAGCACAGTAAACAATAACAAAGTACAATAAAAAACACAGTAAGAATAAAGATATCACAAATTAAAAACAGTCCTGAAAAGGTGAGTTTTAAGTAACTTTTTAAAAGCGTCCAATGAACTGGCATAATGTTAGTGGGAAGAGCATTCCATAGTTTGGGGGCACGGAAAGAGAATGCCCTACCTCCCATGGTGCTGAGTTTGCAGCGAGGCTGAAACAGCATAGGACTTGAGGCAGAGCGTAGACAGCGAGAGGTAGAGGAAATAGATATCAGGTCACAAATGTAACCTGGAGCAGAACCATGAACCTCCTTATATGCAGACTCTAAATCATCAGTCCTCATTTTGCTGGACTTGTCAGCTGCTTTTGACACTGTCAACCACCAGATCCTGCTATCTACGCTTGAGTCACTGGGCGTTGCGGGCACTGTTATACAATGGTTCAGATCTTACCTCTCTGACAGGTCATTCAGGGTGTCTTGGAGGGGAGAGGTGTCCAACCTACAGCATCTAAACACTGGGGTACCTCAAGGCTCTGTTCTTGGGCCACTTCTCTTCTCCATCTACACATCATCTCTAGGACCAGTCATCCAGAGACATGGATTCTCCTACCACTGCTATGCTGATGATACCCAGCTATACCTCTCTTTTCATCCTGATGATCCCTCGGTTCCAGCTCGTATCTCAGCCTGCCTGTTGGATATTTCACACTGGATGAAAGATCATCATCTTCAGCTGAACCTCGCAAAAACGGAAATGCTTGTAGTTTCTGCCAACCCGACTCTACACCATAACTTTTCAATCCAGATGGATGGGGCAACCATTACTGCATCCAAAATGGTGAAAAGCCTTGGAGTAACGATTGATGACCAACTAAACTTCTCTGACCACATTTCTAGAACTGCTCGATCGTGCAGATTTGCACTCTATAACATCAGAAAGATCCGACCCTTCTTATCTGAACATGCAGCTCAACTCCTTGTTCAAGCTCTTGTTCTCTCCAAACTGGATTACTGCAACTCTCTACTAGCTGGGCTTCCAGCTAACTCTATCAAGCCTCTTCAACTGCTCCAGAATGCAGCAGCACGAGTTGTCTTCAATGAACCTAAACGAGCACATGTCACTCCGCTGCTAGTCCGTTTGCACTGGCTGCCAGTTGCTGCTCGCATCAAATTCAAAACTCTGATGTTTGCCTACAAAGTGACTTCTGGCCTAGCACCTTCTTATCTGCACTCACTTCTGCAGATCTATGTGCCCTCCAGAAACTTGCGTTCTGTGAATGAACGTCGCCTCGTGGTTCCATCCCAAAGAGGAAAAAAATCACTTTCGCGAACGCTCACGCTCAATCTGCCCAGTTGGTGGAATGAACTCCCTAACTGCATCAGAACAGCAGAGTCACTCGCTATTTTCAAGAAACGACTAAAAACTCAACTATTTAGTCTCCACTTCACTTCCTAATCTGCAATTGCCTATTTGAATATCACACTAACTGTACAAAAAAAAAAAAAAAAAAAAATTACTAACACTTCCCTTCTTAGACTTTACAGACCTGAAACTTGCCTTTAGTACTTATTCATTGTTGCTCTTAGTTGTGTAAATTGCTTCCTTGTCCTCATTTGTAAGTCGCTTTGGATAAAAGCGTCTGCTAAATGACTAAATGTAAATGTAAATGTAAATGTTATATGTTAAAATCAATGTCAATCAATACGAGACTTGACGGGCAGCCAGTGAAGCTGTTGGAGTATGGGAGTGATGTGCGACCGAGACGATGTATATGTCAACACACGTGCAGCAGAATTTTGGATTTATTGTAAAATCTTGACAGAATTTGCTGGTAACCCTCCGAGCAGAGAAAGGCCTCGAGAGGAAAGGACGTAATCGGGCTATATTACGAAGATGATAAAAGGCCGTTTTAGTTACATGTTTAAAAGGAGGCTTCAGACTAAGCTGAGAGTCAAGGGGAACACCAAGATTACGCACCTGCGTAGATGGTGATAAGACAGACCCATCAACCGTTAACTCAAATTCTCTACACCTCTTGACATTATAAGGAGTGTCAACCAATAAAATCTGTTTTCGAACTATTTAGTTTAAGATAATTATTTTGCATCCAAGCTTTATTACACAGTTGAGGTCAGAATTATTCCCCTGTTTATTTGTTTCCCCAATTTCTGTTTAACCAAAATAGATTTTTTAACCGTTTTCTAAACATAATAGTTTTAATAACTCATCTCTAATGACTGATTTATTTTATCTTTATAGATATTTTTTATATTTTAGATATTTTTCAAGACACTTCTATACAGCTTAAAGTGCCATTTAAAGGCTTAACATCCTTGACAGCACACTATCTTTTGATTCTCACATCTATAACATCATCCGGTCTGCTTACTTCCACATATGCAACATTAACCGTCTCCGCCCTTCTCTTACGCCTCATGCCACTGCTGTTGTCGTTCATAGCCTTGTCACATCTCGTTTAGATTACTGCAACTCTCTTCTCTTTGGTCTCACTCATAAATCCCTCCGTAAGCTTCAGTTGGTCCAGAACTCAGCTGCCCGTATCATCACCAGAACCCCTTCTTCTCATCACATCATCCCTGTCCTGCAGCAGCTTCATTGGTTACCTGTTCATTTTCGAATTGACTTTAAAATCTTGATGTTAACATTCAAAGCCATCCACAGTCTCGCCCCTCCATATTTGTCTGCCCTCATCCACATTTCTGCTCCTTCTCGCACCCTGCGATCTTCTTTCTCCCTCCACTTGTCTGTTCCCTCTTCTCGTCTTTCGACTATGGGCATGCAGAGTATTTAGCCGCTCTGCTCCGCGGACTTGGAACGCATTACCACCTGCCATCAGAAACACTGACTCCCTCACACTATTCAAATCAAGACTCAAAACCCACTTATTTAAGATGGCTTTAAATCATTAATTTCATTCATTTATTCATTTTCTTGTCGGCTTAGTCCCTTTATTAATCCGGGGTCACCACAGCGGAATGAACCGCCAACTTATCCAGCAAGCTTTTACGCAGCGGATGCCCTTCCAGCCGCAACCAATCTCTGGGAAACATCCACACAAACACACACACTCATACACTATGGACAATTTAGCCTAACCAATTCACCTGTACCGCATGTCTTTGGACTGTGGGGGAAACCGGAGCACCCGGAGAAAACCCACACGAACGCAGGGAGAACATGCAAACTCCTCACAGAAACGCCAACTGAGCCGAGGTTCGAACCAGCGACCTTCTTACTGTGAGGCGACAGCACTACCTACTGCGCCACTGCCTCGCCCAATACTTAATTTTAACTGCACTATTTCTATGTATATTTTATTATTTCTCTTGTTGTTTTATTGCTCTTGTTGATTGTACGGTGTCCTTGAGTTGCTAGAAAGGCGCCTTTATATAATATGTATTATTATTATGATTATCATTAACTAGGTTAATTAGGTTACCTAGGCAGGTTAGGGTAATTAGGCAAGTTATTGTATAATGATGGTTTGTTCTGTAGACTATCTAAAAAAATGGGGCATAAAGGAGCTAAAAAAATTAAAAACTGCTTTTATTCTAGCCGAAATAAAACAAATAAGACTTTCTCCAGAAGAAAAAAATATTATCAGTGATACTGTGAAAATTTCCTTGCTCTGTTAAACATAATTTGGGAAATATTTAAAAAAGAAAAAAAAAATTGAAAAGGGGCTAATAATTCTGATTACACCTGTAAATGGTTTGCAACCACGTAACAAAAAAAAATTAAAAATCGGTAAATCCAATTAATCATTTTTTTCAATGCATTATATAGCAGCTTAGAACAGTGCATAAGTGTAGGAATCTGAATTATTCAGCCTGATCTCACGAGAAAACTTAAGTCTTTTATGTTTTGCCAGTTAAGTGGCTAATTCACGAGTTCAGTCGTACGAAACTGTATGATTTTAAAAAGTAGGCATGGCACCTAACCCCACCCCTAAACCCAACCGTCATTGGGGGATGAGCAAATCATACTAAATTGTACAAATTAGATCGTACGAATTCATGCGAATTAGCCACTAAAGCAAAAAGTTTCGAATTACTGTGAGATTGTGTTGGAATTATTACAATAATGAAAAAGGTTTCAATTGTTTTTACTTTAAATGTGACCACTCTTCACTCTTTGTGTTTCTCATGTAGTGTGATCGAGGCAGAACTCAGCACTGCGTCCGCACTGATTGCGATAGGAGCCGTTCATGGGAAGACAAATCCGGTCCAGCTTTTGCTGATGTCTCTGGTGGAGGTCACAGGATTCGTGGTCAATCAGTGGATCCTGAGAACTCTGCTCCACGTAAGAGAAATTGTACATCCCTTACATACAAATAATAAATTCGATTCCTTCATGGGACGACATGCGGTCTAGCACCGTGGTTAGCACTGTCTGTCGCCTCACAGCAAGAAGGTCGCTGGTTCCAGTCCTGGCTGGGTCTGTTGGCATTTCTGTGTGGAGTTTGCATGTTTTCTTCGTGTTGGCGTGGGTTTCCTCCGGGTGCTCCGGTTTCCCCCACAGTCTAAACATATGTGGTATAGGTGAATTGAATAAACTAAATTGACTGTAGTGTATGAGTTTGTATGGATGTGAGTTTAAATGTTTGTGTGAACTATCCCTTTAAATCTGCACTGTGTTTTCAGGCTGACGCGCTGTACAGTATCATGCTGCTGCATATCTTCGGCTCTCTCTTCGGTGTGATGGTGTCATGGGTGCTGCACAGAGAGGGCATCAAACCACACCATGAGAAAGAGAAGACTGACCGCAAGACTGGCTTATTCGCAATGTTCGGTGAGTACATTATCTCTCAAACTCCCCAAAAAACACCTGAAGGGGTAGGTAACTCTACAGACTTACTTTTCAATATATTATTTCTTATACGTTGTATTATTTCAAATGACCAAAATGTCAATAAAAGTCACTTTGTTAAACTGTAGAGTTGAATTTTCAACATCAAAAGTCCACAGGGCATAGATGAAACTCACATAATGCTACTAACAGCTGTAAATAGACGGAAAACACTTGCGAATCCCGAAATATGGAAACTGTTCACTAACAGATATTTTTACAGAGTACTTTTAATTCTCTCTGTGTGACAGGAACGCTGTTCATGTGGATGTTCTGGCCCAGTTTTAACTCTGCGCTGTTGAGCAGCCGGTGGGAGAGAGCGCTGAGACTCACTGTAATATATGGGACGTACCTGTCTCTGGCTGTCAGTGTTGTAGTGGCGATGTCTGTCTCCATGCTCACCAGCTCTAAAGGGAAAATGAACATGGTGAGAAATCCTGCATAGATAATACAACTCCAATTCTGAAAAAAGTCTAATAATATAATATAATATAATAAATATAAAAAATATCATATAAAAAATATAATCTGAGCTGCATCCAAGGCTTTTTAATGCGCTCGCCTAACCCTACCCGTCACAGTGACGCCACTCTCTCCATTGAATGCATTGTGTCTGACATTGCATCGCTGAGGGATGCAATCTCAGCTTGCTTATAAAGGCTTCATCCAGATACTATTGAAATAGTTAGCGAGTCATTCTGCTGTGGTGACTCCTAATAAACAAGATATTAAGCTGAAAGCAAATGAATGACTGAATAAATGACTGAATTATCTTGCAACTACACCTAACACTGTTTACAAATCACAACGTAACTGGGAGAAGCCTCACGTCACCGTCATCCCATAATCACATGCTTTTTTTCATTTATTTAATCATTTTTGGCTTAGTCTTATTAATCAAGGGTCACCACAGCGGAATGAACTGCCAACTCATTCAGCATATGTTTTTTACGCAGCGGATGCCCTTCCAGCTGCAACCCATCACTGGGAATCACCCATATACACTCATTCACACACATACACTATGGACAATTTAGCTTAGCCAATTCACCTATACCACGTCTTTGGACTTGTGGGGGAAACCGGAGCACCCGGAGGAAACTCCACATAGAACTGACCCAGCCGGGGCTCGAACCAGCGATTGTGCTACCCACTGCGCCACCGTGACGCCCTACATGCTTTTTCACATTATTTAATTATTAGAAAATGGCTTTTTTCAGAAATCCTTCGGTAGAATGAGTTGATGAGTCGTTGAGATGGGCAGATGATAACGAGTGTGATGCTTATCTGCTGTTTTCTGTGCAGGTTCACGTCCAGAGCTCTGCTCTTTCTGCTGGTGTTGCCATTGGAGTTGCCATGACAGCAGTTTCTGAGCCATGGGTCGCCATGGTGATCGGCTTCTGTGCATCCCTCTTATCAGGCCTAGGATTCCGGTACATGAAGGTAAAAATCACAGTAATCAAAACCTACAGCCAGCGAAAACCTTCCTCCATGTGTCCCCCGATGAAAGTAAATCAAACTCAATTCCACCAAATACTCAAACTGTTTTTACAAGTGCTTTCAATGGAAAGTGTGTGTTTTATTTGGCTAAAGCAGGGGTCACCAAACTTGTTCCTGGAGGTCCGGTGTCTTGCTGATTTTAGCTCCAACCTTAATCAAACAAACCTGAACAAGCTAATCAAGGTCTTGGGTATACTTTTAACACCTAGGTAGGGGTGTTGAGGCAAGTTGGAGCTAAACCCTGCAGAGACACCGCCCTCCTGGACCGGGATTGGTGACCCCTGAGCTAAAGAGTCTGAAATAAGGGCGTCACGGTGGCGCAGTGAGTAGCATGATCGCCTCACAGCAAGATGGTCGCTGGTTCAAGACCAGGCTGGGCTAGTTGGCATTTCCATGTGGAGTTTGCCTGTTCTCCCTGTGTTGGCATGGGTTTCCTCCAGGTATACAGTTTCCCCCACAGTCCAAACACATGCGCTATAGGTGAATTGAATAAACTAAATTGGCCGTAGTGTGTTTGAATGAGTGTGTATGGGTGTTACCCAGTGTAGGGTTGCAGCTGGAAGGGCATCCGCTGTGTAAAACATATGCTGGACAATTTGACAGTTCGTTCCGCTTTGGCGACCCCGGATTAATAAAGGGACTAAGCCGAAGGAAGATGAATGAATTTTCCCAGAGATGGGTTGCGGCTGGAAGGGCATCCGCTGCATAAAAATTTGCTGGATAAGTTGGCGGTTCATTCCGCTATGGCGACCCCGGATTAATAAAGGGACTAAGACGACAAGAAAATGAATGAATGAATGAAGATGAATGAATGAATGAATGAATAAATGAATGAAAGAGTGTAAAATAGAGAGGCAAATTTACATCATGCAAGAAAAAACATGCAGAAAAAAATACTTTCTGGTCCTATTTTTTATATTTATTACTAGAATGGTAAAATAAGTTGGATGTTAATTCTAAACAAAAGTTTTGAGTTTTATATTCATCATTTCAGCTTAGTGCATCATATTGTAGATTTATTAAGTACATTTTAAAGATTTACCCTTATGATTATGACAAAATGTTTCCTTATAATGTCATAATTTCAACCTATTATGTCAATTTAGGCTTTTTATCTCAAAATTATAACATTTAACATCACAATTTTAACTTTGTTTGTCATAATTCTGCCTTTTGAATTTTCATTTTCAAGTATTTAATTTGCAAGGCAAATTGTATTTATAGAGCAGGATTTAACACAACTACAATAGATCCTTAGTGCTTTCCAATAAAAATAAATTATTTCATTTAATTCATTAGTTAGTCCAATCTGCTTTAATGAACTAATTTCAAACTGAATTTGACTGATCCAATGTATTTTTTAACACAATATTAAACATGATATTTTAATAACTATTCTAATAACTGATTTCTTTGTCATGATGACAGTAAATAAGATTTTACTAGATATTTTTTAAGATACTAAAGTGACATTTAAAGACTTATAGGGCTGCTCCAGAGTGTAAGGCTTGGTTGTGTTTATAAAATGAAAATCAATGTGTGCTCATGCACATTTGTAGAAAATCAGGTTATTTTTTCATATCTTGACTTTGATTATATACAGCTACTCAGCCAACGGGAAAATTACTGCCATATTTTCTAGTTCCTCTGAACGGCCCACCCTCAAAAGGCTCTGATTGATTGGTTGACAATGTGCTGTGATTCGCGGATGGGCTCCACATCACACCCCTACAAGCATGTTGTGTTTTAGCATTGTGTAATGATGGTTTGGGGTGACGTAGTGACGCAGTAGGTAGTGCTGTCGCCTCACAGCAAGAAAGTCGCTGGTTTGAACCTCAACTCAGATGGCGCTTCTGTGAGGAGTTTGCATGTTCTCTCTGCGTTCGCATGGGTTTCCTCCGGGTGCTCCCGTTTCCCCCACAGTGCGGTACAGGTAAATTGGGTAGGCTAAATTGTCCATAGTGTATGAGTGTGTGTGGTTGTGGATGTTTCCCAGAGATGGGTTGTGGCTGGAAGGGCATCCGCTGCGTAAAAACCTGCTGGATAAGTTGGCAGTTCATTCCGCTGTGGTGACCCCGGATTAATAAAGGGACTAAGCCGACAAGAAAATGAATGAATAATGATGGCTTGTTCTGCCGACAATTGAAAAAAAAAAAAGATATTGCTTAAGAGGGCTAATCATTTTGACCTTAAAATGGTTTCAAAAAAATTCAAACTGCTTTTATTCTAGCTGAATTAAGACAAGTAAGACTTTCTCCAGAAGAAAAAATATCATTAGACATACTGTGAAGATTTCCTTGCTCTGTTAAACTTCATCTGGGAAATATTTGATAGAAAAAAAAATAATTCACACCAGGGCTGATAATTTTGTCTTCAACCATATATAAAGAACTAAAAGCAATGATTTCTGCTGTTCTCTTTCACTCAGAATCACATGCTGTTTGCTTTTGAGTGTCACGACACCTGCGGCGTCCTCAATGTTCACACTATACCTGGAATTCTGGGATGGTTTGCACATTTATGTCTACGGCTGGCCAGTATGGAAGGCACAGTGTAAGATAACTTTCACTCTTAACCAATAAAATTATACACTTTATTAGGTACACCTGTCCAATTGCTTGTAACGCACATTTCTAATCAGCCAATCACATGGCAGCAACTCAATGCATTTAGGCATGTAGAAATGGTCAAGACAATCTGCTGCAGTTGGGAGAGGAAAGGTGATTCAAGTGACTTTGAACATGGCATGGTTGTTGGTGCCAGGCGTGCTGGTTTGAGTATTTCAGAAACTGCTGATCTACTGGGATTTTCACACACAACCATATCTATGGTTTAAAGAGAATGGTCAGAAGAAGAGAAAATATTCAGTGAGCGGCAGTTCTGTGGGCACAAGTGCCTTGTTGATGTCAGAGGAGAATGACCAGACTTGTTCCAGCTGATAGAAAGAGAAAAGTTACGCAAATAAGCAGTCGTTACAACCGATGTCTGCAGAGGAGCATATTTGAACACACAACATGTCCAACTTTGAGGCAGATGGGCTACAGCAGCAGAAGACCACACCGGGTGTCACTCCTGTCAGCGAAGAACAGGAAACTGAGGCTACAATTCACACAGGCTCAACAAACCAGACAATAGAAGATTGGAAAAACATTGCCTGATCTGATGAGTCTCGATTTCTGCTGTGACATTCGGATGGTGGGGTCAGAATTTGGCGTCAACAACATGAAAGCATTCATCCTGCCTTGTATTAACGGTTCAGGCTGGTGGTGGTGGAACGGGAGATTGGCATCATGGATGTGCAGCTGACAAATCAGCAACTGTGTGATGCTATCATGCCAACATGGACCAAAATCTCTGAGGGATATTTCCAGTAGCTAGTTAAATCTATGTCATGAAGGATTAAAGCAGTTCTGAAGGCAAGTGGGTCCAACCCGGTAAAAGTAAGGTGTACCTAATAAAGTGTGCATAGTGTGTATGTGTGTTTTTATATAAATATTGTAGCGAGGCAGAGGGAAAACAGCGGCACAACAGGATGAGTTTACAGACAAGTCCCCGGAGGGTGCTTTATTTACAAAGTGAATGTGATGTACAAGGTGCTCTTCTTTAGGGTGAGGTGCTCTGGTGCTCCGGGAAGTAGGTGAAGGACAGTGAGTAGTCGGGTGAAGGATCGTCACGAGCTGGAGTCCGCTAAGGAGAGACAGAGAGACAAGCATTAGCACAGGGAGTCATAGAATGAATGAAGCTCCTCTTCTCCTGGCGTAGGTTGGGCTTATATGTCTCTCGGCTTGATGCGCTCCAGCTGTGATCGATCCTGACTTGATGATGGTCCAGCTGGGTGAAATTAGCGACCAGGGCGACGTGGCAAATAATCGCTCGCTACATTCCCCCCCCCTTAGCGTCGTCCTGGTCCTGGGTGTTCTGCGGAGGAAAGGTAGAGTATTTAGAGGGGGGGTAGAATGTTTTGACAGACCTGCCCATCCTGACCATAGCCTTGAGAGCCCGTCGGCGTTTCCGTGGGAGGCCCCGGCTCGATGTTGAACAGTGAAGTTGTAATCCTGGAGCGACAGGAACCATCTGGTGACTCGAGCGTTGTTATTTTTCGCTGTTGACATCCATTGTAGTGGAGCGTGGTCGGTCACCAGGGTGAATCTTCTGCCAAGTAAGTAATACCTGAGCTCCAGGATTGCCCACTTGATCGCCAGGGCCTCTTTCTCTACCGTGGCGTACCGGGTCTCTGCAGGGGTAAGCTTCCGACTCACGTACATGATGGGGTGTTCTTCATCGCCGTGGACCTGGGAGAGGACCGCGCCCAGGCCCGAGTCGGAAGCGTCTGTCTGAAGAATGAAGGGGCAGCCAAAGTCAGGTGCGTGCAGTACCGGTGAGGATGTTAGTGCAGTCTTCAGGGCTTGAAACGCGCCATCTGCTTCTCTGCTCCATTGTATCCTCTCTGGCTGCCCCTTTCTGGTCAGGTCTGTCAAAGGGCTGGCTATGGATGAGAAATTGGGAATGAAACATCTATAGTAGCCCGCTAACCCCAGAAATGCACGTACCTGGGTCTTTGTGGTGGGTTGTGGAGTTTCTTGTAGTGCTCTGATCTTGTTCTGTTGTGGCTGTATGAGACCTCTACCGATGTGGAAACCGAGGTATTTGGCTTCTGCTAGACCCAGGTGGCATTTCTTGGGATTAGCTGTGAGCCCAGCCCTACGAAGATCAAGGAGCACCCTCCGCAACCGGGATAGATGTTCTTCCCATGACTCGGAGTGGACGATTAGGTCGTCGAGGTATGCTGCTGCATACGGCTGGTGGGGTCTCAGCAGGATGTCCATCATACGCTGGAATGTTGCTGGAGCCCCGTGGAGCCCGAAGGGAAGAACCCGGTATTGCCAGTGCCCACCGGGAGTGGAGAAGGCGGTTTTCTCCTTGGCGCTTTCACTTAGTGGTAGTTGCCAGTAGCCTTTGGTGAGGTCGATCGTGGATATGAATCAAGCTCCACCCAGCCGATCCAGCAGCTCGTCCACCCGAGGCATGGGGTACCCGTCGAATTTGGAAATTTCGTTCAGCTTCCTGAAGTCATTGCAGAAGCGGAGGGTGCCATCGGGTTTGGGGACCATCACTATGGGGCTGGACCACGGGCTACGAGATGGTTCGATGATTCCCAATTTCCTCATCTTTTGGATCTCCTCGTTGATAGCCAGCCGGCGAGCTTCTGGTACTCGATAAGGCCTCTGCCGGACGATGGTGCCAGGTGGGGTGATGATGTCGTGCTGGATGATGGTGGTTCGGCCCGGTTTCTCTGAGAACACATCCCTGAACTGACCGACCAAGGCTTGCAGCTCCGCCTTCTGATTTGGTGAGAGTTGCTCACCTATATGGACAACGGGAGAAGTTTCTTCTGAGAAGGCAACTAGATGACCTGGAGCTGCAACCCATTTCTTCATCAAGTTGATGTGGTAAAGTTGTTCTTCTCTTCTTCGTCCCGGCTGACGGACTCGATAGTTTACCGGCCCTACCCTTTCTACCACTGTATATGGCCCCTTCCAGGATGCCAAAAACTTTGAGGTGGTGGTAGGTATCAGGATCATTACCTTGTCCCCTGGGTGGAACTCTCTGGGTTGGGCGGGCCGGTTATATAATCGCTGTTGGGCGCGCTGGGCTTCAGTCAGATGTTGCTTGACGATGGGCATGACTTTCTCTATTCGTTCTCTCATGTCCCGCACGTGCTCAATTACTGACCGTTGTGGGGCTGGCTCTTGTTCCCAAGCTTGACGAGCCACATCCAATAGCCCTCGTGGTTGGCGGCCGAACAGCAGTTCAAATGGTGTAAAACCTGTAGATCCTTGGGGAACTTCTCTGATCCCGAAAAGCACGTACGGGATCATGAGGTCCCAGTCGCGCCCATCCTCTGCCACCACCCTGCGGAGCATCTGCTTCAGCGTCTTGTTAAAGCACTCCACCAAGCCATCAGTCTGCGGATGATAAACAGAGGTTTTTATTTGCTTTACCTTTAGGAGGCGGCAGAGGTCTGCCATCAACCGGGACATGAATGGGGTGCCCTGGTCGGTCAGTATCTCTGCTGGTATTCCTACTCGGCTGCATAATAAAAACAGCTCCTTAGCGATTGCCGATGACGTGGCTTTTCTCAGAGCGATCGCTTCTGGATATCTGGTGGCGTAGTCGAGGATGACAAGGATATGTTCATGTCCCCGGGCCGACTTCGGCAAAGGCCCTATCAAGTCCATGCCAATGCGGTTGAAGGGCACCTCAATGATGGGTAATGGTATCAGAGGGCTGGGGGGTGGTCGTTGGGGAGACGTTCTTTGGCAGATGTCGCATGCCTGACAATACCTCTTTACTTCTCCATCCAACCCGGGCCAGTGGAAACGATCTCTGATCCTTTTGATCGTGTTGGCTGCTCCTAGGTGTCCTGCCATCGGGTGAGTATGTGCCAGTTCCAGAACAGTCTCCCTTTTGGTCCTCGGGACGACCAATAGCGTCTTCGTTTCCCCCCGCCTCTCTGCGACACAGTACAGCAGACCATTTTGCACAATAAAATGTGGGAGGGGGTGAGGGCTGGGAAACCGTTCGTTACCGTCTATGATCCGGACTTGTGGCCAGCAGTGCTTCAACGTTTCATCTTCACGCTGTGCTCTCCCGAAAGCGCCACCTGCGGTAATCTGTTGAAAAAGGTCATAGTACAGGTTAGCCGATGATGACTCACCCCCTCTATCGCTCTCGGTGGCCATCAGCGCTGTTTGGCGGTCCCGTTGAGCCCGTCCCTTGCTGTTCTTCTTTGCCCGAGCCGATCGAGCCTGATGGTGGGTGAGGAGATCATCGAACCCCGGCCAGTCTCTGCCCAAAAGGAGGGGTACTGGAAGATCTGGGACCACTCCTACTTCGATGCGACAACTTCCCGACTTCGTCGCTATGGTGACTCTTTGGGCGGGTACGTGGCGGGTATCACCGTGTATGCATGTAATCGGGATTCGACCTTTCCCTTCTTGATGGTATTTTAATGTGTTTGGGTGGACCAGTGTTATTGCACTTCCTGTATCCAGTGTGGCCGTCTGTGTTTTCCCGTCTAAACATACTTTTCGGGTGGGAGCTTCGGGAGGGACGTTGCGGTGTACCACGCACCCTGCCGTCCAGGCCGGGGCCGAGAGTGTTGTTGGCTCTGTGGGCATCGGCTCGTCGACTGGGCTGGGGACCGCCGGTCTGCTGCCTGGTCGTGTTGTGCCCTCCACCGGTCGCCATGGCGCATTTACCCTCCGGGGTGGCAGAGCCGCTCTCTCCCCAGTCTCCCGGGCCACATGAGCTTCCGCCAGCTCCACCGCCTCCACCAAAGCGGCCAGCGAGTCGGGGTTCCTCATGCTGGTAAGTGTGCGGAGCCGTCTGGGTAGCGCCCTCATCATCTTTTCAATGACTACTTTCTCAGCGACCTGGACTGCGGTTGGATCTCCTCCCAGTAACCATAATCTTCCCAATCTGGATAAGTTGGCTGCTTGGGTCCGAACCGGCTGTTTGTCATCATAGGACCACTGAGAAAATTGTTGTGCTGCGCTTATATTGGAGAGTCCCATTCTGGCGAGTATCTCCTTTTTTAATGCTTTATAGTCGTCATTTTTCGGTGTCTTTAATGCGAAATAAGCTCTTTGAGCTTCTCCAGTCAGGAATGGCGCTAACATCCTCGCCCAACTTTCCTTCGGCCATCTCTCTCTTTCCGCAATTACCTCAAAGGTGTGCAGGTAAGCATCAATATCATCCAGGTCGCTGAGTTTTGTGATAAATCTATGGGCGCTCACCTCAGAGAACTGGCTGGAACCGGCCGCTTGGCGGAGCTGTTGTTCCATACGGTCTTGTCTGGCGGTGAGTTGTTCAGTTATCACTTGTTGTCTTCTTGAGATTTCCGCTAGATGGCGTACTACCTCTTCGATCAACATGACTCAGGAGGGGATGACAGCCGAGTAAGAGAGCATGAGTGAGAGAGAGAGCGGATGCCTGTCTGTAAACAGAAGAAAAACAGAGAAAATTCAGTGGTTACTTCTTCTTACTGGTAAGTGCTGAATTTTTTTCCCTCTGAAAAAGCGCGCATTCTCCACCAGTTGTAGCGAGGCAGAGGGAAAACAGCGGCACAACAGGATGAGTTTACAGACAAGTCCCCGGAGGGTGCTTTATTTACAAAGTGAATGTGATGTACAAGGTGCTCTTCTTTAGGGTGAGGTGCTCTGGTGCTCCGGGAAGTAGGTGAAGGACAGTTAGTAGTCGGGTGAAGGATTGTCACGAGCTGGAGTCCGCTAAGGAGAGACAGAGAGACAAGCATTAGCACAGGGAGTCATAGAATGAATGAAGCTCCTCTTCTCCTGGCGTAGGTTGGGCTTATATGTCTCTCGGCTTGATGCGCTCCAGCTGTGATCGATCCTGATTTGATGATGGTCCAGCTGGGTGAAATTAGCGACCAGGGCGACGTGGCAAATAATCGCTCGCTACAATATCAAAATAAAACCAAAACCCATATTCATAACAAGCTCAAATAATAATCACTTATGAGCAGTGTAAAAGATCCTCAGAGTGGTTTCTGACCTGCTAATGTTGATAGTGTTTTGTATCTGTTTTCAGAGCTGTGCAGTTTGCAGTGTATCACATCTGCGTTCTCCTCATAACACTGTGTGTGTGTCTGGTGATGGGCGTGGCTACAGGTACTCACGCATTCACACCAATCATATTTCATTTGTTTGCATGTTTTCTTAGCATGTAATATGTATATATTATTTATTTTTGTTTATTTACAATATGTCTTTTATGTACAGTTGAAGTCAAAATTATTTGCCCTCCTGTAGTTTTTTTGATCAAATGATGTTTAACAGAGCAAGGTAATACATTGTAATATTTTTATCTTCTGGAAAAAAAGTCTTTGTTTTATTTCAGCTAGAATAAAAGCAGTTTTTAATTTTTTAAAAAACCATTTTAAGGTCAAAATTATTAGCCCCCTTTAACAATATTTGTTTTCAATTGTCTACATAACAAATCCAATTACCCTAACGTGCCTAGTTAAGTTAAGCCTTTAAATTGCGCTTTAAGCTGAATACTAGTATTTTGAAAAATATCAAGTCAAATATTTTGCACTGTCATCATGGCAAAGATAAAATAAATCAGAATAAATTAGAAATCTTCTTTCTGTTAAACAGACATTTGGAGAGAGGTCTGGATGCAGACCTGTTGCAGTGCAATCTGAGCTGCATCCAATGCTATTTAATGCTCTTACCTAACCCCACTCCTAACCCTGCCCATCACAGTGACGTCACTCGCTCCATTTGAGTGCATTGTGTCTGAAATTGTATCGCTGAGTGATGCAATCTCAGCTTGCATCATAAAGGCTGCATCCAGATACTACTGAAAATTTGGGTAACAAATATAGAGGGGGCTTATAATTCCGACTTGAAGTATATGTCTCTCTTTGTAACAAGTATGTAACATGGAGTTAAGAAAAATTTCAGATCACAGTCTGACAATAAATTTGTATCTTATCGTATAACTGACCACAAGAATTAAAATGTGTCGTATTGTGGGAACAATCTGCAAATCTGAGGATAAACCTCAGGCCTCGCCCATGATGCGAATCCCCGTTAAGTGTATTTGATGTGCAAATGAAGCAAATTTGATGCGGGAATGAAGCGAGTAAACTCAAAATGTTCATCTATTTACACATGATAGCACAATTTATTTGTGCGTGCCGTGTCTGTTGTGAACACCCCGTAAGAAGGCAAGGCAAACTTAACTTAGAGCACAATTTTACACAACCGTAGCTGATCCAAAGTGCTATAAAATAAAATAAAATAAAATAAAATAAAATAAAATAAAATAAAATTAAATTAAATTAAATTAAATTAAATTAAATTAAGTAATAGGCGACGCAGTGGGTCAGTAGGTAGTGCTGTCGCCTCACAGCAAGAAAGTCGCTGGTTCGAGCCTTGGCTGGGTCAGCTGGCATTTTTGTGTGGAGTTTGCATGTTCTCTCTGCGTTCGCGTGGGTTTCCTCTGGGTGCTCCGTTTTCCCCTACAGTCGGTACTGGTGAATTGGGTAGGCTAAATTGTCCGTACTGTATGAGTGTGAATGAGTGTGTGTAGATGTTTCCCAGAGATGGGTTGCGGCTGGAAGGGCATCCGCTGCTTAAAAATGTGCTGGATAAGTTGGCGGTTCATTCGGAGGGTGGTGTCGGTGGCGACCCTGGATTAATAAAGCGACTAAGCCGAAAAGAAAATGAATGAATGAAGATAAAATAAACTAAAACACTGGTATTTAAACTATAAGAAAAGGAAATATATATATATATATATATATATATATATATTTTATATATATATATATATAAAATATATATATATATATATATATATATATATATATATATATATATATATATTTTATATATATATTTTAGTATTACTTGTATACATATATATATATATATATACATATATATATATATATATATATATATATATATATATATATATATATATATATATATATATATATATATATATATAAGTAATACTAAAATACAGAGAAGAAATAACATGCATGCGTCACTCAAAGGCAAAAGAGTAAAAATAAGTCTTTAAATTAGATTTAAAAGCATCCAATGAAGGAAAATCCTGATGTTCAGAGGGAGACTGTTCCAGAGCCTTGGGGCCGCAACACAGAAAGGTCGATAACCTTTTGATTTGCAGAAAGACCGAGGGACAGACAGAAGAAACTGGTCATGGGATCTTAACAGTCTACAAGCTGTATATGGCCTAATATGTTTAGTGGCATAGTCCGGGGCAGAATTGTGCGATGCTTTATAAATGAAAAGAAGGATATTAAATTCAACTCTGAATTTTATAGGTAGCAAGTGCAATGAGGGAAGGACAGGGGAAATATGATCGCTTTTAATTCCTGTTATCAATCTGCCGGCTGCATTCTGGACCAACTGTAACCGAGAGAGTGCTGACTGAGGTAGACCAATGTACAAAGAGTTGCAGTAGTCTAACCGAGAGGAGATGGGTTACAATTTCTAGATCTTTTTTTTTTTTTTTAGAAAGAAACGGTTTAACTTTTGCCCCGAATCTAAGCTGGAAAAAGCTGCTCTTCACAACTGCATTTACATGTTTGTCAATCACACGCATGATTGTGCAGATTGTCATTTAGGAATCTTAGCTGAGTTTTAATTGAATCGTTGGTAGCAGCAGGACCTAATAATAACACTTCTGTTTTATTTTCATTTAGTTGCAGAGAGTTAGAATGCATTAGAATGCAATTGCAAGAAATGAAGTCCATAATAACTGTGAATTGTCACAAAATCTGCCTAATAGTCGGCGCAGTAGCCTAGTGGTTAGCGCGTCTACATAAGGTGCAATAGGACGTCAGGGCTCCGCGAGGTTGAATCCCGGCTCGACGACATTTCCCTACCCTCTCCCACTTCGCTTCCTGTCTCAATACTGTCCTATAAAATAAAGGCAAAAAGGCCAAAAAAATCCATCTTTAAAAGTTGAAATAAAAAAAACTGCCTAATAATAATAACATAAGGGCGCTGCTATGGGGGTGGGGGAGTTAGGACGATTCCAAGGGCACACACACTTTTGGGGACCCCAGAGATAACAGGGGGGGGCCCAAGAAACCCCCAGCCCACAGACGTTTTCTTTTCATAGGGCCCAAACATGCTAGCGGCACCCCTGATGTTATTTCATAGTAGGAATGAACTCCCATACCTTAAGCTGGTTTATAAACTATTGACACTTCTTGAAACTCCCTGACCAATCAATTTTGAGTAACTAAATATACAACTAAAACTCACATTGACAGGAATTGTTCTGAAATGGAGTATCTGGAGACCGCAGCAGGACAGGAAGTGCTTTGATGACCAGGCATTCTGGGAGGTGAATGCTTTTGTTTACATACACAATTTTCAATACGATGACCACATTATACACACTATAGTCATTTACAGTGTTGGGGACAGTTACTTTAGAAAGTAATGCATTACAATATTGAGTTACTTCCCAAAAACGCAACTAGTTGGGCTACTTAGTTACTTTTATGGAAAGTAATGCGTTACGCTACTTTTGAGTTACTTTTTCATTGCTGTCTAAAGGCATGATCTCTTTCAGAGCTCGCAGGGTGATTTCTTTTTTTAACAGAGGAGCTGGGTGAGGCAGTGGCGCAGTAGGTAGTGCTGTCGCCTCACAGCAAGAAGGTCCCTGGTTCGAACCTCGGCTCAGTTGGCGTTTCTGTGTGGAGTTTGCATGTTCTCCCTGCCTTTACGTGGGTTTCCTCCGGGTGCTCCGGTTTCCCCCACAGTTCAAAGACATGCGGTACAGGTGAATTGGGTAGGCTAAATTGACCGTAGTGTGTGTGTGTGTGTAGATGTTTCCCAGAGATGGGTTGCGGCTGGAAGGGCATCCGCTGCGTAAAAACTTGCTGGATAAGTTGGCGGTTCATTCCGCTGTGGCGACCCAGGATTAATAAAGGGACTAAGCCGACAAGAGAATGAATAAATGAACAGAGGAGCTCTGCATTTAACCACACACTGTGTAATCTACACCTTCATTTACCTTTAAAGAAAATTAGTTAAAAAAAGATTAGAATAGATACCTTCTGAGAACTTCCTGACGCTCTACATGCCGTGTATATTCAGATTAATGAAATTTGAAAGCAGTGTGTTTGCTTCTTCTGTGTTCTTGTGTTATTAGTTCAGTAAAATCACCATCCATTGAGACTACAATCCCCTTTTCTTCCATGTGTTCAGAATAATGGGAATACCTCTATCACAGGAATGCCATCTTGGTTTCTGTCTGTTCCCGTGGGAAGCTCATTCTCTCAAGAGTGTGGATCAATCAACCCAATTACACTCATTTTAATTCAGCAAATTGGTGTTTAAAAGCGAATTCATTAATCTAAAAAGTAGCTCAAGTTACTTTGGTAACACTTTATAATAACTACACCAGAGCTCACCAACCTTTTGGAAACTGAGAGCTACTTCTTGGGTACCGATTAGTGTGAAGGGCTACCAGTTATTAAATAACACATTTTTCTTAGTTGACTTTTAATTATATGTTATTGTTAATAATCAATAAAATTCATCTATGTGAAGACATTGATCACATTAATGATTTCTCACAGTAGTTGTCAACAATGATTTAACAAGTTAGATAAATATCTATATGTAACACTTCATTTGTCTAATATTGTTTTTAAAGTAACTAAATAACTTTAAATAACTAAATAACTAAAGTAAATAAATAACTTTAAGTAATTTTCAAATTTACACCAAGGCAAGTGTGATTTAAAAAGAATACCTATAAAATATTAGATGAAGCTTACTCATATGTGGTGCTATGGTGAGCTATTTTTAGAACAGGCCCGCGGGCAACTCATGTGAACCTGGCGGGCTACCATGTTGGTGACCCCTGAACTACACACTACACCAGGGGTGACCAACCCTGTTCCTGGAGAGCCACCTTCCTGCAGATTTCAGTTGCTACCCATATCAAACACACCTGCCTGTAATTATCACGTGGTGTTCAGGTCCTAATTAATTGGTTCAGGTGTGTTTGATATAGGTAGCAACTGAAACCTGCAGGAAGGTGGCTCTCCAGGAACAGGGCTGGCCTCTCAGAAATAAAAGTATGCGAGCTGTCACTG
This sequence comes from Danio rerio, assembly GCF_052040795.2. Classification (NCBI taxonomy): domain Eukaryota; kingdom Metazoa; phylum Chordata; class Actinopteri; order Cypriniformes; family Danionidae; genus Danio; species Danio rerio. The sequence goes on along the minus strand of NC_141033.1, from coordinate 48,177,773 downwards.
GGGTGGTACCTTTTTAAAAGATACAAATTTGTACCTAAAAGGTCCATATTAATGCCTCAGGGGTACATATTAGTACCTAAAAAGTACAAAAGTGTTCCTCTTAAAATTTGTAGGTACTAATATATACTATTGAGGTACCAATATGGACCCTTCAAGTACAAATGTGTACCTTTTGAAAAGGTACTGCCCCAGTGACAGCTCACATACCTTTATTTCTGAGAATGTATGAACCATTTACTAAGCATTAGCAGATAGTGAAATCAATATTTGTTAAGCATTAACTCTGCATTAATAAACGTTAGTAAGCAGTTTATGACTGCAGCTACAAATGCTGTATTCTTGACTTATAACCACATTTATATTGTGCTTAATATTGTGTTTTCATACTTTAATGATTAATTTTTCATTACTAAATTAAATATTGCATTATTTACAAACCAGTTGTTTAAGCATAGTTGGTGTTTTTTAAGATAATTCTGAATGAGTTAGTAAATGATTAACAAACTATTCAAATTAACATTTATAATTCAGGCATATACTAATAGTTAATTTGTATGTTAATAAATGCTTTATAACCTATTTATTCTAAACAGGAAGAAAAGAAAATTAACAACTTTATTCATTTCTATTTATTCAAACTGTATCAAATGAAATATAAATATTTGCAACCTTATCTAAAATAAGATTACTGTACAGTTTAAACATGGCATTCTATTATATTGTTAAATTATTGTACTGTAGTTGTTTTATCCAGTTTTATGTCATATTTTGACACTCCTGTTACTCAGCAATGTTTACACTTTACAGTAATTTAGATCGGATTGCAAAGATTATTGTTCATTTGACACCAAGCCTTTAAATGTCATTTATAAGGGATTTACCAAGCATAAATAGTCCTCACTTTAGATTAGGTCACAAAACTGCATGACGTTGTGTTAATAAAGCATTTATTAACATGCATAGTAAAATACTACTGTATATGCCTGAATAATAAGACACATAAACTAATTTCAATAGTTTATTAATAATTTATTAACTCATTCTGAATGATCTTAAACACCTCCAACTACTATTAAATACAAATGGTTTGTAAATAATGCAACACTTTATTTTAGTAATGAAAAATTAACCAGTCAAAAATTACAAAAGTACAATTATTATGCACATCATTAAGGTTATAAGTCAAGAATAGAGCATTTGTAGCTGCAGTTATAAACTGCTTACTAACGACTATTAATGTAGAGTTAATGTATTCACTATCTGCTAATGCTTAGTAAATGATTCATAGTGTGTAGTTATTATCCAGTGTTATTGTTACGGTTTAATAAAGTAACTTAAATATTACTACTTACTTTTTTTAAAGTAATGCGTTACATTACTCGTTACTTAGAAAAATAATATTATTGCGTAACTCGCGTTACTTGAAATGCATTACCCCCAACACTGGTAACTTATAGTAAATACTACAGTAAAGAACTTTAATCTGTTGCGGTAATATTATAATTGCTATGGAAACACCTCAACTATAGTAATATAAACTGACCCAGTGCTGTAATTTTCACAAGTATAGGGTAAATTATACAAACATTCAGTTTACTGTAGAAAAAAACTCAAGTATACTACAGTATATCACTAGTATAGGTAATACCACAGTACACTATTGCGTTCATTAACGAAGAGCTATAAATGCTATATGAACAGTATAGTAGACTTTACTATAGTGTGGTTCAAGTGGAATTAGCTAATAAACACATTTGCATTTACATTCATGTGTGTGTGTGTGTGTGTGTTAAACATGTTCTTATTTCTCCTGTAGTTCCCGAATTTGGTGACAAAGAAATGAAGAACGTGAAGACACACTAATAATAGAGACGACCGAACCAATCAACAAATGCAATAGCAGTATATGTGTGTGCATGTATGTCTGTGTGTATATAGGTGTATGCATGCCAGTGTGTGTATGCATGCATGTGTGTGCGTGTGTGCGCATATATGCAAGTGTGTGTGTGTAATCATGTGCATGCCTGTGTGTATGTGTGTAATCATGCATGTATGCATGCACAGGCATGCATGCATGCGTACGTATGCATGTGTACTTATGCAAGCATGTCTGTCTGTATTTATGCGTGCATGCACATAACTGTGTGTATGCATGTGTGTATGTATGTATGTATGTATGTGTGTGTAATCATGTGTGCAAGCATGCCTGTATGTATGTGTGTGTGTGTGTGTGTAATCATGCGTGTATGTATGCATGTACGCGTATACATTTATTTGTGTGTATACGTGCGTGTAGGCATGTATGCTTGCGCATGTATGAATGTATGTGTGTATATGGATGTGTGTGTCTATGCATGTATGCATACGTGTGTCTGTCTTTCTGTCTGACATGCATGTATGCATGTGTGTGTGTGTTTAAGAGATTGCTTAAGTAAACAATTTACACAATAAAATGTCTGTAATTAAAGAAAGTCTGGCTCCTATCAAACAAATGAAACCAAACAACGACGTCTAAGACAATGTCAAGCCAGTGGAAATTGATGCTGGATTGAATTACAAAGGTGGACGCAAAACACACAGAGAGCAGCTTGTTTCAGCCTGACATAGACAAACTGATACACTACACCAGCAACCAATGCAGTATACAAAAAACACACAGCATTGCAGCAACGCAAACCTACACTCACCGGCCACTTTATTAGGTACACCGAATTTCTAATCAGCCGATCACATGGCAGCAACTCAATGCATTTAGGCATGTAGACATGATCAAGATGATCTGCTGCAGTTCAAATCGAGCATCAGAATGGGGAAGAAAGGTGATTTAAGTGACTTTGAATGTGGCATGGTTGGTGTCGGGCTGGTCTGAGTATTTCAGAAACTGCTGATCTACTGGGACTTTCACACACAACCATCTCTAGGGTTTACAGAGAATGGTCTGAAGAAGAGAAAATATTCAGTGAGCGACAGTTCTGTGGGCGCAAATGCCTTGTTGATGCCAGAGGTCAGAGGAGAATGGCCAGACTGGTTCCAGCTAATACAAAGGCAACAGTAACTCAAATAAGCACTCGTTACAACCGAGGTAGGCAGAAGAGCATCTCTGAACACACAACATGTCCAACTTTAGGGCAGATGGGCTACAGAATTTGGCGTCAACAGCATGAAAACATACATCCATCCTGCCTTGGATCCATTAGTACCAATTGAGCATTGTGTCAACGCCAGTCTACTGTTGCTGACCATGTCCATCCCTTTATGACTACAGTGTACCCATCTTCTGATGGCTACTTCCAGTAGGATAATTCACCATGTCATAAAGCGTGAATCATCTCAGACTGGTTTCTAGAACATGACAATGAGTTCACTGTACCTAAATGGCCTCCACAGTCACCAGATCTCAATCCAATAGAGCACCTTTGGGAGAAGGTGGAACGGGAAATTCGCATCATGGATGTGCAGCCGACAAATCTGAAGCAACTGTGTGATGCCATCATGTCAATATGGACTAAAATCTCTGAGGAATATTTCCAGTACCTTGTTAAATCTACACCATGAAGGATTAAGGCAGTTCTGAAGGAAAAATGGGTCTAACCAGGCACTAGTAAGGTGTACCTAATAAAGTGGCCAGTTATTCATCTGCATTTCAGTAGGAAAAAAGAAAACACTGGCTCTGTACATATTTACAATAATTTTATTTCATTTTAAACCCACAGTTGATGAATTTTAGCTACTTTTTTTTAGTCAGAAAAAGTGGATTACATTAAAATGTTACATTCTTTTAGCATGTAGAAATCCCCTAATTTGTTAGTTTAACAGACAAGTCGAATTATCAATCTTCCATAAACTACTGAAATAAGAAATAATAAGAAATTGTGCTTTTAAAAAACATCTTTTATACAACTCCCACATGCCCGAACATAGAGAGAGTCAACTTAAAGCTTCAGAACACAAATATATAACAAGGGTTCGTTCACACAGTCAAGCAAAACTCTTTCTGTTTGGTTCTGTTGCAAACTCTGAGGAAAAAAAAAAAACGTTTTAAATGTCGACAGTGAATGTAGATCAGCTCAAAGATGCTCTCTGTAAAATAATTGTTAAAAATCAATCATGACAAATGTCTGAGAAAGCTGTGTGAACCCATATAACATAACATAAAATCGTCCAAAAGTACGCTGTAGTGTCGCGATTGAAGTCAGTTGAGCCGTTCGGTTAATACGACAGCAAAATCAACACAAATTCTGACAGAACGTGAAATTAAACGTCGTCATACATTAAAGTGTTTCAAAATATACAAATCGGGTGGTTTATGTTTATTCAAATGACCAACGCGCAATAAAAAAAGAAACACAGTGAAGCCGAAAGCCAGCAATGCTTGTTTTGGTTAATAAAGAATCTGTTCAGAAACTCTCCCACCGCCCTGTAGCGTAATAATCATGTAAATATATCATTATGCTGTCCATATTTTTGTGATTTTGAAACAGCCAGGCTGAAGATATCCTCTATGGTGCGCTATATTATGAAGTATGTGTATAATAAGGGCAGGATAGTGTCCATTTCAACTGGTTTGATTTGCATTTCTCTCACCTACTGTGACCACACGGAGACGAAGAAAGGAGAATATTTAAGAGGAGTCGTCATTGAAAAAGAGGAGAGAAAGAAATAGAGAGTGCAAATAAGCAGCAGTAAGTAGAGAGGAACTGTGTGTTGATGGACTGTGGGATTTGATTGATGGACATGGATCCTCACTGCCAGAGGTCTTCAGTTCGGCCAAACTTGAACACCAGACCACTGTAGAAATAAAGGAAACAATGATGTCTACAAATCACAGGCTCAAACAATTAAACTATCTAAAAATTGAAGAGTTTTTTTTATTACACATTACATTGAACATTGAAGTGATAGTTCATCCAAAACTGAAAGAGTGCAAGGAAAGATATACTGAAGAATGTTGGGAATAAAACAGCCATCGACATCCATATTCTTTGTGCCTACGATGGATGTCAATGGCTGAATTTTCAACTGTAGAAAGAAAATCATTTACAACTTTTAAGTTTAAGTAAAGGAGGAAATTTGAGATCTTGAATCTCAGATGGGGCTTAGATAAAATACAGAGGTAAACGAAAAGAGGGCTTTTGATATTTTTATAAACTTACCCAAAGAAGATGAATGCATTTTGAAAGAAAACTGCAATACCAGGATACACAGACAGATCCTTATGTTCTGTTCCTTCATAATAATAAAAAAAATAAAACATAATTAGGTTTTTTTTTAAAGAAACAACAGTATATATATATATATATATATATATATATATATATATATATATATATATATATATATATATATATATCAGAGGTCGCGTTAGACTTTCTCATTGTCCGTCATTTTGACGGAGAGGGTTGTAAAATTTTCGTGATAACCTATTATTAATCGTTATTTAATTTGCAGACTTTTTAATCGCTTTTTTCATTTATATTTTAAAAATAAACTTGCACGACAAGCATATAGGCTAAATTATTCATTTATTTATTTGACAAATCAACAAAAACTCCTATCTGCCTTAACTCATATCTTCCTCCTGCGTTTACCTGAACTGTGTGCTTGCCTGTGCGTAATCAAACACATCAAGAGAGACTGATGCAGAGGCAATTGTCATTAAATTCTGTGTCTTTGCCTCGCAAAGTCGACTTCTCGTGACCAAAGAACGGAATTACTAGCGCCACTTCAGCCAGCGTTTTGTAGTTAGGAAACATTTCTCCTAAGGCTGTGATCAGAACTAAGTTTGCTGGATTCTCTGAATGTGGGATTTCCCGATCCTCCAAGCACTCGTTTCACCGGGAAAAAATACTAGAGCACGCGCTACTTCTGCACCCCTCTGCGTTCGGTAGTGCTCACAACGCACTCCAAAGCATCTGACCTCCTTGCTGCCGCTGGGTTGGCGCATAACAGCTGTCGTCGACTGAGGATTTTTATCTGTTTGTTCTTCATCGTCCACTGCATCGCTTCCTCTTTTTTTCATCTTAATTATTAATATCACAACTATTTGGCCGTTTAAAAAAACTTCTCACACTCCGCTGCTGTGAGATTTTTGCAACTGTATGCAGCGGTGACAGAGAGGAGACAAAACAAGGATAATGGCCATCAGCTGGACAAGATTGGGAATTACAATTAGCTACAAATTGCAATAGATCACCTTCAGCAGAATCCGTCAAAATGTCGGATCATCTTCAGATCACCCACGGACAATATTCGGTTAACGTGACCTCTGATATATATATATTTTAGATTTTCTTACCAGTCACAACAAAACCACCAAACAGAATCCACATAGAGGCGATGAGAGACCCGAATGCCAACATGAACCCGATAAAGAGCCAAATTCTAGCACCTGCACACAAAAAAACACATTTTATTGAATTAACGCCACTAACATCCAAACATCCAATCATTTCCCCATGAAGAATCAAGAAAAGTCCTGCCCTACATTTACACTTTGTAAATGTATTCATTCTACTTGGGACCCATTAACACCCGGCATTAAAATGTGTTTTTGTCAATCCAGTCACATGTAAGGAACTGGGTGTGAAGTCTTTACTTTAAAGGGTCACAAAACACCAAAACACATTTTTTGAGCTGTTGAAATACGTTTGTACTAAACACGAGAGCTTTTCGCATCTGGAAATAGTGAAATCCGGTTTTGCCGCTCGTCTCCTTTAAAAATAGACACAGTTCCAGTTGGTGTGGACTGTAAACATGTAAACACCGCAATCAAACTATTACTGACCGGCGTGTTGAATTTTCACCGCATTTTGTGACAGGATAGTCTACACACACGGCTTTCTGACCTACTGAGTACATCTGAGTTACCGAGAAATGCAAAGGTTTTTCTCAAAAACAAACATTACGAAGAACAAAGAAGGCGGAGTTCTAGAACACGCCCACTGATTACATAATCATCACGGACAAATGGCAGCTCAAAGGTGTTTAAGATCAAAACAAACATTATGAAGAACATCAAAGAAGGCGGAGTTCTAGAACACGCCCACTGATTACATAATCATCACGGACAAATGGCAGCTCAAAGGTGTTTAAGATCAAAACAAACATTACGAAGAACATCAAAGAAGGCGGAGTTCTAGAACACATCCGCTCATTACGTTATCGTCACGGACCAATGGCAGCTTAAATGTGCTTAAGACCAAAACAAACTTCCCAAAGTGTTCGCTTTAGTAAGCTATTGCAAACTATTAAGCTATTTTTGATATAGGAGCATGTCTGTAGTGCCATCAATGAAAAGTAGCACAAATTTGAAAAGATATGACCTCATCCAGGGCAGCACCGTAGCTCAATTATTAGCACTGTCGTCTCACAGCATGAAGGTTGCTGGTTCGAGTCCCAGCTGGGCCAGCTGACATTAGAGCGTGGAGTTTGCATGTTCTACCCATGTTGGCATTGGTTTTCTCCAGGAGCTCTGATTTCCCCCACTGTCCAAATCACATGCGCTGTATGTGAATTGCGTAAACTTAAATGGCCATAGTGAATGCATGAGTGTGTTAATGAGAAAGTATTAGGGTGTTTCCCAGTGCTGGCTTGCTGCTGGAAGGGCATGCACTACTTAAAACATATGCCAAAGTAATTGGTGGTTCATTCCTCTGTGACGACCACTGATAAATCAAGGACTAAGCTGAAGGGTATTGAGTGAGATTACATGCGGATTGTCATAAGATCTGACTCACATTTGGGCAAAAATAAATAATAAAAGGTTTTGGTTCACATATGCCATGTTATGCATGCTGAATATACCTGTTTGTCCCAAGCAGCCCTCGCTGTAGCTGTCCCCTCTCACCTGGCCATTTGACACTGCATTGATCCTGCACGCAAATCCACAGAAAGTGAAACTCAACAGATGGTTAAACAAAGTAGTCATGGTGAAGTAGTCAATGAACAACTCTGAAGGCAAATCACAGATGAAGAACAGGAAGAAAGATCTAGGCCAGATCAACTTATGTCAGACAGTTAGACTGAATGGACACAACGAATACAAGCACTTGTTCTCTCAGCATTCTCACGCCTTTTCATTTTCCAGCACTTTACAAATGTGACAAATTTACATACATATACATTAGGGATGTAACGGTATTGTAAATACCGTCATACCGCAATATTAATTTTTTTCGATATTACCGTAGTCGCATGACTCGGTAAAACTATAGGTCTTCTGAGAAAATTTGCTCAGGCGAATGAAGCGAACGGGAGGTACCGGAAACTACAATTCCCATCAGCCCATGCTTGACCATCATCCCTTGCGGTCTGTTGTCGCTACAGATCCAGTAATGCGGAAATGGAGTGTGCTGCTAGAAGCGGGGATGAAAAAGAGCTGGGTGTTGTCGCCGCGCGCGTACTGAATAGTGGTGTTGTCGCGCGAGTTCTTATCAGCTGTGTTGTCGCGCACGTACTGAATAGTGGTGTTGTCGCGCGAGTTCTTATCAGCTGTGTTGTCGCGCGCGTACTGTAAAGCGGGGACGGAGGGTATGTCGCGTCGCGGGGGCACTTTTGATCATTTTGGAAGGGAACTTTCTATCCAAGACTAAAAAGGGCATGTGCACTGCACAGGTTGAGCCCTGTGTGTGCACGTGCCTGCAAGTTGGGGAATAGGACTAATAATCAGTCATGGGGACTGCAGAAACACAGCACACTGTTCAGATTGATGCAGACATGAGACCTCTATCTCACTCATGGTTTGTCCTCTCAAGTGGGGGAAAGACAATGCACAACGTTACCCACTGCTGTCAACCTGGGCCAAGTCATATCTCTCTTGTCCCAGAAACCTCAGTCCCAAATGAGAGGGTTTTTTCTGTTGCAGGGGACATTGTAAATGCCCAGAGATACCAGCTTTTACCAGATTATAGTTATATGATAATTTTCCTTTAAACCCATCTCTATCTAAGTGAGTGAGTGATTAAATGTTGAATGTGACGAGTTTTCAACAATACTAAATTGAAACTTAATTTTTTTACATGGTTTAATATTTTTTTGTTATTAAAATTGAAGTTCCTGTTTTAAAGCTTACAGATAGACGGCTAATTTGTATGTCATTGACACTTTTGGCACTTTTTTGGAGTATTTTCATAAGTTTTGTTTTTTCCTGTAAATGATTCAATAAATACCGTACCGTGACATTCATACCGAGGTATTACCGTACCTTGAAATTCTGATACCGTTACATCCCTAATATACATACTTAAAGATTCAGTAAAGTGCAATTCGGTGTTCTCAACTCAAACGCAAAGAGAGATTGAAACATGGAGTACCTCCACTCCTTTATAAAAACAGTCAATAGTTTTTGTATTATCACATCCAGTGGCACCTGCAGCCGTATGGCGGTACGCACTGTGCATACCTACCATGAGAGGGCAGGAATTAATGCCACTTTTTATTTATTTATTTATTTATTTGTGACATCATTTAAATTGATTATCAAACAGTATACACTGCAGCTGCCTGCTTTTCCACTATCGTGCCGAATCATTCTGAGAACACTTCATTATGGTTACGGTTGTTTATCCACTGAGGACTCCGGGAACCAACAGCTACATGCACTGCTAAAAGACTTTTTTTTTCTGCTGGGCATTGAGTAAAGACACGCTTAACATTATTGATGTTCACAATCCTATAGCTACATACTATATCCATGAACTTGCAGACTCAGAACAACGAGGAAATAACTGCCCTGCCAGTCAAGCCAGACGCCTTGTTTTGTAATTAAATGCCGGCTATACCACCCGAAAGACGGTTACGACGTGTTGAGATGTCGGCCGTCACCAGAAAAAGTCTAATCTTTCATTACTTTATTGGGGTTGTGTTTGAAAGCTTTAGTGGCACTTTAGCTGTCCAAGGTACTGTTGTATGAGTTAAATTATAGGTATATATGCACTAATAAACAGGTCAAATTAAAAAATAAATAAAATACATATGGATTCTTAAATGTCGGTAGTTTTTACTCAAAAAATAATAATAATAAAATGTTTTATAAAAAATAAAATGAGCAATTTTCAAAATTTTTTTACGAGTCGGTTAAATATAATTTGGACATTTATGGGGGCATGTAACATGTTTCTGTGTTTTTTTTTCTTTCTCAGTGATCTTTAATACATACTGGGTAGATACGCAAAATATTTTCTAAAATTGTCAAGCAGGATTTTGTCTATAGCTTTAATTATACAATAAACTATTAGACATAAAATTAGACAATAAAATATTAAAACTAACAAAAATAAAATAATAAAAATGCAAAGATAAAAAGAGCACAATTTTACTAAATTGTAAAAAAATGTTTGTTTTTATTTTACTTGATGCATTCGTTATTTAATGTTTGAATACTGAAATAACAGAAAGAACAGCCATCGGAAGAGGGCGGGGGGGTGCTGGATTTGTGCGTACCTTGGAATGAAATCCTGCAGGCGTCCCTGATCACATCTATGCCCGTGTATAATAATTACTATATTTAATTTTAAAAATTGAATTATTATTACCCATTAAGGAGGTTAAAGTATCAGGAGAGCAACACAATGACATTTTTAAGCAGTTATGCAATCTAAGCACTTTCCAACAAACCTTGAAAACACTAGATTAAATTCCAAGCACTTTCAACTTTTCTGCAGCTGTACAAGCCATTTTGCGTATTCTGATGGCATTTCAGAGTGACAGAAAAAGTATAGAAGTGAAACTCACATGAGGAAGGCTATAGTGGCTATAACGCCACAGGTATGATACGCATGGTGGAACTGTTCCTCTTTAGGATACATTATCGCTGCGTCGATGATGATCCACCAGCCTGTAAAAAACTGCAGTGTGACAAGAAAAAAAAAAAACAGGATTTATTTAAGAATCAAAGCACAGGATTTTGTTTTGACGTCTTTGGCAGGACGTACCAAAACTCCAGCTGCGATGGAGGCGATGGTGTTTCTCTTCTCGCCCCAGTCCACATTACACTCGCAATCGCCACATCTGATCCCGTCCAGAAATCCCGACATTCTGCTGATCTGACCTGAAGATTCAAAAAGACGTTGATCATTTAATTCATACTGCACACTAAACTGAGCAATATGGCTGATGTTTTTATCGAAAGTCTTTAGTTTTGCCTCCCCAGTCATTAGTTTACTTTATTAGGTACACCTGCCTCGCTGCTTGTTAATGCAAATTTCTAATCAGCCAATCACATGGCAGCAACTCAATGCATTTAGGCATGTAGTCATGGGCTGCGTCTGAAACCGCATACTTCCATACTATATAGTACGCTAAAATCAGTATGCTAGCCGAGTAGTATGTCCGAATATATAGAATTCGAAATCAGTAGGCGAGAAGTATCTGGATGACTTACTACTTCCGGCGAGATTCAGAAGTGCGCATCCCATTCACGCTGCGCTATCCCATAATGCCCCGTAAGAGAATTCATGAATGGAAGTGAGGCGACGCAACTGACGCAGGTAGATCACATGACCATGACAAAATGGCGGATGTAGTACGTCCGAATTCCATTCATACTTTTCACATTCATACTGTATAGAACGTACTTTTCTAACGGCCGAGTAGTACGTTTACATTCAAATGCAGTACCTACTGAGTAGTAGGCGGTTTCGGACGCAGCCAAGGTCAAGACGATCTGCTGCAGTTCAAATCGAGCATCAGAATGAGGAAGAAATGAGATTTAAGTGACTTTGAACGTGGCATGGTTGTTGGTTCCAGACGAGCTGGTCTGAGTATTTCAGAAATTGCTGATCTACTGGGATTTTCACACACAACCATCTCTAAGGTTTACAGAGAATTGTCTGAAAAACAGAAAATATCCAGTGAGCGGCAGTTCTGTGGGCTCAAATGCCTTGTTGATGCTAAAGGCTATTCGTTACATCCGAGGTTTGCAGAAAAGCATCTCTGAACACGCAACACGTCCAAGCTTGAGGTGGATGGGCTACAGCAGCAGAAGTGCCACTCCTGTCAGCTAAAAACAGAAAACTGAGGCTACCGTTTGCACAGGCTCAACAAAATTGGACAATAAACGATTGGAAAAATGTTGCCTTGTCTGATGAGTCTTGATTTCTGTCACAACATTTGGATGGTAGGGTCGGAATTTGGCATCAACAACATAAAAGCATGGATCCATCCTGCCTTGTATCAATGCTTCAGGCTAGTGGTGGTGGTGGTGTAATGGTGTGGGGAAATTTTCTTGCCACACTTTGGGCCCATTAGAACCAATTGATTATCCTGTCAATTCCACAGTCTACCCGAGTATTGTTGCTGATCCATCCCTTTATGACAACAGTGTACTCATCTTCTGATGGCTACTTCCAGCAAAATAACGACGCCATGTCCTAAAGCGTGTATCATCTCAGACTGGTTTCTTGAACATGTCAATGAGTTCACTGTACTCAAATGGCCTCCACAGTCACCAGAACTCAATTCAATAGAGCAACTTTGGGATGTGGTGGAACAGGAGATTCACATCATGGATGTGCAGCTGACAAATCTGCAGCAACTGCGTGATGCTATCATGCCAATATAGACCAAAATCTCTGAGGAATATTTCCAGTACCTTGTTGAATCTATGCCACTGAGGATTAAAGCGGGTATGAAGGCAAAAGGGGGTCCAACCCGGTACTAGTAAGGTGTACCTAATAAAGTGACCGCTCAATGTATGAATACAATTTCAAATATGTTTCACAATGTTAAAGAACCCAAACTGTGGAATGATTTACCTGTTAGCCTAAAATTAGAAAGTAATATAGATGTTTTTAGTAGTGTACTTAAAAAGTGGTTAAAACAAAACAGCAGTGTTTGCACAAATAGTCTACTACTAGTTTTGTTTGATCATGTCGCCTTTGCCTTATTGCAAAGAATTATAATGTGCATAATATGTATTTATTTTATTTTTAAATGTCAAGCAAGCTCCCCATGGACAGGTGTTGATAATTATCAAGTCTGCTAAAACACTTGCCAACAGTGCATTTGGTTTGTCCAGTTCAATTGTGATGTCCAGGGGTGACGCGGTGGCTCAGTGGTTAGCACTGTCGTCTCCCATCAAGAAGGTCGCTGATTCGAGTCTCGACTGGGTCAGTTGGCATTTCTGTGTGGAGTTTGCATGTTCTCCCCATGTTTACGTGGGATTCCTCAGATATTAATTTATAGAATAGAACAAATATTCACTTTTTATTATTTAATATTAACTTCACGTTTTACAGCATTATATTTTTAATGCCTTTTAAGAAGAAAATAACCTTTAGTCAACAAATGACTCATTAAAATAATCAAAAGTGATAATAAATGCATTTATAAATGATATCTAATCAATCATATGCTGTTCCTGAAAAGAAAAGCATAGTATCAGTTTCTACAAATGTAGAAAACACACAACAAGAGCCGGTTTAATATAATAAAAATTGATATGCACCAAATCAGCCAATTAGAAGGGTTTTCTAAAAATTATAGAGATATAGTAGGGAAATCGGAGTTCAACAGTGCATTTAGAAGTGACCAAAATAAATATACGCAAATATTTTGTATTCAGATTGTAATAATTTCCAGTGAAACTGCGCAGGTGCGGAGCAGCAGCATCACTGACTGCGCAAACGCAGGGCACACATGATCACACTGAACCAAACACAAATAACACACAAAAGGATTTCCATCTGTCATGTTTGCCAACAAAATTAGAACATAAACAAAATAAATCTCTAACATAAAAGATTAAAACAACGTTTACGCTCAATATCGAGCGAAATGATCGAGTGTTAACGCTGTAAACATGCTAGATCTCTCACGTCCGGCTGATTTCGAACCTATATTTGCTACATCACTGTTTCTATGAATTTATCGAATACATGAAAGCTCATTGAGGGAGAACATCTCATGAATGACCAAGTAAAATAGCACAATAAATCCCTACCTGTACTTTCCTTGAGTTTTTTTCTAGTGCTTCGCAGTAACTGGAGATTCACTCCGCAGTCTTCCGTCTCCTACAGTGGATCTGAGCCGCGCATGCGCAGTGCGCCCTGCATCAGCCTGAGCACATCCTGTCAAATAAAATCATAAATGTTTACCCGTTTAATTAATGTTCAGTGATTCTAATAAAATTAATATAAAACATAAATTCTGCAAAATGGAATAATAAAAATCCATTTTAATCTACATGGATGGGGTCGCCCCCTAGGGCGCATATGTTGACATCACATGACCATCTCGTGCCCTTTTTCCTCAGTTGACTAAAAATAATACATGAACAAATACTATAGTAATTTGAGAGTAATAAAGTATTTTTGAGTGCTTTTGTACCATACTATACAAAGCGTATCATATTGAATATATTATTGCATGTACTGCTCATGTTAACCAATGCTACAGATTACTGAACTTATATAAACTGTAATACATACTGTATAGCCTACTTAGAGGCGGATTTAACCAATAAGCGAGATAAGCGACTTCTTAGGGCCCCGGGTAATCTAGGGGCCCCCAATAAATTTATAGGAGTATAAATTATACCTTAAAACTATATATAACATCATTTTTTATCCTATTTGTATAGTGGAGTTAAACAAAAACATTTTACATAATTACACATTATTTATGTACACTAAAATGTAATATTATTATAAAAATGTAATGTTATGTATTAATAATATTAAAAATTAAAATATCCACCACCCCTAATCATGGAGCAGCATAGCAGTCATATATATATATATATATATATATATATATATATATATATATATATATATATATATATATATATATACATACATACATACATACATACATACATACAAATATATAACTACACAGCAAAATAAATAAAAATTAATTAAAAGTAGGACTTTTTTTAAAGCTTTTCACTCATTATAGCACACGGCTGCTGTTGATGTGACAATAAAAGTGATTTGATTTGAGTGGTCTTTAATGAACCTAAAGAGCACATGTCACTACTCATCCGTTTGCACTGGCTGCCAGTTGCTGCTCGCATCAAATTCAAAGCTCTGATGTTTGCTTACAAAGCGATTTCTGGCTGCGCTCCTTATCTGCTCTCACTTCTGCAGATTCATGTGCCCTCCAGAAACTTGCGTTCTGTGAATGAACGTCGCTTCGTGGTTCCATCCCAAAGAGGGAAGAAATCACTTTCCCGAACGCTCGCGTTCAATCTGCCCAGTTGGTGGAATGAACTCCCTAACTGCATCAGAACGGCAGAGTTACTCGCTGTCTTCAAGAAACGACTAAAACCTCAACTATTTAGTCCCAAATCGCTAAATCCGCCCCCTGAATATACTTCAGATTTACAACAGTAAACTGTGGTGTAATGTAGTTTAATTTGCCATATAGTGTTGTAGTAGTCTTAGTAAGGTATTGGGTTGTTTGTATTAAAATAGTGTTATTAGATAGAATAACCACAACAGATTCATTAAAGTAGTTAGCATGGTTCAAAAACGCTGTTTGTACTATGAATTGCAATAGTATTTTTGTTTTCATGTGGATTGTAATTAATTCTACTGTTCTGCTGCATTTATAGTTAACATTTAAGGTGATTTACAAAGCATAAACAATAAAGCACAACTAAATATAATAGCACACATAGGTTTTACACATTGAAATGACCTCATTCCGCATATTTATAGTCTAATAAAGGAATTTCAGAAACGTGGAGAGAAAGTGTTATTAGTTACAGTACTTTGTAACACCTAATGTTTGAAGAAAGTATTTTGAAATCTGGAAAAACGTAAAATGTCGACAATAAAAATGTAAAAGTGTCACAATTATTGATTTATCATCTGATCAGAGTTTTTTTTTTTAAACAAATCCAAATTATATGAGATAAAAACATGATAATTGAGATTTCAATCTGGAATAATGAGAAGGAAAAAAGAAACAATATTATATTATATTACGCAGGGGATAGCACATTCGCCTTACAGCAATAAGGTTGCTGGTTCGAGCCTCAGCAGGGTCAACCTATGGCGCATGTGTTTGGACTGTGGGGGAAACCGAAGCACCCGGTGGAAACCCAGGTCAACACGGAGAGAACAGGCAAAAACTCAGAAACGCCAATTGACCCAGCCGAGGATCAAACCAATGACCTTCTTGTTGTGAGGCGACAGCGCTACCCACTGTGCCACCTATTACAGTCATTTGTTTGACAATTTATCATCAATGCAAAATCCATGATTATGAAATCCAAATAAATGCTCATAGGTTTCCTCCTGGTGCTCCGGTTTCCCTCACAAGCTTAAAGACATGTGGTATAGGTGAATTGGATAGGCTAAATTGTCCATAGTGTATGTGTGTGAATGAGTGTGTATGAATGTTTCCCAGTGATGGGTTGCAGCTGCAAAGGCATCCGCTGCAAAAAAAAAAAAAAAAACATATGCAGAATGAGTTCATAAGTTCATTCCACTGTGGCGACCCCAGATTAAGAAAAAGGACTTCGCTGATTATAAAATGAATGAATAAGTGATGCTTATTATATAACTGTGTTTGTAATAAAATCAAAACTCTAAATATCAAGCCTGGCAACATAGCCAATATCGTAATACTTAAATTATGAAATCATGCAGCTTAAGAAGACTTTCTAAGATGTTTACCTGGGAAAAAGGCTTTGATTTAAACTGAAATAAAAAGACGGAGAGCCATATGGTGAACATGAATATCATAGTAACCACTCACAACATCATATCATCATCACAGTAACACTCTAGGCTCTGTTTAGAAATAATTTAACGCTCCACTTGTCCTTAAACCCAGCCATATGCTGCTTTACACATGATCACAGTAACTAGAGTTGTAAAAACCTAATTTCATTTTAACAAAATAAAAGGCCAAAGGTGACACGGTGGCTTCGAGTCCCAGCTGGGTCAGTTGGCATTTCTGTGTAGAGTTTGCATGTTCTCCCATTTTGGCGTGAGTTTACTCTGGGTGCTCCGGTTTCCCTCACAGTCCAAAGACATGCGCTATAGGGGAATTGAATAAACAAAATTGTCCGTAGTGTATGTGTGTGAATGAGTGTGTATTGATGTTTCCGAGTTCTGGGTTGCAGCTGGAAGGGCATCCACTGTGTAAAACATGTGCTGGATAAGTTGGCGGTTCATTCCACTGACGAATAGGGACCGACACAGCATATTTCACTTCTAAAATGAACAGTATCACCATACATCTTTACATTTTCTCAATTAAGAGCGTACACACGTGGTTCATTTCAATCTTTAGACATTTAATGATTCATATGTTTGAATAGTAAAGTACATTCAGTGTAAAGCATATGTATGAAAGTCTAAAAAGTACATTTTGTATGATTTAATGTTCTACAATATGTAAAAATGAAACGATGCAAAATGTAATTAATGAAAGAGTAAAAAAGAAACAAGGAATTACTGAAAACTACATTAAAGGGATGGCTCACCTAAAAATGAACATTCGGTCAGCATTTACTCACTTGTTTCAAACCTAAAGGAGTTTCTTTCGTCTGTTGAACACAAGAGAAGATATTTTGCAGAATGTTGTACGCATGTAACCATTGACTTCCATAGTATTTGTTTTTCCTATTATGGAATTTAACATTTTTCAAAATATCTTCTTTTGCGTTCAACAGAAGAAAGAAGCTCAAGCAGGTTTGAAAACACTCGATGGAGAGTAAACTGAGGAAACTTTCATTTTTGGGTAATCTGTCCCTTTAAGTGTCCAGTTTTGATTTTGTGTGGTCATTTCTCAGTGGCTTTCCCCTTAAAGGACTCCGATCAGGTTGAGAGCCACATAGATGGAGATCAGAAGGACTCCGAACAGCCCGATGTATCCGTAAACACCGTGCATCCTCTTAGCAGGATCTGAAACAGAGTAACAATGATGATGATGAGCAGGGTTCAAACCTAAACCAATGATGAAAGAACAACATAAACACTGCAGGTTATGTCAAAGTGTACTGGTGCAACCTTCAAAAAGTTAAACTTTGTTTGTGTTTAACACCATGCCAGCTTTTAGAGCCATTTTGATGGAGAGAAATAGTATTCGATATCATTTAGCTGACAAAAGTCTCCTATACAAGTTTTAGAAACAACAAATAATCACTTGACTTCTGGTCGATCATTTGGTGGTTTATATGAAAGGCAAAGGCCTCTAGATTATGCTCATTTCAGCAAAATAAAATATGATCATGCTTTGATTTTGAATTATCTAATTAGGAGAGTAAAGTCTGACTTTGCTTAGACAAAAGTCTTGTCACTTAACAGAAATAATGTCCAGTATAGAATATAAAGTCATGCTGCAGTGGAAACAGAATGAATATTGTGTCTGACTCCCATGAGCTTGTAGGACTGCATCCATACATCTCTGCAATGACTCAAATCACTGATTAATAAAGTCATCTGGAACGGCAAAGAAAGCGTTCCTGCAGGACTCCCAGTTCATCAAGATAAGGATTCATCTTCAATGCCTCCTCCATCATCTTACCCCAGACATGCTCAATAATGTTCAAGTCTGGTGACTGGGTTGGCCAATCCTCGAGCACCTGCTTTGCTTTCAGGAACTTTGATGTAGAGGCTGTAGTATGAGAAGGAGCTCTATCCTGCTGAAGAATTTGCCCTCTCCTGTGGTTTGTAATGTAATGGGCAGCACAAATGTTTTGATACCTCAGGCTGTTGATGTTGCCATGCACTCTGCAGATCTCTCGCATACCCCTATACTTAATGTAACCCCAAACCATGATTTATTTTCTTCACTAAACTTGACTGATTTCTGTGAGAATCTTGGCTCCTTTTGCAGTATTTGTGATGATTGGGATGCAGCTCAACAGATGATTCATCAGAGAAATCTACCTTCTGCCACTTTTCCAAATGATCAACTAGAAGTCAAGTTAATATTTGTTGCTCTTACAATTGAGACAAAACCTTTATCAGGTAGTGTAGATATATTACTATATTAAGGTTTTAAAAGTATTTTTTAATTAGCAATTCATTTTTAAAAATACATTTAAATTTTATTTCTACAAACTCTAAAGCTGTATTTGAATTAACGGTGTTAAAAAAAAGTGATGCAAAATGAATTAACTGAAAAAAAATGGATCTGCAACGTCAGGTCAGTTTTAGCTTATTCGTCCATTAGAAAATTTGAGTGTGATTATAGCTATATATGTAGTTCCTATTTATATAAACATATATATTTTTATTTTTTTTTCTATTTGCTTGTTTGCATCATTTTGAGTGCATTTAAACCATCTGTGTGTAAAAAAAAAAAAAAACATTTTAGTTTCCACAAAGGTTAATTGTATTTCATTTTTATAGTTGAAGTCAGAATTATTAGCCCCCGTGAATTATTAGCGCCCCTGTTTATTTTTTTCCCCAATTTAATTCCTCTGTTTAACGAAGAAAAGATTTTTCTCAACATTTCTAAACATAATAGTTTTAATAACTCATCTCTAATAACTGATTTATTTTATTTATGCCATGATGACAGTAAATAATATTTGACTAGATGTTTTTCAAGACACTTCTATACAGCTTAAAGTGACATTTAAAGGCTTAACTAGGTTAATTAGGTTAACTAGGCACGATAAGGTAATTAGGCAATTTACTGTATAACGATGGTTTGTTCTGTAGACTATCAAATATGTATTTATAGCTTAAAGGGGCTAATAATTTTGACCTTAAAATGGTTTTTAAAAAATTAAAAACTGCTTTTGTTCAAGCCGAAATAAAACAAACAAGACTTTCTCCAGAAGAAAAAATATTATCAGACATACTGTGAAAACTTTTTTACTCTGTTAAACATCATTTGGGAAATATTTAAATATGAAATCCAAAGGAAATCTGCAAACTGACACTTTAGCTCTCAAAGTCTTTGATGCCACAAAAAATAAATAAATAAAATAAATAAATAAATAATAAGAAAATAAAATTCAAATGGGGTTTAATAATTCTGATTGGAACTGTATACAGAGTGGTATTTACATTTAATTATTCAATTTCAGTACCTGAATACAGTTAGACGCCAAAGTTTCATTGATGTAGATTAATTGATTTACGAAATCCTCCCAATCAATCTAAGAATAATCAATTCTTTTGCACGACACAATTCTTTTCTGCGCTATATTCTGAATTAACTAATAACATAATTACATTATAAAATAAAAACAAATTTTGCTTATAATATAATGACACTGCAATGTCATTTTCTTTTTTTTTGCAATTTCACGCAGCGCTAATCATATTTTTCACACTGTATAGACTTACCCCCAGTGTAGTATCCCCAAGCGTAGGAGAATCTGCTGGTCACCCAGATGGCTCCTAACACAGAGGCAGCGCTCTGTTATAAGAGATAAACACAAAAGATAATGAGACGTGAACTGGGTGAGAGGGTGAAAGACAACATAAGAGAAGAGCACATGACAAGAAAAGAGATTGAGAGATTTATAATTAACTTTTGATCAAGGTAAAGGAATCTGATCAATAGAGGAATCAAATGTGTAAACGTAACCGTGTAAAGGAAGCCATTTAAAGTTTGGTGTTGTATTATTAACAGGTATACAAGGAAATGGAGGACAGTATTGTCTTCATTTCAGTTTATAAGCTGGACACTGAATCTACTTGTTAAAGTGGAATTTTAATAGCAATATTGGTCAAATTATACTCAATTATTTAAAGTATTATTATTGAATTATGAATTGAACTTTCAATAATACACCATTTAAGGTATATAGTTCAGCCAAAATAGTAAATCTGTCATTGTTTACTCGTCTTTCACTTATTTCAAACCAGTTTCTTTCTTCTGTTGAACACAAATGAGGATATACTGAGGAACAGGGGTGGACTTAGTGATTTGGGGGCCCTAAACAGTTACAGGATGGGGCTCTAGCAATGAAAGTCAAAACACTCCCTTTCTCGATAGATATTTTTTTTCCGTAGATTCGTTTTTTTTTTAATTTTGTAAATAAACTGCGTGTTAAAATATATATTTCAAGTGGAACCTTTATCTTCATAATGTAAACAAAAATAAATAAAAAATCAAATTTACCACATTTTATAAATACAACTTTTCTATAGTTATAAAAAATATTCTTCTAACAATTAAAAGTCACCAACAGTAATAAATAATACACAGGGTAAAATACATAAATAATAACAATAACAATAATATTAATAATAAAGATAAAATCTAAAACAGTTTAAGATTTACTTTTGATAAAAATTCTACAATTTTAGAAGGATTCACATTTAAAAATATTGCCTTTTAATGTGTGTCCAGATAAAAATTGTTGTCTGATAACATTGAAAAATAGAGCATTCCACAATAATGTTTCACAGTTCAGTTTCTTTTGCAATAGTGACATTTTGGTGGTTATTCTCCTTTAAGTAAATGTTCATGTGAGTCTTGTGTGTCCAATGTGGCATCTTCTATAAACAATCTCATCGTGTCTTGAGGTAACAAAAAAAAAAAAAAAAAAAAAAAATCGATTTTCTTCCTATTTCCGGCTGAATTTCAAAGAGTTTTTTTTTTTGAGCATTGATCCATTCTGTTTAAAAGAAGTAATAACATTGAAATCTTAATGGTTATAGACAGATTTACAACATGTGATAGTAAATTAATATAACAAAAAAGCTATATGATTAATTTAGGCTTCTTGACAATGGTCGGAGCCCCCTAATTCCCTGAGGCCTTAAGAGGCTGCTTACCTCGCTTTATGGTTAAGTCCGCCCCTGCGGAGGAATGTTAGGAAACAGCAGCCATTGACTTCCATGGTATATTCTTTGGAATTGTTGTTCCTACAATGAATGTCAATAGCTACATTTCCCCCAACATTTATCAGAATATCTTGTTATGTGTTTGTGAGATTATAATTTTTTGGATGCACTATCCCTTTAATAACCTGTTATGATTAATTCTGCTTTTTTTATTTTTTGTGTGTCTGTTGGAGACAAATGATAAGAAATACTGCTCCATATAAACTGCTCCATATAAACTCTGAGGTATAACAAAGTATGTTAAATGCAAGTAAATTCGACAATAAAGCAGTAATTAAACAGCATTGCTAACCAATATCAAATAATGTCAAATGTTTAATTGTCCTTCAATTCTACAAACAATAAAAGGCAAAAATGATTAGCCTTCCTGTGAAAGAGCTGTAATGTTGTGTCTGGATTATTATATATATATATTTTTATTGTATTTTATTAATACAAACATATTAATCATAACAATGGATGACAACAAGTACAAAGGTAAATAAAAAAAGAAAAAGGATGCACTAAGAGTTTCCGAGTCACTTCCGGTGTGTGGTAAATTCCCTTTCCGTAAGGAATCTGTAATTGTAAATTTGTTTCAGGACTTGTAAAAGTGTTTACTATCATTTCCGGTTTTTGAATGTTCCTGGATATATCTGAATTTGTATGATTACTTTGTGTAATGTTTCAAAGCTTATAATAATAATTATAATAATAATAATAATAATAACAAACTTACAGGATAATGGAGTGCAGCAATAGTCTGAAACAGCAGCCATTGCGGATACACCTCCAGTGTGTTCTGATGGGCTCTCTGAATGCAGTTGAAGATCTGATCCTTATCACTGTACATGGTCGGGTACTGTACACAAAACACGAGCATTTAAACACCAACAAACTACCATCAAATCAAAGTATAATGCATACATCAAGATAAATTGAGAAAATGTAACATCATGCATCGACTGTACCTTTACTCCAAACTTCTTTCTTGCAGCACCAACTTTCATCCCGAGATACATGAGCATGACAAAACTGTAAACATATACCAAAATCGCATAGCCGAAGTTGGCTGGGAGCACGCTCTCGATCGCCATGTCTGCAGATGAACTGATCAGGACCTGACCTCTCTCTCTGCTCAAGAACAATCTATGCTCGCTTTATTTGCATAAAATGCACAATCATGCAACGCACGCAGAATAGGTGGGTTATTTGTGTAAAAGGCGACGTTCAGGAAACTCTCGCGATAATCTGAGATCTCTCGAGAGACACACGTGCACTTTGTCCTTATGATTTCTGTGTGTGCGTTAAGGTGTTAAACAGCTTCTTAAACTCCTTACATTTATAATTTAGGCTTACAAATGTCACTGTCTGACTGAATAATTTAAATGAAATTAAAATATCACCATGTGACAAACAACCCTAAAACACCCTAAAACACATATAAATTAGGCAACTCAATGGCACTGTCTGACTGAATAATATAAAATAAATAAAATAATATTATGTATACAGAGTGAAACTATGTAAAAGACAGAGTGAAACTATGTAAAAAGATGTACGTAGAATGAGCTATAGTTTTCTATGTACACAACATTAATATATGAGATAGAATATAAACACAAACAGATAGTAAACTTACAGACAATGCTTCTACAGATGATCACAGCATGAGTGGATTTTAAGTGTCTTCTTGTAAGGTTTTCCTTATATATATATATATATATATATATATATATATATATATATATATATATATATATATATATATATATATATATATATATATATATAGTATTATTTATTTATTTATTTACATAACCATAACCATATAATTTCTTTTAAAAAACTGGTAAAACTGGTAAAAAAAATTGCTTTTGATATAAAATATGTTTTATAGTGTTAAACAACCAGACAACAACCAGGTAACAGTACTTAATGTATATAAATTAGGTAAAAAATATTACCATTGGCTTTTATTATACGTTAATAACTTTATGCTAAAGAGATTCTCCCTACCAAAATATGTAAAGCACTTTGA
Source organism: Danio rerio (assembly GCF_052040795.2). Taxonomy (NCBI): domain Eukaryota; kingdom Metazoa; phylum Chordata; class Actinopteri; order Cypriniformes; family Danionidae; genus Danio; species Danio rerio. The sequence goes on along the minus strand of NC_141033.1, from coordinate 48,153,983 downwards.
GTGCGCTAAATAAATGTAAGGAATTGTTATTATCAATAATAATGTTATTAAAAACACAAACAAAAACACTGGCGAATTTTCTAGAACCCGACGATGACGTCAGCTGGTTTCGGTTAAGTTAAAAGGGCAGATTTTTTTTGCGCACGAGCCACTTCACGCCGAACCACTCGCGAGACAACAACGTTTCAGATCGCAGCCTGATTTCTGTAGCTAAACCTTTGTTGGATGAAATAGGAAGACATTTCAACATAAGATAGATACATGCGAGAATAAACATTTGTTTATCTCACAGTTCTTTTGTGTATGTGTTGGGAGTTTATTGTTTTGAACCTCCTCGAGGAGCATTTCGCTATACGTTACCGTGTTTTTCTTCAAACTCGATCATCTAACTGTTGGATCAAGTCATTTTGACGGTAAGTAGTGCTTATAGCCGACATATGCAGAACATTTTATCGTTGTTGTGAATTTGCAGTCTTTGGTTAAATTAACAAACACTGACGTTAACGTAAATGTTAGAAAATTAATGGCATTATCATTATCAGACTAAGTTAACGTTAGATTAAATGTATTCATTTTAGCGTTAAATTTAAAATGACATTCGGATTTTGTTACAGCGTTATTTTATAATGCTGGTTAATGATTACATCGTTTTCAGTTGGTGCTTCTGGAATGTTCTAGACTGGTCTGTTGTGTAACTTGATTGACAGGAGGGGCGGAGACTTTATCACCTGACCTACTTCTGTTCCAGAATGTTCTTCCACAGCCTCACCGTGTATTAATATCACGGTTTACTGTAGTTCGCCTCGACGTCTACCCAACAGTATTGATCAAACTAAGATTTGAAAATAAAAAAAGTACATATTTAATTGATAATCCAGTGCTGTGGTTAAAAATTAAAATACATTTAACGAAAGTAAGCTAGCTTTCTAAGTAACGTTAATCCAGTTGTTTTGTAACCCAAAGGTTTCAGTCGGATATTGTTTGTAGCGCTAATTTTTTATACATTTACTTTTTAAAAAAGAAATTTGAACATTGGATTAGTCCACTTTTTCAAAGTCAGCTTTTACAAAGTGCTATAATCCTGAAGTAAGAAAAATAAAGTTTTATGCAAGCCAGGCAAATAAAAAAACCCCAACATCCCCTAAAAAAACATACCAATAAATAAACCCTTAAGAAATATTCTCCACCATTGAAGACATGGTAACAATATTATTGGTGCTACTAACCTATTTACATAACTTAGCTACTGAAAATCCTAAAAGGTCCACATATTGACAAAAATGTTATGTTAGCTGTGTTAACATTACTTATGACTGAATTGCCTCTTGTTACAGTAATTAAATAATTTGACGACAAGCAGGAATTGTTAATGGTCCAATGACATCACCACATTGTGTGGGGCGCAGAGGGAGCCTCAATTATTTGACCCAAATTGTCAGGATTTATAGTAAAATTTCTGATGATAAAGTGGTCAGAATTTTTTCTCCATGCTGATTATTTAGAAAATGTTACAGATATTTATCTTGACTGAGAAAACTTTGCATGAATCCTTTGATCACCTGATATGAACTGTTTGCTGAGTCATTTTGGCTTAATTGTTAGAATTTAAAGTAAACTCTAATGATAAAGTGGTCAGAGTTCATATACTCTGCTAATTAAATAAAAAAAAATTGTAACTGATAGTCAGATTAATTGATCTTGATTAGGCATAGAATGATTACTGTCTTCAAGGTGTACTGCAGTATGAATAAGTCAAGGTTATAAAATCGCCAAAAGTTTTTTTTTTTAATAAAAGAAGGGTATGTCTAAGATTTTTTTTATTTACATTTATTTTAGGAGGACAGTATCTCCAGCAAAAAAATAAAAATCTAAAGATGCCATTTTAAATAGTAAAGAAATCAGTGTTTTTGTTTTTTAAGAAAATAAAGACAGCAGAAGTCAATGATTCATTTTAAATCATATAGCCTGACGTGTTTACTTCTCCTAAATATCATAAATCTTTAAAGAAATAAAATGTTTTCAAAAGGGGAAAACAGATTTTGTTTTTACCCAGACATTTAAAAAGGATATATTTTAGAGCAGTAATCGCAATACTGTGAAATCGTGATATTTTTATCCAAGGTCATCTTATACTGGCCCATGCCTAACCTTAAGTGGGAAAACTAGGCACAAATGAATTCTTTGATCACCTGATATGAAGTGATAGCTTGTCCAGTTAGGTCAAATCCAATCCTTTGTATTTTATAGGTTTGATCATGAAGACCGAAGCCAGCCCTGGGCGCCTCCATGAGGATGTGAAGCTCATCTTTGATAAGAAAGCTCCTTCCGGCCGTAGCTCGTCTTGCTCCAGCAGTAGCAGCAGCAGTAGCGGCAGCTCATACTCCAGCAGCAGAGGGAGCCGTTCCTCTCGCAGGTCAAGGACCTCCTCCTCCTCACGGAGCTCATCTTCTGGCAGCAGCTCTTCCTCAAACTCAAGATCCCGCTCCCGGCCACGCTGCTCAGGCCGTGTACACTGCCGCCACAGACACCGTTCTCCTCCACGCCGCTACCGTGCTCGATCTCGCTCTTACAGTCCTTCTCCTGAGTCTTCCTCTCGCCGCAGACACTACTATCGCCGCAGTCGTTCTCCATACAGATATTCTAGACACTACAGGCGCTCTCCATCCCGCTCCCGCAGCAGGTCTCCACCACACTGGAGGGGAAGTCGCTTCATTGGGAGGTACCGGTGCAGATTCTCCCAATCACCCAGGAGGAGCCCCAGACCCTACAGAAGCCGCTCCCGCAGCCGCGAACGCTCCATCCGTCTCAGCCTTGAAGGTAACATCAGCTTCACCATTCTACTTGCATAAAAAGAGAATCTAATTTTTTAAAATCTTTGCACCACTAGAGTCCTGTAAGATGTAATGACAACCCAAACTACAATGGTTCCTTGATCAGTCACGCCATCAACAAAATGTGCATTTGTCTATTGTGAATATGCTCCCTCTAGTGGTGAAAATTACATTCTGTGCCTTTAAAGTTCAACATTTTCACATTTTAATTGCCTTTTTTTGTCATCCACAGAGAAGAAGTATCTGCTGAATGTGGCCAAGGCAAATGCTGCCCGGATTCTGGGAGTGCAGAACCTCGAGCTGCCAGAGAGCCTGAAGGAGATGGAGCAGCAGGAGGAGAGAAAGAGGAGATCTTCATCAGATGAAGAGGAAAGGGTGAGGGTTGACCTGGCACCGCAGAAAACACCAGCTCAGGTGAGTCTCACACACAACTGCAAATGTTACACTAATACACACCCAGTGTGGAATGTTGCATGAATGTCCTATAGTATTCTGTACTTTCAAGTGATATGTGATCTTGGGATACTAACACATTGAAATGCGTCTATATATAATGTGATTGCGCATTTGTATTTACCCAACTTGGGTCGTTTAATCTGTCTCCTCAGACATGAATGATATTTCCTGATGGATTTAATGGAATGATCAACAGCTCATGTCCGGATTAGGTAACGGTATACGTTAAAGAGTATGTAATACTGAGTGTGTGTGTATGTGTGCGAATGTATGAACACATTCCTCTCACTGATTTGAGGAGTGACATTTTAGCTTCAATTGCTTTTGTTTGTTTTTTTTGTATCGTTTCTGTTCCTGTAGAGCTGAAACTCCTCCACCCTTTGGACATAGAGGGACAGAGGGGGAGGTCACATGACTTGATTGACACCAGCTTTAAGTCTTAAATGCACAACTGCAAAGGATAAGTAATGGTGTATGATGTTAGAGGTAGCTTTATGTCCAATTAAATCAGACTACATGCAGTTGTGTAATTTACCTTACATAGAGCTGAGCCACTTTCAGCTACAACACAACTGCACATATATGAACATTTGGGGTCAGTAACATTTTTATTTTTACTGCTTTTATTTAGCAAGGATGGCATTAGGTTGAGCAAAGATTACAGTAAAATGATAAAAGATTTCCTTTTGATCTGTTCATTTAACTTTGCTGAAATTATCACAGTGTCAATTAAAGTATTTGCGTCTTTACTGTATTTCTTTGATCAAAATAAATGCAGCATTTGTTAGTCTATGAGATATCAAGAAAAATCTTGCTGCCTCAAGCGTTTGAATTGTAGTGTACTCTGATTAATTAAAGCATAGGAAATTGTTTGTTTTGATGGTTGAACTGGGTTGCATTGTCATTCCTCAGTGAGTCTTCCTCTGTTCAGCGTGCGTGAAGACCAGAGACAGCTCCGTCTACAGTGATGGATGGGGTTTGGAAAAATATACCGTCTCTTTTTGTCTGATTATTTTAGCTTTGTTCAAACAAACTGCAAAAAGCCAAATTATTAGATTTTCTTTTCACAAATGTATAGCATCATGCACAGTTGAATTAAATTAATCTTAGTACAAGAAAAAAAAGATGGCATCCGTGCTGTTTTTAAAAGCTAATGACTATACTTTGGATGTTTTTATTTTTATTATATTTTGTTTCTGAGTTGACTCTTCCATACAATTGAACAACTATATTAGATACTGCATGAGTAAATTCATTACTTTAAAATGGCTTGAGTGTCTTAAAGGTCTGATTTAACAAGTTGGAATTGAATGCAGAGTAACCAAAGCCTCTGTCTATAGATTTTTATAGTTTCTAAAGCTTTATTATATTACTGAAAATGTAAACTGATAAAACCCATGTGGTGTTACAGATTAGAAGGGCAACTCTAGCATTATTAAAGTCCCTTCAGTTTACTACCATTGCATGACCTGAACCCAATAGATGATGTATTCTTTTAGAAGTGAAAATCATGTGAGGTTTACATCAAATGAACAGGGTTTTCACTATTCTTGTTTCTCTTTTCTGTCTTAAGGTAAATGGTGGTGGTGCTGCTGATGATGAGGCAGAGACTGCTCAGACATCACCCAAGAGAAAGCAAATTGTCTTCAGCAATAATGTAAGTTCATGAAAACTTGCTCAAATGTGATGATTGTGACTACGTTCACACCGAAAGGGGCGAGAGCGTCAAAGTAGGCCGAAGTCATTTATTTTGTCTTCGTCAGTGTAAAAGTTGAGGAAAGTTAAAATCAAGTCAAGTTTATGGTAATGGGCTATGACACCATTCAGGGGCAAGCAATCAGAATGTAGAAATCCACCGCTTGAGAGGAGTCAAGAGAAGACAGTCATTTTGAATTTTGGTTCCAACCACAGTTGTTCCCAAGGGTTTGATTACTTTTATTTAGTCTGTGTCCACTAGATGCTTTCAGAGGTGCACTCAGCTCTGTTCATTAACTCCTTCACCAACTATATCTGGATGATGGAGGCTTTTTAGTGTTAGCCCAGTTTGATAAAGTGTTGACCGATGTCGGCAGGAGAATTTCCCCTCGGGACACTAACAACATCACGCCCTTCCAAAAGCAAGCTAATGATTGGTTAGCGCAGCACAAATGTCTGCTAAGGTTAAGATTTTCCAACTCTAGTGATTTGCGCATCAGACGCTCATCTTGCGTCGCTTAATTTTTGCCACAAGATGTCTATCCGTGAATTTGCATTGACTTAACATTTAAATCACTCGCAGCTGACACTTCATCTGTGTCTGGTGTGATTTCACCTTTAGAAATAGGAAAAACATGCTCTAATAAGCACTTGAAAGATACATCTTGTAACTCCGTATATAACGGTAAATAAAACAATTGTCATGGTAACTGTATAATAAACTGATAATTGCAGTGGCTGCCTCCACTCTTCTGATTGGTCCACTGCTTTTGGACCTGACAGTGATGAGCTTTCAATGATTTGCTGCGTGTGACAGTTTAAGATCTAAGAAACACGGCGCTTCAAAAGATGCGAGTGTTAAGGCCCATTCACACCGGTATTCTTTTTGCTTGCACTTTTTGTCTACATTTAATGCCTCGTGACTAAACTAAAGGCGCTGATGTGATCGGTAACAGCAATGCACAAAACGGCGGTGTCATTTTTAAAGAAACGTCTCATGCTTTGTTTAATGTGCATCACCAAAACTTCTCCAATTAGTTTGCCACTTTTGTTTTGTGCCCAGAGCTGCTACTACAGTTACATTAATCACCACTTAAAGGCACTTAAGTGGAGGTGATTCCAGTTTCAATGATGAAGATGATGCATGAACAAGATGAGGCAAAATGAAAATGGAGCTGCTTTTTTTTTATTAGGTTTTGGACACAAAAAGCTCTATGATAAAAGTAACAGCAACTACAGTCATGTCAGTAGGAGTGGAGAGTCGCAAATAGGTTTTGATAGTGAGTTTCATTTTACTTTTTCTTTTAAGTTTTGTGACTTGCAAGTTCATTAAGTGCCATCTAATGTCAGGAGGTAATTCTGTGCATTCACTCTGCTCAACACCCATGAAAATTGTCTGGGATTACAGCAAAGTGTCTTAAAAAAAAAAAAAAAAACGCTGATGATAAACGTGAGCAAAAAGCATCCTGGTCTGTACGAGCCTTAACGGTCAAACATATTTGTGTGTTACGATATAAGACAATAGAAAAGCTGCATGTTGGAGAGGAAATACATTGTGTGAGCAGCCCCTAATAATGTACTGAAATATGTAAGCTGATCTTGCCTCTTTATATTTGCAGAATGCCATCGCCAAACCATCAAGCAGTCCAACACTCAGCGACAGTAAGGTAACATCAAGAGCAGACATCGTGCCGTACAAGAGGCCTTTTGGACAGTGGGTCCCCATCGGCAAATCCTCCTCTGCAAACAAACGCTGAGATTCAGAAAGACTGTAAATAGTGTAAATAGTGTAAATAGTTTCAATTTCAGAGTTGTTTTTGTAAATGGATTGTGTTTTGTGACTACTTGGGTGGGGCTGGGTGGGTTTGGGAGCACCTGAATTCATCATAATTGTTTTCTTTCAGATATAAAGTGGGTTTAATTGGAAGAAGGCAGAAGGATGTCAAACAGGTGGGAGTTTTTGTGTATTTGTGTTTTTCGTGATGTACAGTGGATGTTTAGAAATACAGAATGCAAAAAAAAAATAAAGTCTTTGTATTTCTTCCCCTTCCCAAAGTCTTCATGAAGTATGTTTTTTATATATTTATAGAATATTTAAAAGGCACCCATAATGAAAGTCATCTTTTGTAAGCTGTTTGAACGGAACTGTGTGTAGATATAGTGTGTCCACAGTCACAGTGGAGTAATAGAAGCTCAAAGTCTTTTTTTTTTTTTTTTTTTTTTTTTTAAATTCCTGATGTTAAAATAGTCCAAATTCCTCCCATTTTGAGACCGGTCACAAGGTAAGGTTTTCCAGCCCATCAAATTGATTGACAGCAATGTATTAACATGTCTCCAGTGACGCGTATATTCATATCAACAAGACGGTACAAGGGCAAAGCAACCGCCATTAAAAGATCTGTTCAGCTCTCTGTGATCATCAATTCTCGTCAAATGTGATCAAGTGAGTTTTACAAGTTTAAAACGTTTTTAAAATCAGTGCATGTGTGTAACTAATTGCAGCGATTTACTTCAGGTTTATCCCCACAGCTGCGTATCAGTACAATTATAAAAGATGCTTCAATCCTGGTTTGTGGACATTAAATCAGGTTTATTTTGTAATTTAACACAACTGATGTCCATACAACAGTGGATGTTAACGTGTCTCTTGCCACATTTGCCGTGCAAAAAAAAGTTGAGTGCATGTGCTGTTTGTGCACGTGCGTGCGTGAACTTTGTAACAACATTGACTCATCAAAGGCTTAAATTAACTCCACAACAAATACATCAAATAATCATTGGGAAAGTTCTTACTGTAGTATTTCACACAGACGTTATGCGAGATCTGTTTTCTTCATCTCTGTCACTGCTGTTTGACAGCAGGCACGTGGGAATGATTGGCAAGGAGTACCAGCAATAAAGTCACAGGCCACAAAAACAACATTGTGTTTAGAGCTGAAAATGCCAAAATTCTGAAATGTATAATAAATAATCTGATGGGTGTTTCGAGCTGAAACTTTACAGACACATTCTGGAGACACAAAATAACTTAAATCTTGAAAAGAGGTAAAATAAGTGCCCTTTAAAGCTCTTATCAACAAACGCTGCTGAACAGTGTTTCTCTGCTTTGATTTGGTCTTGTGCTCTTGAAAGTGCTTTATAAGTCACACCTTTATTGAGCTAATGAATATAATTAGACAATCGCTCTTGACTCGTTCATTATGTGAAATCAAATTTGCCAGCTGTGCAGATGAGGTGAACACAGAGAAACCCCGACTGCTCCTCCATGACATTGGGCTACAGGTGATGCAAGGTTATCTCTATATCAAAGAATTGCAAATAAGCAGATATAACAATTTATCAATAAGCACCTCCTCTCGCTGTTCACGGCTGTGGTTTGCTGATCAAATAAAACAAAACGGGGAGGAGCCGAATTCTGCCGCCATTTTCATATTAAATTTAAAGGGGACTGAGGCAGGTAATTTAGTGTACAGTTTATGAGATAATCGCGTAAGTTTTAGGGGGGCTGAGTTGAAATATAGGGGGACTACAGACAAACTAAAATAGGCCTAGCAATGCCCATGATACATTAGAAAATAAATCTTACCCTGTATAAGTATAAATTTTAATTCTTAATGGTCTTAAAAAGACTTAAATTAGACTTGAAACCTGCAGAAATCCCGTATAATGCTGCGGTCACACTAGAATTCTGTTGTACGGTGCTGTAAAAAGCGGGATTTAACAAAACGAATAGACGTTAAAAAAGCGAGTGATTGGTCCATGTTTTAAATTTCTGTCCAGAGAGGTTTGATCCATCTTCGATTTGTCTCACGCAATCAAGTGATGCGATTTCAACATTATGAAGCTGCTAATCAAGCTCAGGCTTGATCAAAATGTCCTGGCAAGTGTTTTGAGGCAAGTTAAAGCTAGCCTCTGCTGGACACCGGCCCTCAAGGATTGAGTTTGGGCACCCCTGCTATAAGTATTAAGGGTATAAGTATTATTTTTTAAAATATGTATATATTTTATGCAGTTTTGAATAGGTTTTAACTGAATTGTTAAAAACACAGATAATTGATCTAAATAAAACAATTTTCATGAAATTGTTACATTGTGATGCTCATTTCAGGCTGATTACTGATAATAATTATTATTGAGAGTAGTGGAAATAATAGCTTTCTTTGGCATGAATATCGTAAAAATTAGAAGAAAAATCTTAATAGAAAAAACTGTTCAACCCAAAATTAAAACACTCAAAGTCAACATTAAGTGGTTTCAAACCTCTGAGTTTATTTCTTCTGAACACTGAAGAAGATATTTTGAAGAATGTTAGAAACATGTAATCATTGACGTCCATATTTGTTTCTTTTCAGCAAAATATAGAGACTCAAATGGGTTTATATTATGTGAAGAGTGAGTAATTGATATCATTTTCAGTTTTGGGTGAACTTTCCTTTTATTATGAAGGAAAGATGTTTGATTCGCGAATGAAATGTGACCTTTGGATGATTTAGTCAGATTACAATATTAAGATATTTACAAATATCCCCCTAATTAAATACTTAAATCGTAATCATCATCATGTTTGGATACAAATAGTGTGTTTGGCTGGTAGAAAATGAGATTTAATCCTCGAAAACACCCTGATCTTCATGTTCTGAGCTCTGGGTGGCGCTGTTGCACTGTCTATATTAGTTGTTGATGAGGCCGCAGACATCAACGCATCTGCTTTCCAGGGAAAACATTTGAGTGGTTATTACAAAATTATTAACCATGCATAATTGCCTATTACCAAAATAAAAGAAAAAAACAAGATCTGTTCATTCCTAAGAGACTGATCATCAGTAATGTCTACATGTAAAAATAACTGATCCAAACTATCCTGTTTAAAGGAATAATCCACTCAAAAATAAAAATTATCTTATCATTTACTCATCCTCCACTTGTTCCAAACATGTTTAAGTTTCTTTCTTTTGTTGAACACATATGAAGATAACGAAGTCATTCCATAGTATTTTTTGGATATCGGTGGCAACTTTCCAACATTCTTCAGAATATTTTGTTTGGTATTCAACAGAAATAAGTCATTCATAAGCTCAGAACCACTTGAGTGTGAGAAAATGGCGAATAAATGTTCACTTTTGTGAACTGTCCCTTTAAAGGAACAGCTGAAGATCTTTTAGCTTAGCTTAGCATAAATCATTGAATTTGATTAGACCATAAGCAACTCACTCACTCAAAAAAAAAAAAAAAAAAATGATTGTCCAAGTTAAAGCTTGAAACTTATGTTGTTACATCATGTACTAGCGGAGCACTTTTAGCTTAGCTTAGCATAAATCATTGACTCGGATTAGACCATTAGCATCTCTTCGAAAATTTTCAAAAAGATTTAATACATTTTCTGCTAAAATCTTTACTCTTCTGTTGTTACATCATGTACTAACAGAAAATGAAAAGTTGGTAATTTCTAGGCTGATACAGCTAGGAACTATACTTTCATTCAAGTGTAATAATTTTGGCTCATTTCCACTGAGTGGTATTGTATGGTACGGGCCTGTACGCTTTTATGGCCATAAAACCGTACCGTACCACTTTTTGGGCATCCTTTCCAAAGGGCATCATAAGGCGGAGCTAGACATGCAGATGAATGCTATTGGTTTACAGAGATACGTCACTAGCATGTAAAGAAGAATAAAAACAAGGGACGCGCCATTTTTAAATACACAGCTGAGACATTACACTGTAATAATATATACATTTAACAACTAATGGTGGACAAATCGAGGCTTCATGAAACACTTTTCAAAACCCGTCTCTACTGAGACAACTAGTGGCCATTTGTTATGTATGCTTTGACACAGCTTCAGCAAAGAAACAGTTACACAAATTGAGATAGAGTTTGGCTTCAAATGATTTAGTGGAGCGGTGAGATTTCCACACTAGCATGCTGAGATAATGGGTTCGAATCCAGGGAGATGCAGCAATAGATGTTAGTTTTTAAATGCTCTGTTATTGTAACGTGAGATGTTTTAGCATTAGTCTGACATCCGAATGAACACTTTGTGAATGAACCTGTCATGTTTTGGTCAAAAAAAGTAACATTATTAAAATACATATACCTATAAGTCGGGATTCGTACTCGGGCCATTTGCAGCACAGTTACTCAGTGCACATGCATGGTCCACTAGGCTCTGAGGGATGGATTTCTTTTCGATCCTGTCAATCAAACGCAGTTTCGGCAGGTCTCGAAACGCTTCTGAAATGACTGATGCTTTGAATCGTTTTAGTCATGTGACCTGAGTGTTTCAAAACACTTTAGTCACATGACCTGTTTGTTTCGGATCATGCTTCGGTGCAGTGTTTCGACTTTTGCTTCGGGATCTCAACACAGTTTACATCAGCCATCCCTACTGGAAACAATTCTGAAAGAACTGATGCTTTGAAACGCTTTAGTCACGTGACTTGGTGTTTCGAAACACTTTAGTCGCGTAACCTGGGTCTTTCAAATCACCTTAGTCATGTGACCTGGGTGTTTCGGATCACTTTAGTCACATGACCTGGTGTTTCGAAACACTTTAGTCACGTGACCTGGGTCTATTGAATTTTCTAAGTCACATGACCTGGGTCTTTGAAATCACCTTAGTCATGTGACCTGGGTGTTTTGGATCACTTTAGTCACATGACCTGGTGTTTCAAAACACTTTAGTCACGTGACTTGGGTCTTTCGAATCACCTTAGTCATGTGACCTGGGTGTTTCAGATCACTTTAGTCATGTGACCTGGGTGTTTCAGATCACTTTAGTCATGTGACCTGGGTGTTTCGGATCACTTTAGTTACGTGACCTGGGTGTTTCGGATCACTTGATTCATGTGACCTGGGTCTTTCAAATCACCTTAGTTACGTGACCTGGGTGTTTCGGATCACTTTAGTTACATGACCTGGGGCCTCATGTATCAACGCTGCATACGCACAAAAACTATGCGTACGCCAGATTTTACAGTCACATTTGGATTTACTAACAATGAACGGGACGGGATCATCCACATTTCTAGCAGGTTTACAAGGTTTCTATACCATGCAGTTGACCAGCCAAACATTAAAGCGCAATTTGCAGCGATCACCGGATTCCCAATGTAACTGAAGCGATCGACTGCACACACATTGCTATAAAGGCACCATCTGAAGACGAATTTGCATATATGAATCGGAAAGATTTCCATTCAGTAATGTGCAAATAATATGTGATGCTTAAATGCGCTTAACATAATACACACACTTATTAATGAGTCCTACTTGTCTTCCTCGTGATGAAGAGTAGGCAAAATCTGATATGTAGAAGGGGAAAGAAGAATGAGTTCATGAGACGCTGGATTCCAACCGTGTTCTTAATCGAACGTGTCAAAACATGTTGCCATGCGCTTTACGAGCTACACCACTCACGCTGCTGTTTACCGCTCTCTTTAGTTCTGTTGTCTCTGTCAATCAAACGGTGATGGGCTGGAATCATTCAACTTGCTCATTCCAACGAGGTGTGCTATTTGCACTTAGCCTAAATAGACACTACAAAATTTTAAACCTTTACATCAGACCATTTAGTTTTTAATTCACTCACTGTGTGATGTTTACACCCTACTGCGTTAACCCCATCAGCTAAACTCTCCCACTCATTTTTTTTTTCTTTTGTTATTAATTCCGGAGGACAAACTTGCAAATAACACCGTTTATCTCCGGTCTACCTCCGAAAGGAGCACCTCCAATTCACAATCTGTTCAATGTTTTTTTTTCTTCTTGCTTTTGCATTACTTTTTCTTTTGGTTTTGCCAAAGTAGAGTCATTACCATATTCATTAGGGAGAGGAGGCAGGGAGGGGTTTCGTGCTCGTGCACATGCGCTCAGTTTCACGTTAAGTCGGATGTACAAAGAGAATATGCGTGGGATTCCACGTACGCAGTGTTACATCTAATTTTTTTACTGCGTACGCACATTTACAGCAATGTTTTAGTATGAATTCAAAGCAAGTCTTTGTACATGAGGCCCCTGGTGTTTTGAAACACTTTAGTCATGTGACCTGGGTCTTTCGAATCACCTTAGTCACGTGACCTGGGTCTTTCAAATCACCTTAGTCACGTGACCTGGGTCTTTCGAATCACTTTAGTCACGTGACCTGGGTCTTTCAAATCACCTTAGTCACGTGACCTGGGTCTTTCGAATCACTTTAGTCACGTGACCTGGGTCTTTCGAATCACTTTAGTCACGTGACCTGGGTCTTTCGAATCACCTTAGTCATGTGACCTGGGTGTTTTGGATCCTTTTAGTCATGTGATCTGGGTCTTTCGAATCACCTTAGTAACGTGACTTGGGTGTTTCAGATTAGTGTTTCGCAACACTAGTGCTTCGGGATCTCGACACTGTGTCGAAATGGCAGTTTTCTGTCAGCCGTCCCTAATAATAATGAGCCATGTTTGACCCAAGCACAAACAAACCTTGTTTGTTTGTTATTGTACCATGGCTGCAGCAGGAGGAATGATATTAGGCAGCACCTGAAAATACTCCCTAGCTAGGTAGCAACACTGTGTAAATATCAATCCGCCTGTACACAATGCAACTATAAAAGAGTCAAGCTTTAAATAGAAAAATGATCAAAACTTTTTTTTTTTTTGATTGAGATGCTAATGGTCTAATCTGATTCAATTATTTATGCTAAGCTAGGCTAAAAATGCTCCCGCCAGACCTGAAGATAAGCTAAATGGTTTAGAAATGGTACAACTCAACTGTTTAATCCAAGGAGAGTTGTAAAATAGTAAGAGAAATTATAGTAAAATAGTAAAATTAGCCATTTTCTGAACCTTCAGGAAATTGTTTCTTCTGTTAAACACGAAACACGATATGCTGAAGATGTTAGAAAAAAGCAGCCATTGACATCCGTGGTAAATGCAAAAGAATACTATGAAGGTCAAAGCCTTCATTAAGCCTTCCAACAGTTTCATCAATCGCCACCTGGTGACACTTGTAGAAAAATAAAATAAATAAAAGCCATACTGTCGTTAATCAAGTCAATCAAACTGTCCTTTTTTCCAAGCACAGATTGAGCAGCTTTTGATGCATGCCGACCTGTTATCCTGAGATCGACTAGTCCCGCTCAACATAGTTAATAAGTTGGAATCTCAGTCATTCCCACCCACACGCTTCCCCCTCAGGTGATTGGTGGTTTTAATTAATGGTTTTAGTCTGATTAATGGCTGTGTAATAAGTCTTCTGTACATGATCCAGTAGTTGTATTTAACACGTTATGTCTACAGAAAGAGCTGGTTTGGCACGGGCACAAGTCAAAGTCTGTGTTTTTTTCATCGATGTGTGTTTTTAGCCTGTTTTCTGAGAGCCCGTGCCAAAACGCCTGATGTTGTGCAGCCCTTTTCAACATGTTCGCTCTTGAATCCACCTGGAATCACCTCTGATGATTTTTGTGCAGTCGTTATAGCTTGAAAGCAGAAGGGAGGATTTTTAAATAACACATACCTTTTATCGAGTGCCTAAACTGATGCATTAGCATTACTGTTCATAATTAAAGGTGCAATTCAGCCAGAAATGAAAATTCTGTCATCGTTCACTCAGCCTTGCCTGATAAAACCTATTTAAGTTTCGTTCTGTTGAACACAAAAGATATTTTGAAAAATGCTTGTTGCTGGGAACTAGGGCTGGCAAAAATGCAATCTCCATAATAATTTTCCATATTAAACGATAACGATATATATTTCTATGTAAGTCGTTAATGCTTCCAGGTTTAAAAGAGTACCCCAACAATAACAGAAGCCATTAAAAATTAGCGGGTCCATTCAATTGCAAAACATAATTTCATCCGATAAATTTTCAGTGGCCGTCAAGTCGGTGCATCTCTAATTTCAATACTTTTAGATTATCATTGTTGGACATTTCTGCTGTGTGACGGGCTCTCAGATCAAGAGTAAAAAAGTGCAGAGCTTATTGACAAAAAATGTATCACGGTTTGATATAATATCGTTTATCAGCCCAGCCCTACCTGTAACCATTGACTTACATAGGAGGAAAAAAATGACAATTGAAGTCAATGGGTCTCAGCAACCAACATTTTTCAAAATATCTTTTTTCGTGTTCAACACACTGTAAAGCAAAAACATTGACAACTTAAAACTGTAAGGCACCTGGACGTAGAGGTTGATGCAACTTAAATCGAGTAAAGTGTAGTAGTTGGGTTAAGGGTCAACTCAAATAAAGCCGTGCAGCAAGTTATCTTAGAATTTTAAGTTGAGTCAACTTTTTTTTTACAGTGTAGAAGAACAAAACTTATTAAGATTTGACCCTTTTTAGGTCCTTATATTTGACTATGGGGGTGACACGGTGTCGCAGTGGGTATCAATGTTGCCTCACAGTCAGTGGCGCAAAAAGGGGGTATGCAGTATATGCGGCGCATAGGGGCGCCACACATGGGGGGCGCCATTGTGCCAAAACTATTTTTGAAATTATCTATATTAAAAGTTTCAAATAATATATATATATATATATATATATATATATATATATATATATGTATATATATATAATATATATATATATTTGTTAAAAATGTTTATTTAGCATTTTATACGCGTATAATATTGTATTTTATTAAATTAGAAAATCATTCCACCCCCCACCCCCATTTTTCATACCATATACATGTTTTTATGAATTTATTATGTATCATATAGATTCATCAGGCCTTTTGGTAACTTCTTAGCTCAAAACTATTTTAATTTTAGCTACAAATAAAGTTATAACATTTCACTTAAATAGAACATTTGTTTGTTTCTGTTTTTTTTTTTTATACTAAACATTTAACAGTCTTTTTTATTTAACTTTTAGCACTTTCAGTCAATTGTTCTTGCAAAGACAGACCTTACACTTCTCACAGTATGCATGTGAGAAGTAATTGCAATGTTCTTTTGCCCTTTAGGACTCCCATGTCTATCATTTTGTTTTGACAAATGTAGTCCAAAAAGTCCAAAAGCAAGGCTAGTCAAGGTGATACAATCATTTAGTGAGGGAAAATTAAATTGAGAAGATATTTGGGGTGGTATGAGATGCATTTCTTTGCGACTAAACGTGCTTAATGTAATTATACCTTTTACTACTTCATACTATTTCAGTTGTGTTCAGAACTGCGAAACTGTATTTTTTGAAGCATATTGATATCTTTATGAAAAAATATCTTTAATTTATTGATGGAAATATTTTCCACATTTTATCACTTCCCTGTTATAAAATATAGTTGGATTGAAGGGGGGCGCACAAAAGTTGAAGCCGCATACCCATCAGTAAATGTGCAGTTGCGCCCCTGCTCACAGTAAGAAGCTTCTCCCCACGTTCGTGTGGGTTTCCTCTGGGTGCTCCAGTTCCCCCCATAGTTCAAAGACATGTGCTGTAGGTGAATTGGGTAAGCTAAATTGTCTGTAGTGTATGTGTGTTTGTCCTTTTCCCACAGGTTGGGGGGTTGAGCGATGGGCTAGCAACCCACCTCATAAAAACTAGATGTAACGAAACACCAATATGGTGCGACTAAATATCAGCTTCGATATAAATGGCCCTGGGAGTAAGTAAGTATATTTGACTAAGTGTGGTGATATTCTTTCTATAATACAATAAGGTGTAACCAAATTCTGGGGGTTGGATTATTGCAGGCCACGGGCTGGCCCTGGATTACTGAATAATAATGAACATGTGATGTGGTTGGATGTACATTAATATTTAATAATTCAATAGACCGAAGACAATTATTCCACTAACACTATTGTTCCTACACCTGAATACACCAGTCAGATGATTTATTTCAAGATATTTTTCTTTTTTTTTTCCTCAAACCTTTCCTGTGCGCATGAATAGTTCCCTATGCTGTGATAAAAGCTATCGTTATGAAATGATAAAACCTAAAACAATAAATCATATCGCTTCCATGTTAAAAGGTGTTTTTTGTCCTAACCATCCTGAACAGCGATGAATGCAATTTGGAAAACCATACAAATGTTTTTTTTTTATTTCTGACGCTGTAGCTGAACAACAGCATAAACTACCATGACAAAAATCCTCAGGTACTGATTATGTGCTTTATTCAGTGCTACATGCTACCAACTTGAGTTTGAATATTGTTTTATGTAACATTTACTGCCAAAGTGAAAGGGAATAGTCAATTAACAGTTTTCCATATATTGTTTCATTCGTGGTTTGTTTATACTTTTGAATTGCATTATGGGACTTTAATTTTTCCTCCAACAACCTTTGATAACAATGTTTCATTGTGATTCTTAATAGTTGGAAGTGATATATTGTTTGTGTTGCTATTGTAAATAATAAAAAAAACCTTCCAATAAACTGCCAGTACTTTTTTTGTTATTTTACAGGACTTAATTTACAATATGTTGTTTCAAACTACTAAATTACCAATTAAAGTAACTTTGATAAAGGTGCTTTAAGTTTTTGAATCTTCTAAAGCATAAAAATTCGATAATATGTTTGCAGATATTTAAGAAACATGCAAAGTGAACATTCTTGTTTATCTGAAAAACAATGCTGAAGTTAGACATTCTGCTTTGAAAATGTATGTAACGTGCCGGAACGGCTGTCTTTGTTTTTGTCATTTTAACCGCCCACTGTCAGTTTAGCCAATTATATGTCAGCACCTCGGGTTACCTTCATGGAAAACGTGAAGGAAAAAGTATATTTCATTCATTCAGAAGGCTCTCAAAGTGTGCATCCATGACTGAAATGTGACCTTTGGTGGACAGTAACAACCCTGAAATGAGATGCAGATTCAGAGTTCCACATGAGGTGGTTATTAATTAGCAAATAATATAAATATTAGGGTGATGGAGTGGCACAGTGGGTAGTGCTGTCGCCTCACAGCAAGAAGGTCGCTGGTTCGAGCCTCGGTTGGGTCAGTTGGTGTTTCTGTATGGAGTTTGCATGTTCTCCCTGCATTCGAATTCAGATTATCTGTTTTCCCCCACAATCCAAAGACATGCAGTACAGGTGGATTGGGTAAGCTAAAATTGTCCGTAGTGTATGTTTGTGAATGAGTGTGTATAGATGTTTCCCAGGGATGGGTTGCAGCTGAAAGGGCATCCGCTGCGTAAAACACATGTTGGATAATTTAGCGGTTCATTCCGCTGTGGCAACCCCGGACTAACAAAGGGACTAAGCCGAAAAGAAAATGAATGAATGAATGATTGAATGAATATAAACATTTTGATCGTAAACGTTAAGTGAGCAGGTTATTGTAAACCTGTGTCCCAAAAACATGCTACATGATTAAATTTGCAGTTATGAACAATTTGGCTGGCGAGGCAGTGGCGCAGTAGGTAGTGCTGTCGCCTCACAGCAATAAGATCGCTGGGTCGCTGCTTCGGACCTCGGCTCAGTTGGCGTTTCTGTGTGGAGTTTGCATGTTCTCCCCGCCTTCGCGCGGGTTTCCTCTGGGTTCTCCGGTTTCCCCCACAGTCCATCCCACATGTGGTACAGGTGAATTGGGTAGGCTAAGTTGTCCGTAGTGTATGAGTGTTTGTGTGTATGTTTCCCAGAGATGGGTTGGGCTGGAAGGGCATCCGCTGTGTAAAAACTTGCTGGATAAGTTGGCGGTTCATTCCGCTGTGGCGACCCCGGATTAATAAAGGGACTAAGCCAACAAGAAAATGAATGAATGAATGAATGAAACAATTTGGCTGTTTGCACCAGACGAAACACAACAGAAATTTAAATACAGACATTTAGAAGCACAAAATAGTGCACTCACTGCATATAATCTAATTAAAACATATTACACCTCTTTAACATTATTAAATGTAGATGCTGAATGATCGAAATGTGTTAGCTTGCACTGAGTCACAGATCTAAGGTCAAATTTCAAATGATTTATTTTATTTTCATGATCTGAAGTGAACTATCTGCTGCTGCTTTCAGTAGTATGGCAATAAATGTCACGTAAAATGGCATTCAAACTCACATTATTAGCATTTAACACTGAATAGAGCACATGAGGTGTACCTGAGGTGATCAGTATATCCTGTTGTTCACCTGTGAGAAAATTGAAGCCGTTTCTAAAATAGAAATTTCAGGCGTTGGACAAAAACTCCTTTTAGTATGGAAAACATTTCTACTAGCATGTGCCGTTGCTTTTAGTTAGAAAACGGTTCAAATTAACTTTAAATCAGCCTTTATGCTCGATAGATAGGCCCACTTCAATCAATCTGGCAACCTAAGCTTCCATGGACTCGTCAGAGGAGGAGTTAAATGAAAATGTTTTTTGATCCGAGAGTGCAATACCTAGTTCAACCACCGGGTGTCAAACTTACATTCTGCACCATTGAACTGCACAGTTGAATTTTCAACATCAAAGGTGAACAGAGCAGAGATCAAAATCTCATAATTCAATTCACAACATAAATAAACATTAATAAATAAATCACAAAATACAGAACCTGTTGATTATTAATCAGCATGTTGATAATACTGTATATTATGATACAAGCTTCAGGAATTATTGTAACAAGCAAATCTGATATGCATGTTCATGCAAGCATGTCTGTTCAGAATCAAACTCAGATCTGTTTAGATTTCATAAAAGCACTGGTGGTGATCGTGAGACATTTGTTTGCGCATAAATAAAGCAGAGTCAGTGTTGTGCAACTCACCGCAGAATCTGATGAAGCTTGTTTTGGAGCACAGGAAGAGACATTATCGTTCTGAAGGATCTGTGTCTTTTGTTTTTGCTCTGCGTTGATAAGATCGGAATGAAGCATCGCTCAGACATTCGCTAGCACACATCGTTCCATGGGTGTCTACCTAATATATATGCAAATGGCAGAAAACACACTGGTGAATATGCAGTTGAAGTCAGTTAGCCCCCCCTGTGTATTTGTGATTTGTTTCCAACACATTTCTAAACATTATAGTTTTAATAACTGATTTATCTTTGCTATGATTACAGTAAATAATATTTGACTAGATATTTTTCAAGACACTTCTATACAGCTTAAAGTGACATTTAAAGGCTTAACTAGGTTAATTAGGCTAACTAGGCAGGATAGAGTAAATAGGCAAGTTATTGTATAATGATGGTTTGTTCTGTAGACTATCGAAAAAATATAGCTTAAAAGGGCTAATAATTTCGACCTTAAAATGATTTTTTTTTAAAACTGCTTTTATTTTAGCCGAAATAAAACAAATAAGACTTTTTCTCCAGAAGAAAAAATATTATCAGACATACTGTGAAAATTTCCTTCCTCTGTAAAACAAAATTTGGAAAATATTTTAAAAAGTAAAAAATTCAAAGGGGGCTAATAATTCTGACTCTGTATGTGATGTTATATTACAAATTTGACATTAGATTTCTTATTTATATTACCAGTGATTCTGCATATATTTAGTTGTAAATGTTACTTTAGATTATCTTTGTTGTGAACTAGTGTTGGATGTCTTGATAGAAGTGGCTGCATTTATATAAACAGAAATACATTAATAAAATTAAATATTATTACAATTTAAAATGACTGACTATAGAATTTATTCATTTATTTTCCTTCGCCTTAGTCTCTCTAGAGATCACCAAAGCGGAATGAACAGCCAACTATTCCAGCATATGTTTAACGCAGCGGATGCCCTTCCAGCTGCAACCAAGTACTGGGAAACACTCATAGACTCAATTTGGTTTAACTCAACTCAATAAAGCGCATATCTTTAAACTGTGGGGGAAACTGGAGCACCCGGAAGAAATCCACGCCAACATGGGGAGAACATGCAAACTTCGCACAGAAATGCCAACTGACCCAGCCGGGACTCGAACCATCTTGCTGTGAGAGGACAGTGCTAAGCACTGAGCCACCGTGCCGCCCTGACTATAGAGTATATGACTATAAAATATGTTATAATATATGCTTTATTTTTTGCAACGCAAAATTTTAACAGCATTTAATTCAATGATTATGTGCTCAGGGAAGATTGGTTTAGTTATAATATTATTAAGATTTTTAATATTTCTCTGGATTAGTTTTAGGACAAAAAATACAAAATTAAATTTTCATTTTAGCTATATTATAGCAACTGATTTTTAAAAATTATTTATTTTATTTTATTGTATTAAATATGTTTAAAACATTTTAATACAGTTTATTTTTATTAATTAAAATATCTAATCATTTCATTGTTTAATTCTGTTATATGTATAGATTTATAAAGATAGTATTTTCCTGGAATGAATTTAGGATAAAAATAATTATAAATAAAAAATAAACAAAATTTTTAGCCATTCTTAAGAATAAAACAATTTAATATTTAACAATTTTTATATTAAATTTAATTAAAGTTAATGTCTAATCAGGGCGAGGCAGTGGCACAGTACGAAGTGCTGTCGCCTCACAGCAAGAAGGTCGCTGGGTCGCTGGTTCGAGCCTCGGCTCAGTTGACGTTTCTGTGTGGAGTTTGCATGAAAACAACCGATAGTGTTTTCAAAAGCAGATTAACCCGCCCACCCACTTTCCTAAACCCAACCGAATGTGTTTTCAAAAGCACAGATTAGCCCACCCACTTTCCTAAACCCAACCGAATGTGTTTTCAAAAGCACAGATTAACAAACCCTCCCACCTTCCTAAACCCAACCGATAGTGTTTTCAAAAGCACAGATTAGCCCACCCTCCCACCTTCCTAAACCCAACCGATAGTGTTTTCAAAAGCACAGATTAACCCACCCTCCCACCTTCCTAAACCCAACCGATAGTGTTTCCAAAAGCACAGATTAACCCACCCTCCCACCTTCCTAAACCCAACCGATAGTGTTTCCAAAAGCACAGATTAACCCACCCACTTTCTTAAACCCAACCCATAGTGTTTTTAAAAGCACAGATTAACCCACCCACCCACTTTCCTAAACCCAACCGATAGTGTTTTTAAAAGCACAGATTAACCCACCCACCTTCCAAAACCCAACCGATAGTGTTTTCAAAAGCAGATTGACCCGCCCACCAACTTTCCTAAACCCAACCGATAGTGTTTTCAAAAGCACAGATTTACCCACCCACCAACCTTGCAAAACCCAACCGATAGTGTTTTCAAAAGCACAGATTAACCCACCCACCCACTTTCCTAAACCCAACCGATAGTGTTTTCAAAAGCACAGATTAACTTATTCACCCACCTTCCTAAACCCAACCGATAGTGTTTTCAAAAGCAATCCAGAAAAAGAAAAGCCATTGCCTGATTTTTTTACCAGGTTTTCAGCTCTTACCACATTCTCACCCGGTTATTTACTTGTTTATTTTAGTTTTTGGCTTTTGTTTTACCTGCTTTCTGGAACCGTTCTTCACCAGACTCGAACCTTGTTGAGCTGGCTTACTGAAAATGAAAGGCCGGTGTGTGTATATACTCCATTACCATCAATTTGATTTGCATTTTGGTCATGTTTATGATGTCGATTTGACGTCAATGTGCCTACTGTGCTGGTAGGGAATGAAGTAACAGCAATCACTTGATAAGAGACACACTAATAATAATCAAAGGTGCACACATACACACAGATCAGTGTCTGTTCCTCTTTCCTATTCACACACATTTTTAACTATTACTCACTGATGTGCACTTGCAGTTTGCCAAAGGGAGACACCGCAGGCCTGGAGTCTGAAGGCCCTGGCACAACCACAGAGGAGAGTCCTGATCAACACAGAAATACAGTTGAAGGAGAGAAAAAAAGATGCAGATAAAGAAAGCCTTTGTTCACCGCACACAAGACGCCTTTTCATTTCAGTTTGAGAAAAATGGTAGATGTAAGGCCTCGCAGGCAAACTGCATTTGATGTTTAATTCGCTTTCTGTGATGCCACGGATGCCAGGCGGTTATTTGCGCTCATCACATGAGTGTAATCTCGCGGCGCCTACACCCGGTTTCTCTCTCAAAGACATTCATCACTATCCAAATAGCCTGCAAATAAAACTCACTCAATGTCCGTCAATCTCCAGCTCACCGACAGGCTGAACACTACTGAAATAATCAAATCCATCTTATCGGTGTTCCGCTTAAAACAATCATTTGATTGATGCTATTTTAAGTGAAAAGAAAGCTCCTTCATCCTCCATAGACAGCAACAATTCCATGATGTTCAATGTTCAGATATAGAAGGAACTGAATACATTGTCAAAACATTTCATGTGGTTCAATGAGTACATAGCTTGAAGAACACTTTTGTGTGCTAAAAAAAACTGTTTACTTTAGGCAGTTTGACATAACGCCACATTAGAGCCAGCAGCACCACATGCAAGAGTTGCATTGCGTCTAACACAGAAGGCACAGGTGAACACAGTCATTTATACAGCTTTCTTGGGACATCTCATAATTTTCTCTTTTTTTCACTTTAAAATCTTCTAGTTCTATGAAAAAACAACAACAATCACAACTTTAACTCTCAATTTAAAGTGAATTTCTTGCCATTTCAAATTTAGATCTATTAGTGTAGTCATTATAGTACACATGAAGTAACTAATATATTATAAATGCATTCATTAATTTTCCTTCGGCTTAGTGGTTTTCAAGAGTTCACACTTAGCTCATGATTTATACATAGCTTGTTTGGCATGCTGTCCCGGGAGAGAGCCCTGAGCTCAAGGGATCCTCGAGTCCAGGGCTCCCCCCCTTTTGCAGGGCGAGTGGAGATTGAGCTCAGGTCTATCTCAAACTCCCCCGCTGCTGAGGCCAAGGCGAACTTCCTGAGAGTAAGACATTATAAAAAAAAGGTTTAGGCTTGTTTTATCTATAATATAGAGCACATTTGGATGGTGGGAGGAAACCGGGGAACCCGGGAGAAACCCACGCGGACACGGGGAGAACATGCAAACTCCACACAGAAATACCAGATGGCTCAGCGAGGACCCAACACTATTGGTATTCTTGCTGTGAGGCAACAGTGCTAGTCACTGGGCCACCGTGCCACCCATTCTGGATAAAGGAGGAAGAAGGGGAGGAGGGGGGTTTCTTCCAGACGAAGATAGTTGTAGAAAGGAAATGAGGATATATATAGTGATTTGGGATCCTTTGATTGGAGGATCATAATAAGTTAATGTGGACCAGCTGGGTAAATCATGAGCACATGCTCCTCTCGAAATTAGTTTAAAACTAAACTTCACTTATTTATCAGGGGTCGCCACAGCCGAATGAACCGCCAACTTATCCAGCATATGTTTTACACAGCGGATGCCCTTCCAGCTGCAACCCAATACTGGGAAACACCCATATACACTCATTCACACACATACACCAGCATAAACCACGGCGAATGAAGTTCTGCACAAGACTTTTGGCCAGCGGAGAAATTAAAATGGTCGTGCCCAACCGAGTCTGGTTCTCTCAAGGTTTTTTTTCTTCACTCCCATCAGGTGAAGTTTTTTTTCCCTCTCCGCTGTCGCCACTGCCTCGCATGGTTCAGGATTGGTAGAGCTACGCATCGATGAATTTGCTCTTCAGTGTTTGAACTCTCAGTAATGATTAAATCACACTGAACTGAGCTAAACTGAACTGAACTTAAACACTAAAACCTGAACCACACTGTTCCAGTTACTATGACCATTTATGTGAAGCTGCTTTGACACAATCTACATTGTAAAAGCGCTATACAAATAAAGCTGAATTGAATTGAATTGAACATACACTACGACCAATTCACCTATAGAGCATGCGTTTGGACTGTGGGGGAAACCAGAACAATCGGAGGAGAGCAAAATCCACACAGAAATGCCAACTGACCCAGCCGGGGCTCAAACCAGCGACCTTCTTGCTGTGAGGTGACAGTGCTTACACTGAGTCGCCCTATAGTATAAATATAGTAATTATAATCCACTTTTGTTCCTTAGAATTAAAACTGACACAATTACAAGTAATGCTTTCTTTTAATTAGAATATATCTAATAATTGAGAGATGCAAACTTTCATTTGTGGATTTCTGCATGGAAATGGTGATATGTAAATTAATAATTATGCAAAAAACAGTCAGAATTGTAAGATTGAAAAAAAAAATGTATTCAGTTGAATTACTGATGCACTGCCATTCACAAGTTCTTTGTCAAATCCTCTCAAGATAGTGAAGTGCCTAAAGCAAGTTAGTCAAGATATAGTAGGGAAATAGACAACTTAGATACAGCCAGTGGTTTAAAGGGCCACTGGGATAGTAAGCAGGCATCAGATGAACATTTCGAGCCTCTGACAGATGTTTGTCACTTTGAGGAAACCCAGTAAAAACACCCCCAGCGCTCTCTCATTCATGGCTGCGGCTCTTGTGGATTGCGCCACGTGGACTTGAGGAGAAACCATTGAATAGCTTTCTTTATCTCAATGGATGCCTTATTTCCTCAGAAGATAAAAGTTGTAATTGAGTTAATTGCAGTTCTGACTTTATATCTCACAATTCTGAGAAAAAAAAAATGAATTCTGGGATTAAAAAGTCACAATTGGTACAGGTAGTTGTTTTTTTTAAAAAAGAGTTCACACTTTGATATTGCTTGATATATTAGCAGGTTTGACATGCTGCAGGACAGAACCCTGAGCTCGGAGATAATTAT
The DNA here is from genome assembly GCF_052040795.2 of Danio rerio. NCBI lineage: Eukaryota > Metazoa > Chordata > Actinopteri > Cypriniformes > Danionidae > Danio > Danio rerio. Next base: position 48,128,421 of record NC_141033.1, on the reverse strand, counting down.
TAATTAGCCACCAAATCAAAAAGTTACGAATTGCCATGAGATTGTGTTGGATCATCAGACTGCGCATGAGTGCTGTCCAGAAACCTGCCTGGAAATAAAAATGTCTTCCATTTGAATAAAAAACAAACAAACAAACAAACAAAAAACATCTTTTACAGACCAACACTGTGATATAACCTTACTGCATGACATCACAACAAAACCAATTGTGTTTCATATGCAAATGTTTTGGCGAGGCAGTGGCGCAGTAGGTAGTGCTGTCGCCTCACAGCAAGAAGGTCGTTGGTTCGAACCTCAGCTCAGTTGTGTGGAGTTTGCATGTTCTCCCTGCCTTCGTGTGGGTTTCCTCCGGGTGCTCCGGTTTCCCCCACAGTCCAAAGACATGTAGTACAGGTGAATTGGGTGGGGTAAATTGTCCGTAGTGTATGAGTGTGTGTATGAGTGTGTATGTGGATGTTTCCCAGAGACGGGTTGCGGTTGGAAGGGCATCCGCTGCGTAAAAACTTGCTGGGTAAGTTAGCGGTTCATTCCGCTGTGGCGACCTCAGATTAATAAAGGGACTAAGCCGACAAGAAAATGAATGAATGAATGAATGCAAATGTTTTGAATCGAACCAGAGGTCGACTGCTCTAGAAATGAATTCATTTATACACAAATCAGCAAACACACTTACAGGTAGAGATATTACTCCTTTCTTCATATAAAAACGAAATAGGTCTATGCCAAAAACTCAAACCCAAAGTCGGCCAATGAGCAGCTCACATTTCAAAGGGTTTGATTTGTGTGGCCTCTCCGTCTAATCACCCGCAGCCAAAACTGCCACTGAGAACAAAAGCAGGAAATCATAAACACGGCATGGCTCTAATTCCCAACACACCGAGCTTTAAAAGCAGCCGCCCAAAGCCAATTACTCCTGCTCCCCCCTCCAACCGGGATAATTCATAACATATTCATTTATATGCAGATGTCGGAGATCTCTCATGCATGTTCGGTCCTATATAGAGAACATGAGTTTAAAATCAAAGTCAGCTTTATGTACAGAAATACAGAGAATTTAAATTATGTTACTCTCAGACCCTAGGTACAAATAACACTACAAGAGAAATGTAAATATACAATAAACACAAATAGATTTAGTGAAATTAAGAGAGAAAAATACTACATGTATACACTACCTAACAAAAGTCTTGTCCACGTTTTAGGAACAACCAATAATACTTTGACTTCTAGTTGATCATTTGGTATCAGAAGTGGCTTATATGAAAGGCAAAGGCCTCTAGATTATGCTTCTTTTACCAAAATAAAACATGATCATGCCTTGATTTTGAATTATTTTATTAGGACAGTAAGGTCTGACTTTGCTTATACAAAAGACTTGTCTTAACAGAAATAATGTCCTGTATAGAATATAAAGTCATGGTGCAGGGGAAAAAGAATGAATATTGTGTCTGACTCCATCATGAGCTTGGAGGACTGCATCCATACATCTCTGCAATGACTCAAATCACTTATTAATAAAGTCATCAGGAATGGCAAAGAAAGCGTTCTTGCAGGACTTCCAGAGTTTATCAAAATCCTTTGGATTCATCTGTAATGCCTCCTCCATCTTACCCCAGACAAACTCAATAATGTTAAATCTGGTAACTGGGTTGGCCAATCCTGGAGCAGCTTGACCTTCTTTGCTTTCAAGAACTCTGCAGTGGAGGCTGTAGTATGAGAAGGAGCGCTATCCTGCTGAAGAATTTGCCCTCTCCTGTGGTTTGTAATGTAATGGGCACAGGCCCGTGCAGAGACTGTCCAAAGGGCATGCGCCGGATAAATTTGAAGAGCGGGGGTGGGGGGAAGGGGGGTTTCGCGGGCATACTGATCACCGATGTTTGTCACGCGCGCGTTCTGATCAGCGGTGTTGTCGCGCGCGTACTGTAAAGCGAGGGGGTGGGGAGCGCGCATACTCAAGAGCGGTGTTGTCGCGTGCCTAGTAAAAGGCGGTAGGGGTGGGGAGCGCGCATACTCAAGAGGGGTGTTGTCGCGCGCCTAGTAAAGGGCGGTAGGGGTGGGGAGCGCGCATACTCAAGAGGGGTGTTGTCGCGCGCCTAGTAAAGGGCGGTAGGGGGGAGAGGGGGTGTGTTGCGGGGGCACTATTGATCATTTTGGAATGGCACTTTCTATCCAAGACTAAAAAGGGCATGTGCACTGCACAGGTTAAGCCCTATGTGTGCACGTGCCTGAATGGGCAGCACAAATGTCTTGATACCTCAGGCTGTTGATGTTGCCACTCTGCAGATCTCTCGCACGTCTCAATACTGAATGTAACCCCAAACCGTGATTTTTCCTTCCCCAAACTTGACTGATTTCTGTGAGAATCTTGGGGCCATGCTGGTTCCAGTAGTTCTTCTGCAGTATTTGTGATGATTGGAATGCAGCTCAACAGATGATTCATCTGAAAAACCGACCTTCTGCCACTTTTCCAAATGATCATCTAGAAGTCAAGTTATTATTTGTTGCTCTTACAACTGAGATTGACAACAAGACTTTTGGCAGGTAGTTTAGTGTATGCATATACAGCTGAAAGAAACAGAATTATTAGAATAAAGAATTATTTGCCCTCCTGAATTATTAGTCCCCTCCCATATATTCTTTCCACAATTTTAACAGATTTTTCCAACACATTTCAAAACATAAGAGTTTTAATAACTCATTTCTAATAACTGATTTCTTTTATCTTTGCCATAATGACAGTACATGTTTACTAGATATTAAAAGGTATTTGTAATAATCTGAAAGTGACATTTAAAGGCTTAACGGGTTAATCAGGTTAATTAGGAAAGTCATTCTATAACAGTGGTTTATTCTGTAAACAATTGAAACAAATATTGCTTAAGGGGGATAATAATATTGAATTTACATTTTTTTTTATTAAAAACTGCTTTTATTCTAGCCGAAATAAAACAATTAAGACTTTCTCCAGAAGAAAAACTATATAGAGGAAATACTCTGAAAATTCCTTGCTCTGTTAAATATCATTTTGGAAACAATTGAAAAAGAAATTCAAAGGAGGGCGAATAAGTTCAACAGTATAAAATACTACATGCATATAGACTGCAAATAAGTGAATGTGAAATCTAAACTAAAAGTGTAAACCATAGTGAAAAATGCTGTGAAGCTTCATGTGTTTTTCTTTACAGGAACAAACTAATTTGGTGCCGTCTGGGAAGATTTCGGATTCACTTTGAAGTCAGTTCAGGTCACAAGTTTCTTGTCTAATTTCTCTGCGCCTAAGGGCAGCGATGATGGAGATAACGCAATAGTTGAACTGGTTTACACTTTGATGTTTGTGGGAGTTTAAAAACAACAACATACAAGCAATCAGTAGAGTTCTCACACTCTGTGATGAAGTAACAATCATCTTCTGATCCCAATACACAGTGCTTACGGAAAGTATTGATATCGCTTCACTTTTTCCACATTTTTTGCACTACAGCTTTATTCCAAAATGGATAAAATTTATTTATTTCTCTAGGAAGGAGTCCTGGTGGTTCCAGACATCTTCCACTTACGGATGATGGAGGCCACTGTGCTCATTGGAACTTTTAGAGCAGCAGAAATGTTTCTGCAACCTTCCCCAGCCTTGTGCCTCGAGACAATCCTGTTTCAGAGGTCTACAGACAATTCCTTTGTCTCCATGCTTGGTTTATGCTTTGACATGCACTGTCAAACCTGGGAACTTATCTAGACAGGTGTATGCCTTTTCAAATCATGTCCAATCAACTGAATTGACCACAGGTGAACTCCAATTAAGCTGCTGAAACATCTCAAGAATGATCAGTGGAAACAGAATGTTCCAGGTGAAAAAATATATAATTAAATGCAATTAAAATACACTTAAATACCCGCAAATACATTTTTAGTACATTGTTTTTTTTTTAGTGTTAAATAAAAGTTTGATGGTTTTACACTATAAATATACTAATTAAAAGTATGTTTATACTTCAGTAGGACTTTAGTACACTTGACAAAAGTATACTAAATACCAGTAATACTTAAATACATTTTTAGTCTACTACAATAAAGTACACTACAGAAAATACATCCAAAAGAGTTTTATTAGTGTTTTTCAAAAGTGTGCTTTAAATGCTTTAAACATTAGTTGATTCTTAGTACACTGTTTACATACTAATCCTAAATTTAAAATAAGTTAATATATAAAAAAATCTATTAGTAATGTATTGTAGTAGAAGTACATTTTCACAAAAGTTGTACATAAGTACACTTAATATGAATGCATTATTATCACTAACACCTAAATTGATTTTGAGTGTGGTAATTTTAAGTTGAAATTAAATTGACTTTATTAAAATCTATTAGTAATGTATTGTAGTAGAAGTACATTTCCCAAAATACTTTTAATACAGTATTTAGCACACTTTTTTTTAAACAATTTGTATATTCTTTTAATATATTACAATTATACTTTAAGCTATTCTTAAATACATTTGTGAATGTTTAAAATTAGGGTTCAAGCTTATTTCTAGTTGTAACTAAATATATATATTTTTAAAATACAGATATATTATGTTAAAAGCGCATTTTAGTTCAATTTTAGGGTGTCTCAAAATAGCACAGTTGAGTACATTAGATGGTATTAAGTTTATCTTAACATATACTTAATACTATATTTTAGTGCATTAAGTACAAAATTAGTGCGCAAAAATAGAGCACTTTTAGTACATTACTGAAAAGTGTACTAGGTATACTTAAATAAAGTGCATTTTAGTGCACTTTTTTTTTTTTTTTACCTGGGGTACCTGAGCTAATTTTAGGGCTTCACGCCAAAGGCTGTCAATACTGATTTTTCAGCTTTTTTATTTTTAATAAATTTGCAACAATTTCAAAAACTCTTTCTCCACATTGTCATTATGGGGTATTGAGTGTAGAATTATAAGGAAATAAATTAATTGAATCTATTTTGGAATAAGGCTGTGACATAAAAAATGTGAAAAAAGTGAAGCGCCATCAAGACTTTCCCGAAGCACTGTATGCATGCAATATTTGCTATAATTACACTGCAAATAATCCATGTTGTCACAACACAGATCGCGTTAACTCAATTGATTTTCAAATTTAGGTTGAACACAAAACAATTAAGTTGTCCTAATAAACCTTAAGAATTACTTCTTTTAAATAAGTTAAGAAAAAAGTCATTGAGTCCCGGCAGGTTCAGTTGGCATTTCTGTTTGCATGTTCTCCTTGTGTTGGTGTGGGTTTCCTCCGTGTGCTCTGGTTTCCTCCACAGTCCAAACACATGCGCTATAGGTGAAGTGAATAAACCAAATTGGCTGTAGTGTATGCATGTGTGTGAATGACTGTGTATGGATGTTTCCCAGTACTGGGTTGTAGCTGGAACGGCATCTGCTGTGTAAAACATATGCTGGAACAGTTGTCGATTCATTCCACTGTGGCGACCCCTGATAAATAAAGGAACGAAGGAAAGTCTAGGAGCGTCATCTGCGCATCAGTCTAGACTAGTTATAAAGCTTTAAATAGAAGATGGCGCTCTAGGCTAGTTTAAACAGCAGATGGCGCTCTAGGCTAACTTTAAATAGCAGATGGTGTACTAGGCTAGTTGTTACAAGCAGAAGGCCCTCTAGGCTAGTTTTTCTAAACAGCAGACAGCGCTCTAGGCTAGTTTTAAATGTTTAATTAGCAGATGGAGCTCTAGGAAGTTGAAGGAAAATGAATGATTACAGGGCTGTTCAATGCTTCTGATTGGTTGATGAACATCTAAAGTAGTTCCAGGCAGGTTTTGACCACATTACAGTTCTAAATCACTTTGCTGAATGATTTTGGTTAGCAAAACAACCAAAGCCATGTTGTTGTCCTAAAATTGTTCTTTATAATGAATGAGAAACATGCTTTCTGAAGTTGCTGTTCTTGAAGCAGTTTCGCTGCTGAGAATACAGATCTCAGAAACGCACAGAGTGAAGTAGTACAACTGTATCTCTAACAACGACATTATTCTGTATATCAGAGACTGACAGCTCTGTATTGTACACTGCGCAAGAGAATTAGAGGCAAGTTGCATTGAATATTGATGCTCTAAAACGGGTGGCCAACCCTGTTCCTGGTGAGCCACCTTCCTGCAGATTTCAGTTGCTACCCATATCAAACACACCTGAACCAATTAATTAGGACCTGAACACCATGTGATAATTACAGGCAGGTGTGTTTGATATGGGTAGCAACTGAAATCTCCATGAAGGTGGCTCTCCAGGAACAGGGTTGGCCACCCCTGCTCTAAAATGACAATAGCTGCATCCCAAATGGCACACTATACACTCATGCACTATGTACTTATGCACTCAACAGGATAGTATATGTATGTAGTGGCGTCCCAAATGGCACACTAATGTTTTTTTACTAAGCGGAAATTCAAACCGTTTCCCTGATGAGGTTTGAAGGTTGCCAAATCAGTGAAATAAACGACCGAATTATCAGATAATACCTGCCGTGAGTGATGCCGCATTCACCATCGGGAGGCGCTATAATCACTCTCGTAGGAGAATTTTGCTTTCACCATCCAAAATAAATAAAGTTATCCAACATGTGCGTCCGATAGCTCCGCCCCTTCCGCTACATAAGCAAACCTGCGGTCGTTGAGTGCGTGAAGTGTCCATCATTACACACTTCATTTTAGCGGCTGAATGAGTGCATCATCCGGGTAATTAAAGTGCACTGTGTTTTCAGTGTGAACACACTACTTACACTATTTATACTACAATGGCGTAGAATAGTGCATAAGTATGCGATTTGGGACGCAGCTAATGATATCAACTTTCTGCCTTTACATCACCACAAAACCAACTGTGTTTCATATGAAAATGTTTTTAATGGACCCAGAGGTCAACTGCTGAAGAAATGAATAGATTTATACACAAAACAGCAAATACACTTACAGGAAGATATCCACTCTTACAATGCTGAATTAAACTAAAATAATATGAAAGAAAAATTACTTTTACACTCGTTTAAAGAAGTAAAATGAGAAAAAAGAAGAAGCATTCCTTTAAAATCTTGGTTTGTGAGTTCTGGATGCAGGTGTAGGTTTACACGGCGGTTCCTCTCTCCAGGTTCTGCTTGATCTCTGCCGTGTATTTGCCGTAGAAACGTTCGGCCTTCTTGTTGAACTTGGCGTTTCTCTCGTTGATGTAATCGATGTCAGCGTCGTCATTGTAAGCTCTGCGGCGGCTGTATTTCGCTCGCTTTTCGATCCTAAACACAAACACACATTCATGGAGATTATACACACACATTGCCATCTCTTAAAACAGCTGGGATATGTAGTGAGAAAACACAAACATCTACAAAAAAAAAAATGTAAAAACATGATTTCAACCATTCTGTTAAAAGATGTTAAATGCAAGAACTTACCTAGTTTAAAAAAATAAATAATAAAAATAAATAAATATTCCAGTTTTTTTTGTTTTTTTACATAATGTGCCAAAAACATTTACTGCTGCACTATTTATTGGTGATTATAGTTTTTATTTATTTAACTGATTTATTTAACATTTTAAGAGAATTATTGTTTTTTTTAAGCAGATTTAAAAGGGCACCTATGATGAAAATAATCTTTTATAAACTGTTTAGACAGAACTGTGTGTAGTTATAGTGTGTCCGCAGTCATATTTGGACGATATAAAGACAAAAGTCTCTCTTTTTTTTTTAAATGTCCTAATTTTAAAATTAAGGGTGTCACGATCCTCCAAATCCTCGATTCGATTACATTTTCGATTCTAAAGGCACGATTCGATTTTCGATTATGAATAATTAATTAATTAATTAATGACCAATTATTAGGCAGTGATATGTGTCGTTATAATGGTGTCGGTAAAAAAGACGCACAACCAACAGGAACCAGCCAACAGTATCTGAGGTGTTCGCTAAAATGACTAAGTACAAGTGAGTGAAAGATTGAAGCAGTCCTCTGACTGCCTGGACCTGCTGTCTCGAGCGCATGGCTGTGTGCGTCTGTGTCTGTGTGGTCACGTGATGTGCATTTTCAGAGGTAGTGAGGAAGGAGGGCTGCTCAGAAACGCTACACGCCACTGTGGATGTCAAATCGTTGTCGTTCTGAAATGCCATTTAAAAACAAAGACAGTGTAAACAGGGCCTGAGTGTGTACTTTTCGCGAGCGGATTAGCAACGGGGGCGGGCGGAGGATCGCGATGCCGGTGTTGCCTATCGGACGAACCGTACGTAATACGTACATAGCAGAGCTTGCAAAACTGTGTTTTATTGTCGACTACACAAACGTTGTCAACATAACTCACTGGTAATCCAAAATGCTTACACACCGGCGACTTCATTGAAAGAGGAGAGGGTTAAAGTTCTGTCGACGGGTCTCCTGCTTCTGCAGTTTAACAAGCACTTCAACAAGCCTGTATTTTTTCCCGCTTGGCAAGCCAAGCTGACGTGACATGGGGGCGTGGCAGCATTGACGATTCTATTTTTTGATTCAATAATCGAAATTGAGCATACATTGATCGATTTCGATTAAAAATCGTGACACCCCTAGTTAAAATAGGATCCAAATCCCTTCCATTTTGAGAGTGAAAGCAACATGACGTAGGAGTGCGGTTTCCCCGCCCACCGAATTGATTGACAGGCGAGTATTAACATGTCTCCAGTAATACGTATAATCAAATTAACAAGACAGGACGTGCACAAAGCAACCGGGATTAAAAGATCTGTTCAGCTCTCTGTGATCATCAGTCATCAATCATCATCAAATTTGATCAAGAATGACTTGTGCAAGTTTAAAATGGTTTTTAAACAGTGCATGTTTGTAATGAATTACAGCGATTTTACCGTCTTTATCACCACAGTCACATGTCAGTACAATTATAAAAGATGATAATACAGTTTTGTGGACGTTAAATCAGGTTTATTTTGTACATGAACATAACGGATGTCTATACAGCAGTGGATATTAACCTGTATCCGGTCACATTTGCTTTGCAAAAACAGTGCAATGACAATGCTGTGTGTGTGTGTCTGTGTCTCTGAGTGTTAACTTCATAACAACATTGTGTATGACTCTCAAACTCTCTTATTTCAGTTAACGACAATTATTTTACATTTTAGTTTTCGTTTTTTTTGTTCGTTTTTGTTAACTATAATAACCTTGGTGGGCAGGGAGAACTAGCATTAAAGGTGCAGGCCACAAAACCACTACAAGATGCTCAGAGCAAAAAATCCAATATTCTGAAAGTATAATAAATAATCGGACGGGTGTTTCTGTTTTGAGCTAAACTTTACAGACACATTCTGGAGACACAAAAGACTTATCCTAAATCTTGGGGGTAAATAGGTGCCCTTTAAAAACCCCCTACAGTTACTTTATTTTACAATATATGCGAGTTTCAAACATATTTCCTTTACACTGTTAAAAAATCTTGCTGAATTAATTTTTTTTGTTTAATTAAATTAGCTTTTCTAGTCATCTCAGCTTACATTAATAAAACTAACCAAGGCTTCCACTTGGCCTTTCCACTTACTACTGGTTTTGCACATTCACCTGAAGGAGTAGGGGTGTCCCAATTCTCTTTAGCTTGAAGGCATAGGGCTGAGGGAAGGGCTAGATAGCCCTCGAAAGAGGGATTTTCCAGGACCACACTAGAAAACCAGGGGGTACGAAAATTTCCCAGAATACAGCAGCTACAACGGCAACATGGCTGCACACCTGAGTATTTTTTGACATTAATAAGAATTTTTACAACAAACAAGCATGTTTTTATCCATTCATAACGGCGTTTGTGTAAAACAACACTGTCTTTACAATGTATAATGGTCAGCACGTACATTAAACTCTCACCACTTACAATATTAATCTCGTCACACAAGCAGCGCATATGTGATCTCTACCCATCTTTATCCATTCATTTCTACAAGTTTTGATGCTTCAACAGACAATGTCAGTTTTCAAAGTCCATCAAAGAGTCTCGGACGCCCCCCACACACACAGACGTTTCTTCAAACATCTTCAAAGCGCGTTTGTGCGTCACAATCTGGCAGCCGTAGCCCTGTCTAATGTTTCTCAGAAGCTAAAAGCAGCTCCTCCAAAATAGAAGAATGGCGTCTTGCGCATAAACAAACCCTCGGCGGCGCACACATCCATGTGTGACAGGCACGCAACGGCACAAACACATCTGGACTGAGGAACAAACACATACACTCTCTCAAACGCTCCAACATCTCATTGATGCAGGAATCTTGATAGCGATTGCACTTTTTTTGCAAGCAAATTGGGCGATTCTGAACATCAATAACCAGGTTCATGTAAATGGATAGAAGAACATCAAAAATATAAACTTAATACAGAAATACAAACATAAACACAGCCGTTTGACGTGGAAGACAGGCAGAATAAAATGCAGGTGGCTCTTATTGAACAGCAGGAATTCACAAGGTATCATTCTTTAGCTGTGCTCCATGTGTATTATCTGTAAAACTAAAGATGGCGCTCTAGGCTAATTTTTACCAGCAGATGGTGCTCTAGGCTAGCTTTAAATAGCAGATGGTCTGCTAGGCTAGTTGTTACCAGCAGATAGCGCTTTAGAATAGTTTTAAAGTTTTAAATAGCATACAGCGCTCTAGGCTATGTTTTAAAAGCAGGTGGCGCTCTAGGCTAGCTTTAAACAGCAGATGGTGCTCTAGGCTAGTTTAAACAGCAGATGGTGCTCTAGGCTAGTTTAAACCGCAGATGGTGCTCTAAGCTGGTTTTAAACAGTAGATGGTGTTCTATGCTAGTTTTAAACAGCAGGTGGCGCTCTAGGCTAGTTTTAAACAGCAGATGGCGCTCTAGGCTAGTTTAAACAGCAGATGGCGGTCTAGGCTAGTTTTTAACAGCAGATGGCGCTCTAGGCTAGTTTAAACAGCAGATGGCGGTCTAGGCTAGCTTTTAAACAGCAGATGGCGCTCTAGGCTAGTTTAAATAGCAGATGGCGCTCTAGGCTAGTTTTTAACAGCAGATGGCGCTCTAGGCTAGTTTAAACAGCAGATGGCGCTTTAGGCTAGTTTTTAACAGCAGATGGCGCTCTAGGCTAGTTTTTAACAGCAGATGGCACTCTAGGCTAGTTTAAACAGCAGAAGGCGCTCTAGGCTAGCTTTAAACAGCAGATGGTGCTCTAGGCTAGCTTTAAACAGCAGATGGTGCTCTAGGCTAGTTTTAAACAGCAGATGGTGCTCTAGGCTAGTTTAAACAGCAGATGGTGCTCTAGGCTGGTTTTAAACAGTAGATGGTGCTCTAGGCTAGTTTTAAACAGCAGGTGGCGCTCTAGGCTAGTTTTAAACAGCAGATGGCGCTCTAGGCTAGTTTTAAACAGCAGATGGCGCTCTAGGCTAGTTTAAACAGCAGATGGCGGTCTAGGCTAGTTTTTAACAGCAGATGGCGCTCTAGGCTAGTTTAAACAGCAGATGGCGGTCTAGGCTAGCTTTTAAACAGCAGATGGCGCTCTAGGCTAGTTTAAATAGCAGATGGCGCTCTAGGCTAGTTTTTAACAGCAGATGGCGCTCTAGGCTAGTTTAAACAGCAGATGGCGCTTTAGGCTAGTTTTTAACAGCAGATGGCGCTCTAGGCTAGTTTTTAACAGCAGATGGCACTCTAGGCTAGTTTAAACAGCAGAAGGCGCTCTAGGCTAGCTTTAAACAGCAGATGGTGCTCTAGGCTAGTTTTAAACAGCAGATGGTGCTCTAGGCTAGTTTAAACCGTAGATGGTGCTCTAGGCTGGTTTTAAACAGTAGATGGTGCTCTAGGCTAGTTTTAAACAGCAGGTGGCGCTCTAGGCTAGTTTTAAACAGCAGATGGCGCTCTAGGCTAGTTTTAAACAGCAGATGGCGCACTAGGCTAGCTTTTAAACAGCAGATGGTGCTCTAGGCTAGTTTAAACAGCAGATGGCGCTCTAGGCTAGTTTTTAACAGCAGATGGCGCTCTAGGCTAGTTTAAACAGCAGATGGCGCTCTAGGCTAGTTTTTAACAGCAGATGGAGCTCTAGGCTAGTTTAAACAGCAGATGGTGCGCTAGGCTAGTTTAAACAGCAGATGGCGCTCTAGGCTAGTTTTAAACAGCAGATGGTGATCTAGGCTAGTTTAAACAGTAGATGGTGCTCTAGGCTAGTTTTAAACAGCAGGTGGCGCTCTAGGTTAGTTTTAAACAGCAGATAGTGCTTTAGGCTATTTTTTAACAGCAGATGGAGCTCTAGGCTAGTTTAAACAGCAGATGGTGCGCTAGGCTAGTTTAAACAGCAGATGGCACTCTAGGCTAGTTTTAAACAGCAGATGGTGATCTAGGCTAGTTTAAACAGCAGATGGTGCTCTAGGCTAGTTTTAAACAGCAGGTGGCGCTCTAGGTTAGTTTTAAACAGCAGATGGTGCTCTAGGCTATTTTTTAACAGCAGATGGTGCTCCAGGTTAGTTTTAAACAGCAGATGGTGCTCTAGGCTATTTTTTAACAGCAGATGGTGCTCTAGGCTAGTTTTTAAACAGCAGATGGTGCTCTAGGCTAGTTTTAAACAGCAGATGGGCCTCTAGGCTAGTTTAAACAGCAGATGGCGCTCTAGGCTAGTTTTAAACAATAGATGGTGCTCTAGGCTAGTTTTAAACAGCAGATGGCGCTCTGGGCCAGCTTTTAAATAGCATATGGTGCTCTAGGCTAGTTTTAAACAGCAGACAGCACTCTCTAGGCTAGTTATGCAAATGCAGACTTGATTTCTCAAACAATTTATTCCCACATCTCTAATCAGTAGTAATGTAGAAACTTCTACCTAATGTAGAAACGTCCGCTTCTGAGAAATCAAACCTTTCTGAAGACAAAAACTCTCAGATTCTTACTGTTTCTCTACGTCGTCCACCATTCGGTTGATGCTGTCCTTAGAGGGAACGTGAGTGCCGTAAATCAGACTGTTGGAGGTGGGGTGGAAATCTTCTCCACTAGGAGCAAAGGACAGATAGACAATCAGCTTTTTATATTCATATACAGTGTGTAGAGTATAGTTAAACTATTTTTGCTGATTTAGTTTTTGTTCTTGTACATAGGATGGTTTAGACTTGTCTTAGGTGAATGAATAATAATAAGGCCAACAATACGTGCTTTAAAATCTTAATGAGTTGCTAAAAAAAAATGTAAATGGCAAATTCATTTAGAAATAAATCAAGTGACTGGTTGCATACAAATAGTTGCTCAGTCTTAGCCTTGACTTAAAACAATCAATTTAAATAGTGTGCTTTACAAAAATTGAATATGAATGAACTCACCACTCTTCTTTCTGTTTCTCATAGTTTTCCATATCAGGCTTGATCTGCTTCGTCAATCTCTGGTACTGTCTCAGCTGGGCCTCGGCATACCCTACACACACACAGACACACACAGACACACACAGACACACAGACACACACACACAGACACACGCACACAGACACACGCACACAGACACACGCACAACGCACACACACACACACACACACACACACACACACACACACACACACACACACACACACACACACACACACACACACACAAATAAATAAATAAATAAATAAAACACACGTCCAGCTGTAGAGGAGGGGCTTTTACAGGGAGAAGGCAAATGATAATAATTGCCAGAACCGACGATAAGCAGGCGTGAAACACAAGCTCTGCATGTTTTCATTTTTACATGTTTTGAGTCACACATGGCAGCCATATTTCCTCTCGCTCTCAGCAAATAGGCAGGCAGCCGATTAATTAGGTTGTATAATAATATTCAAGATGACTGTTTTATACCCGAGAATCCAGGATCAGGGTTTCTCTTCTTTTTCTTTCTCTCCCATCTCTCTGCATCTTCAGCACTGATCTCCAGGAGCTTCACACGGTCGTAATCTTCACCACGCTCCGCACACTCCTGAAACACACACACACACACACACACAAATCACAGGGTCACAATCGCTTTTTTACAGACTACATAATCACAATAAGTGGATGATTGATATGGCACTTTTATTGGCTGATAACTATATATAGATATATACATTTTTGTTTAAAGGTTTAGGTCTGGTCCAAACCTTGATTAGTTTTTTCAGGGTATATGCAGGAATCCTAAAGGTAATTTCAATACGTTATTAAGACTTTTTAAAGACCTTCTCAGAATATTTTAAGACCTCATTGCCACTTCAAGTTCCAATCAGTATCAAACCTTTAACTTAATAAACAGTTGTAGTTAAATAAATCAGTGGAGCACAGCCATGCATCAGCACTCAGATAAGCTCGGAAGAAACAAAGCTTGAAAGAATAAATAACGCGGTTGTATTCAGCGACATGTTTCAGCCACGGTTTAAACTCGTCCTTCTCCAACTAGGAGTACGCAAACTTACATTTTCCCATTTTGCTATCTGATTCGCTCTATGATTTCGTTACATGTGGAGAGCGTCGTAAATTATGTGACAATACCCGGACGAAGGAGCCAGGCTGGACGCCCCCAGCCCAAACTAATCAAGTGACTCGAGCACCCCAATATTAATATTTGGATTAAAATAAATATGCTTTTTTTGGAGTAAAACACTTTAGACAGTGCTTGAACAAAAATTAAGACCTCGTAAAAACATGATTAAGATATTTTAATACCTTTTAAGGGCCTTAATTTTCATACTTGATTTATCAACTTTTAATATTTTTAAGGGCCCCACATAGACCCTGTTCTTTTTTCTGTTTAAAAGAAAAGAAGTTATTCTGAAGAATGTTGGAAGCTGGCAGCCATGGATTTCTGTTAAGAATAAACTGTTTACTGGAAACTTAAGACACAGCACAACACATATATGTATGCATGTATGCATATAAAAGGATTGCCGGTTTGAACTCAAAAGCTTTACCTTTTTCTTCTGGTCAACCAAGAGCTCATACTCTAGACGTGCTTTTTTGGCCTCCCAGTTTGACGGCAGCTTCAATCTTTTGTCCTCCTCCACCACCTCCTGATGATTCAGCTTACGGGCCTCATTCTACAAACAAAAGACAATTACATTTATAACAGACACTAATACAGTAGATTGTGTTTTGCTGTGTCTTAAGTTTCCAGTAAAGAGTTTATTCTTAACATAGAACTACATTACACCAGGGACTCAACACGAAGCTCATTGCAAAAATTTAGCAAAGAGACAAATATGAAAACTGAGGCTTGAATAATAATAAATTTTTAAAAATGACAGTACGTTTAATTTTTATTTCATTTCTCAAAAGGGACCTATTATTTATATCTTTTACTAGATAGTGTACTACACTGTACACCATCACACAACTCCAATCTGTTCATCAAGTTTGCGGATGACACAACTGTGGTGGGTCTCATCAACAAAAGCGATGAGAAAAACTACAGAAGCGGGGTGAGCCGTCTGGCCGAGTGGTGCAGAGACAACAATCTCTTTTTGAATGTGGAGAACACGAAAGAGATTGTTGTTGACTTCAGGAAAGAGCACACTCTCCATGCTCCCCTGACCATCAACGGTGCGACTGTGGAGCGTGTGAGCAGTACCAAGTTCCTGGGTGTACACATCACTGAGGATCTCTCCTGGACTAAAAACTCCACTGCACTGGCCAAAAGATCACAGCAGCGTCTCTACTTCCTCCGCAAACTTAAAAGAGCAAGAGCACCAGCCCCAATCATGTACACCTTCTACAGAGGCACTATTGAGAGCATCCTGACCAGCTGCATCACTGTGTGGTTTGGAACCAAAACTTGTACTAACTTGATTTTTAACATTATTATTATTGTTTATTATTTTTAGATAATTACATCACACATATATATAAAATTAAATCTTTACTATTAGTA
Organism: Danio rerio; assembly: GCF_052040795.2. NCBI lineage: Eukaryota > Metazoa > Chordata > Actinopteri > Cypriniformes > Danionidae > Danio > Danio rerio. The sequence continues at coordinate 48,112,558 of NC_141033.1, read as the reverse complement.
GCTGGTTATATTCCCAGACTGTGGCCACACGACTGTGTTTAAACCCCTTATAAAAGTAATTTTTGCATAACAGGTCTCCTTTAAGTGGCATCGCCAACTACTGGTCTGGCTTGCAGAATACAGCATTTCAGCCATTTTAGAAGATTTGTGTAAACATCATTTCAGTAACATTCACCTATATGTGAACTGTGTGTAGAAATAGTAATACATAATAATTTTCACTCAGAAATTTGTACAAAGAAACAATAGGGTAAACACACTGACCTGAGTAAATGAAATATATTTTCTATATATTAAAATACAGTATTCAGGTAAAGAAATTGAATAATGAAATGTAAAATAACATTGCATAGTCTTCATCATACAAACTGAAATGAGTCTTTATTAAACTTCTTTATGCGCAATTAAAATGATTTACACTCTCTTAAAATGCCAAGTCACAGACCTTAAAAACACTTTGTAGATGATAAACTTTCACTTAATTATGGTTCAATTCTGCAGTGTCTCCACAAATCTCGTGTTTGGATCTGTGGTTTCTGGTCAAATATAATCCCAACTCAAAATTGCATATCTTGCATTTTGACGATTGCCAACGCACATTGTAATATCAATGCTCAAACAATATATTGTGCAGGCCTAATTCAAAACAACATTAGCACTGTATTATTGACTGTGAACAATGGTGTACTTTGATAATCATGGGCTGCTAACATGATTTCCCTGTTGCCTTGTTTATAGTACTTTAAACGTAACTAAAAGAGCTCCAGAGTTTTGTACTGGGGCCTCTTTTTATTACTAAACACATACATATATAAATAAATATATATAAAATATATAAATAATGTTGATCAAAATATAAAAAAATTCTAATTTACATTATTACGTTGATGATACAGTCATATACTGTACACAGCTGCATCTACACCCAATCTGTCCCTTTCGAAACTACAGATTTATACAGAGCTTTTAATGTCCTTAAACATAATTTATCAGAGTTAAAACTAGTAGTTTTAAATGGAGATAAAACAAAACTTATGTTATTTTCAAATTTATAACTATCTAAGCAAAAGCTAGGTTTTATTACTACTAATGGCGCAGAGATTGAATTAGTGGCTCAGTACAATTATCGTGGACTTTTAATTGATGATACACTTTCATTTAATTCTCACATTCAGCAACTGGTGAAAGAAATAAAAGTGATTTTATTTTAGAAGAACTGCCTTTCTTTTGATGCTATAAAGAAGCTGGTTAATGCAACATTTATGTTGATATTGGACTATACACTTATATAAATATTGCCATGCATTGGATACTGTTTACCAAGGTGCACTAAGATTTATACCTAATTTTAAATCCCTTACTCATCATTGTGTGTTGTATACTAGGGTAGGTTGGTCTGCTTTGTCCGCTCATAGGCTCAAACATTGGCATATCTTTGTTTACAAATCTATACTGGGTTTACTCCCATCATATCTACAGAATTACATTTCTAAAATACCTGTCCTTAGCTTTGGCCTTCAGTCACAGGATATTTATTTACTGTCTGATTCTAAAGTGCGGACTAAGATGGGGGAAAAGGCTTTTAAATACGCAGCACCTTTTGCATGGAATAATCTACAAATACAATTGCAGTTTAAAGAATGGATTTCACTATGAATTGATTTCACAATGCTTTTACCACATACCACAAAACCCAAGACGTGTTAAACTGGACATTAGGTTACCTTAATAAAAAAAGATTATCTCTGATAAATCATAAGTTCATATATTGAAAAGATTTAACGTCAAATTAAAGTATTTACCCTCTTAAAATGAAGCTCTCTGAACTTTCTAAGTCTCTCTTCCCTCTTCTGTGCTGCTGGAGTCTCTGTAACCTCCTCTTCATTACTGGGAGCAACAACCTATGAGGTAAACATAATATTATACCACATACAAAGCTTAATAACGTCATGTAACGTTAAATTACATGTTAGGAGTAATCAAAGTACCGAAATCTTACGTAACATTTAGTAAATCAATCCACAACACAATTAATCAGACATCTGATTCAGTGTCAGCAGTTTAAACACTGAACTGTGTGTGGGATTAAACTGACAGAATTTCAGAGACTGGCGTTAGCACTGTTAACGTTAGCCACAATGACAATAAGAACAACGTTCAGAAAACAAATACACTAAGCCGACAATTTGCAAGTAATCATAATTATGCATGACAAATACATAAAATACACACATCTAGCAAAAATAAAGACAAGTGTTAGGCTAACATTTCAAAATATGTGTTTGTTTACCTCCTCGCTAGACGCCATGTTGCTTTTCGTGAAGAGGGCGTGCGTCACGCATATCAGTTCGACTGCTATCTAATGCTCTAATATGTAGTTCCGCTTTCAATGAGTTTCCAACCATGTTAGTTAAACACCAAGCAATAAAAAGCATGAATAATCACGGTTTTGAATAAAACCTTGCTTCATATTAATATATATTTATAAGTGTGAATGAAGTTGCAGCGGTTCAAACACTCTCGGCTCATCTGCTGTGTGCCGTTATAGTGAACTCCGCTGTTCCTCTGGTCTGATTATGTGCAATTAAGTTCTCTTTAAGAGGATGTAATTAACTAAAGTTTACAGTTTCAGATTAAAGCAACCCCTACATCAGAAGTCACACTAATGAACTGATGTGCTTGTTCTGCAATCCAGATGGAACAAAAACCAAGCCACCCTCAAACACACAAGACCAAAGAGGCATGTTTTATGATACATAGATAGGTCTATAATTATACAATCCACTTAATTACCTTAAATATAGCCTACATGCATTTTAATGTCACAATCTTTATTTAGGCCTATATTAAATAAAAACATTACTATACCTGTATCTATTACCCTATATATATATATATATATATATATATATATATATATATATATATATATATATATATATATATATATATATATATATATATATATATATATATATATATATATATATATATATATATATATATATATATGGAAGATAAACCAAGAACTGGCCTTTGCAATAGTATCTACTTTTAGTATCTACTTTCACAATATAAATAAATAAATAAATAAATAAATAAATAAATATATATCGCATTGGTTTCCTCCAGGTGCACCGGTTTCCCCCACAGTCCAAAGACATGCAGGACAGGTGAATTGGGTAGGCTAAATTGTCCGTAGTGTATGAGTGTGTGTGTTTGTGTGTGGATGTTTCCTAGAAATGGGTTGTGGCTGAAAGGGCATCCGCTGCGTAAAAACGTGCTGGATAAGTTAATGGTTCATTCTGCTGTGGCGACCCCGGATTAATAAAGAGACTAAGCTGACAAGAAAATGAATGAACGATATATATATACACACACACACACATATACATGTGTCCAACTGCTCGTTAATGTAAATTTCTAATCAGCCAATAACATGACAGCAACAACAATGCAATTAAGCATGTAGGCATGGTCAAGATGATCTGCTGCAGTTCAAACCGAGCATCAGAATCAGTAAGGTGATTTAAGGGATTTTGAACGTGGCATGGTTGTTAGTGCCAGATGGGCTGGTCTGAGTATTTTAGAAACTACTGATCTACTGGAATTTTCATGCACAACCATCTCTAGGGTTTACAGAGAATGGTCCGATAAAGAGAAAATATCCAGTGAACGACAGTTCTGTGGGCACAAATGCCTAGTTGATGCCAGAGGTCAGAGGAAAATGGCCAGACTGGTTCCAGCTGATAGAAAGACAACAGTAACTCAAATAAGCAGTCGTTATAATCGAGATATGCAGAAGAGCATCTGAATGGACAACAGGTCTAACCTTGAGGCGGATGGGTTACAGCAGCAAAAGACCACACCAGGTGTCACTCATGTCAGCTAAGAACAGGAAACTGAGGCTACACAGGCTCAAAAAAAATTGACAATAGAAGATTGGAGAAACCTTGCCTGGTCTGATGAGTCTTGATTTCTGCTGCGGATGGTAGGGTCAGAATTTGGAATCAACAACATGAAAGCATGGATCCATCCTGCCTTGTATCAACAGTTCAGGCTGGTTTTGGTGGTATAATGGTGTGGGGAATATTTTCTTGGCACACTTTGGGCCCATTAGTACCAATTGAGCAACATGTCAACGCCACAGGCTACCTGAGTTTTGTTGCTGACCATGTGCATTCCTCTATGACCACAGTGTACTCATCTTCTGATGGCTACTTCCAGGATGATAACGCACTATGTCATAAAACACGAATCATCTCAGACTGGTTTCTTGAACATGACAATGAGTGTACTCATTGTACTCAAATGGCCTCCACAGTCCCCAGACCTCAATCCAATAGAGCACCTTTGTAATGTGGTGGAATGGGAAATTTGCATCATGGATGTGCAGCCGACAAATCTGCGGCAACTGTGTAATGCTATCATATCAATATGGACCAAAATCTCTAAAGAATATTTCCAGTACCTTGTTGAATCTATGCCATGAAGGATTGAGGCAGTTCTTTAAGCAAAAGAGGGTCTAACCCGGTACTAGTAAGGTGTACCTAATAAAGTGGACGATGAGTGTATATGATCTATTGATCTAAAAAAAAAAAGTATATGCCTTTATGTTAAATCATCCTAGTGTGTGAGTGTGTGTGTGTGTGTGTGTGTGTGTGTAGCAGTTCCTGCTTGTACCAGCAGGGGCTAACTTGGTTATACTAAATCTGTTAACTATTTTTATCAGATATTACGAATTTCCTTGATTTGATTTAGGAAACCAAAAGACAAGAAGTAAAACAAGACAAAAACAACAAACACAAAATATTGAATGCATTTGCATAAGGTTACATTGTAAATGTTTACCATGCATTAATGTCTGCTGTTTCTCTCACTATTTTTAAAAGATTGTGTGTGGCCTACAGTGTAGTCGGCTATCTTTGGCTTAGCAGGTTTTCCTAATGTTAGGAGTTCATTCAGCTGGATTTCATCAGCAAACTACATAAACGATTGTGTTGTTTGATTAATGATGCATCCTCCATTTTGATTCCCGACTCCAGTGTGAGCAGCTCCAGTGTTTTCAGCTGCCTGACATCTGGGCTGTAGTGAGTATAGAAAACACAGCCAATAAAATCATTCCATTTCCCTAATTACTATTTCTTTCATTTCCGCTGCCCATGAGCTGCAAGAAGCCGAACAGGCCAAACCAAACAAAGCTCTGACTGCAGCATTGCTCAGCTCAGTTACCCTCTGAACATGCGCACGTGGAGTATTGGTGATAGATGCTCAACTTATCAAGCGTCAGAGTTTTGATGGTGTCATTTGTGCACAATGCGTTTATGAAAGTAATATCTGAAATAGCTGCTGCGGTAAAATTCAGCAAGAGCTGCTCATTCCTATATGAGTTAAGCCATTCATTCATTGTTTTATCCACTCTACCATCCATCCCTCTATTGTTCTCTCAACCCATCCATCCATCCATCCATCCATCCATCCATCCATCTGTACTGGTCTGTCTGTCTATCTATCTATCTATCTATCTATCTATCTATCTATCTATCTATCTATCTATCTATCTATCTATCTATCTATCTATCTATCTATCTATCTATCTATCTATCTATGTCTGTCTGTCTGTCTGTCTGTCTGTCTGTCCGTCCGTCCGTCCGTCCGTCATGTGTTTCTATCTATCTATCTATCTATCTATCTATCTATCTATCTATCTATCTATCTATCTATCTATCTATCTATCTATCTATCTATCTATCTATCTATCTATCTATCTATCTATCTATCTATCTATCTATCTATCTATCTATCTATCTATGTCTGTCTGTCTGTCTGTCTGTCCGTCCGTCCGTCCGTCCGTCATGTGTTTCTATCTATCTATCTATCTATCTATCTATCTATCTATCTATCTATCTATCTATCTATCTATCTATCTATCTATCTATCTATCTATCTATCTATCTATCTATCTATCTATGTCTGTCTGTCTGTCTGTCTGTCTGTCTGTCTGTCCGTCCGTCCGTCCGTCCGTCATGTGTTTCTATCTATCTATCTATCTATCTATCTATCTATCTATCTATCTATCTATCTATCTATCTATCTATCTATCTATCTATCTATCTATCTATCTATCTATCTATCTATCTATCTATCTATCTATCTATCTATCTATCGTTCTGTCGTTCTGTCATTCCATTCATCCATCCATTTGTTTATCAATCCATCCATCCATCCATCCATCCATCCATCCATCCATCCATCCATCCATCCATCCATCCATCCATCCATCCATCCATCCATCCATTGATTCATCCATCCATCCATCCATCCATCCATCCATCCATCCATCCATCCATCCTTCCATCCATCCATCCATCCATCCATCCATCCATCCATCCATCCATCCATCCATCCATTTATATCATTCATGTATCATCACTTCAGCTTTTTGTTTAGCTGTACAACCCATTTTCTTGTTTATTATTTCTTCCATACATTGTTCTGTCCATCTATCCATACATACCTTCATGTACTTGTTATATCTTTTTGTCTATCCCATCCATTCATATACTTGTTCATCGTTTCATCCATCCATCTCTCCATCTGCATTTATCATTCTTGTATCATTCATTTAACTTTTTGTTTAGTTGTACCATCCATTCATCCATCCATCTATCCATCCATCCATCCATATACGGTTCTGTCATTCCATCCATCCATCCATCCATACATCCATCCATCCATACATCCATTCATCCATCTATCCATCCATCCATCCATCCATATACGGTTCTGTCATTCCATCCATCCATCCATCCATCCATCCATCCATCCATCCATCCATCCATCCATCCATACATTCATTCATCCATCCATCCATCCATCCATCCATCCATCCATCCATCCATCCATCGATTGTTTGTGTATCCATCCATCCATCTATTGTTCTGTCATTCCATCCATCCATCCGCCATCCATCCATCCATCCATCCATCCATCCATCCATCCATCCATCCATCCATCCATCCATATATTGTTCTGTCATTCCATCCATCCATCCATCCATCCATCCATCCATCCATCCATCCATCCATTCACTGTTTTGTTATTCCATCCATCTATATATTGTTCTGACCATCCATCCATTCATCCATCTATCCATCCAACGATATATTGTTCTGTCCATCCATCCATCCATCCATCCATCCATCCATCCATCCATCCATCCATCCATCCATCCATCCATCCATTGTTCTATCATTCCACCAATCCATCCATCCATCCATCCATCCATCCATCCATCCATCCATACATCCATACATCCATGTACTTCTTTTATATATTCATCTATCTATCCTTTATACTATCTATGCACCCAACCTTCATCCATCCAGTTTTAACAATTAACCGTTCATTCAATTACTTTTTGTTTAGTTCAGTTTTGTTTTGTTTTGTACCATCCATCCATCTATTTGTTTAACATTTCATCCATTCATCCATCAATCAATCAATTTGTATCATTCTTGTTTCATCTACTCTGCAATTTGTTTAGTTGTACAATCCATTTTCTTGTCATCCATCCATCCATCCATCCATCATCATTCCATACAGCCATCCATCCATACACATACTTGTTTTATCTGTCTATCCATCTTTTGTACCATAATATATATCTAAAATATAAATAAAAAACCATGGATCCTTTTTATTTTCTATTCATATATTCTTCATTTAGCTTTTGCTTAGTTGTACCATCCATCTACTTGTTTATCATTTCATTGATCCAACCAACCATCCATCTATCCATTTTTTTTTTTTTTTGCATACCTCCACATGTCAATGTCTTCAGGTTGAATCTTTAGCACAGTAGGCCCCTGCAGAAACACACACTTCACATCGTGACCCACTCCATAGCAGGCCGTGTTGAGACTGAATCACACGCACATCTCATGTCTGCAGTCTAGTAACTCAAGGCCATGTGGGGCGTCAGAAATCATATGCAACTTTACTGAACAAACATGATTCTCTAAACCGATTTCATGCTTTGGAAGAAAACTATCATTACTTCCTATCTGCAGGGCACTCATGAGCCCAACAGGTTTATGGATGTTTTCATAATTATCCCTATAAAATAAGTGAGTTTAAAAACACTTTTGTATTTGAACAGTCGGCATAATGCAAGGGCAGCGCCACTGACCGTCACATGGGGTATTTATTGGATGAATATGTGTTGAGGTTAATATGAGAGACTGTCGTGTCTGTATACTTCAGGAAGAGCCAGAGATGATCTTATCAGGTCACTGATAGCATCAGGCTGTGGTCTTCAATAATTTCCCAATTAAAAGCAATTACAGCACACATGATTAGTGATGCAGAGCATTGTGGGTAACCACGACTTTCTGTGTACCAGAGGAACCGTGACAGATCTACTGGCATTTACTCTACTGTGTTTCCATCCGTTCATTATTGTTCCATCCATTCCTTTATCATTTTACCATTCCTTCCTTCCAATCCTCCATTCATCCATCCATCTGTCCATCCATCCATCCATCCATCCATCCATCCATCCATCCATCCATCCATCCATCCATCCATCCATCCATCCATCCATCCATCCATCCATCCATCCATCTATCTATCTATCTATCTATCTATCTATCTATCTATCTATCTATCTATCTATCTATCTATCTATCTATCATTCCATCCATCCATCCATCCATCCATCCATTTTTCGGTCATTCCAGTCATCATTGCTATGTTCTTTTATCATTCTGTGATTCCAATAATCTTATCACCACTTAACATCCATAATTTTATCATTCCATCCATCTAATCGTCTGTTGGTCCATCCATCCATCTTTCCTTTCTCTCATCTATCCATCTATTTATCCATTTATTTATCCATTCATCATTATTTTTTTCTGTCATTCCATCCATTGATTTGTTTATTTATCCATCCGTCATTCCATCCATCCATCCATCCATCCATCCATCCATCCATCCATCCATCCATCCATCCATCCATCCATCCATCCATCCATCCATCCATCCATCCATCCATCCATCTATCTATCTATCCATCCTTCCACTTTCCATTGTTTTTTGATTCATCCATCCTATCATTCATTTTCCTTTCATTCCAACCCCCCTGTTTTGTTTATTCTATATTTTATTGATCCATCTATTTTTCTGTCATTCTATCTATCCGTTGGTCTGTTGTTTCATCATTCTGTAATTCCAAACATCCATAATTTTATTGTTCCATCCATCCATCCATCCATCCATCCATCCATCCATCCATCCATCCATCCATCCATTCATCCATCCATCCGTCCGTCCGTCATTCTATCGGCCCATCCATTTATCTGTCATTCCATCCATCCTTCATTCCATCTTTCCATCCATCCATCCATCCATCCATCCATCCATCCATCCATCCATCCATCCATCCATCCATCCATCCATCCTTCCATCCATCCATCCATCCATCCATCCATCCATCCATCATTGCATTTATCTGTCATTCCATCCATCCCTCCATTCATCAGTTTATTAATTTATTCATTTATTTATCCATTCATCCATCCATTTTCAGTCATTCCAGCCATCCATTGCTTTGTAGTTTCATCGTTCTGTGATTCCAAAGATTCATAATTTTAGCATTCCATCCATCCATCCATCCATCCAATCGTCTGTCTGTCCATCCATTCATCTTTCCATTATTTTATCATTCCATCCATCCATCTAATTGTCTGTCTGTCTGTCTGTCTGTCTGTCTGTCCATCCATCCATCCATTCTTCCTTCCTTCTGTTTATCCATCCATCCATTCATTTATCCATTCATTAATCAATTTTTCTGTCATTCCATCGATTCATTTATTTATCCATCCATCTTTTCATTCATCCATCCATCCATGAATTCATGTACATGTTTTATCCATCCATCAGACATCCCATACATCCATCCATCATTCAATCTTCCATTGTTTTGTTGGTTCATCCATCTTACCATTCATTTTTCTTTCATTTCAGCCACCCTGTTCTGTCCATTCATCAATTTATTGGTCCATTCATCCATCCATCTGTAAAAACTCCACACAAACATGCATTGATTTAAATGAAATAAATATGTAAAATTACTTTAATACAATATGATGCGACATTCTTTTTAGGCTTAATGGTTTTATGACTATCATGAATATAAAAAATATTTGTAGGTAAATTATACAGAGATATAATTTAGATAAAAATAAACCTCTTACAAACCACTTTAAATCACTCTGCTTGAGCTTTGTGTTGGTGTATTAAGACAACATGTCAGTCTGTTTTGTTTATGTCCAGATTTGACTGTGAAAACTGTGAGGATGTTTTTACTCAAATATAATTTGTAAAACAAACCAAGCTGTCAGTAGGGGGCGCCATGCAACACCAATAGCAACTTTCCTGAATCCTGCAGAAAAATGAGGTTTTGATGCTTAATATGTGTGATCCAGTCTGCGTGTGTTTGAGTGTTTACTTGTGTTTTTCTATCATAAGGACAGTTAAAGGCATTGCTGGGCTTTGATATCAGCCAGTTTCACGCAGCTTGGCTCATCGGCTGGAAATATTTACATTCTCAGATCCCTTAATCTTTAACGAAAGAGGCATGAGGTTCTGTCTTAGATTTCAGCACAAGATGAACACAACACTATCCAAAGAACAAGTGAGTCACATATAGCTAAAGCCGCGCAACATTCTTCCCAAGGGCAACAGAGTACAATCAGAGTAAAAGTCTTAAGATTTTTATTTATTTATGTTTAAAAGATGAGCCGGTAACACTTTATTTTGATGGTCCATTTGAGTATTAGTAGAGTGTCTGCTTAATATCTGTTGATATGATCCTTCAACAGACATTTAACTGACTAAAAGAAACCTTGCAAGTAAATGTCTACACAAACCCCAACCCTAACGGTCTACTTATAATCTAATCAGAATAAGTTGGCATGTAGATGCAATGAAACTTAAATTCAACAAACAGACCATCAAAATAAAGTTTGACCAATGAGTCTTCTATTAAAAATATTTTACTTGGATTAAAAATCGTGAAACATTATTTCAATTTAAAAGAACTGCTTTGTGTCTATTTTAAAATGTTATTTTATTCTTGTGGGCAGCAAGGTGGCGCAGTGGGTGGCACTGTCGCCTTACAGCAAGAAGGTCGCTGGTTTGAGTCCCAGCTGGGCCAGTTGGCATTCCTGTGTGGAGGTTACATGTTCTATCTGTGTTGGTGTGGGTTTCCTCTGGGTGCTCCGGTTTCCCCCACAAGTCTAAAGACATAGGCTATAGGTGAATTGGGTAAGCTAAATTGTCTGTAGTGTATGTGTGTATGTCCTGGTCCTCCAGATTGGGGGTTGAGCATTGGGCTGACGATCCACCTCATAAAAATGAGATTATATGAAACACCAACATATTGCGGCTAAATGTCAACTTAGATACAAACGGCCCAGGGAGTAAGTGAGCATTTCATTCTTGAGATCAAAAACGGATTTTTTAGCAGTTTAATTACAGCAATAGTCTATTAATTGTTATCATTTACTCACCCTTTACTGATTTCTTAAAAAGAAAATAATTGAAAAATGCCCCATTGACCAAAGGCAACCTAATAACCATCAAAAATTTTTTTGTTTGACAGACGTCTAAAGGCTGCTTTATACTTCTGCGTCAAACGCCGGCGTATGCTACGGTGCTGATGCATAGCCCTTTGCCGTGGCCGTTTGCGTCGCTGACGTGCACCTCTCAAAAAATGTAACTACACATCGCAACGACGCGTAGCGCAAGCTCTGTGATTGGTCGGCTTGGTAGCGCTGACAAGTCTGGGCGGGACCGAGAGCCGCGTGAATGGTGCAAGCCTGATGGAGCGATTGTTTACAAGTGTGGAGTCCCGTGAAGGAGCTCCGGATGGAAAGTTTTGTTTTGTGTTTACCTCATAGTTAAAGTTGCTGCACGTCTGCCGGTTCCTGCCTCAAAATGAGCGAGTTTGAGCCACTTGTACATCCCGGAAGTGTTCAGGAAAAGCAAAACAGCAGTGAAGAAACTCGACACAGAGGAACATTTACACCTCACTGCCAACTAGCGTTTCGGAAGTGTTAATGCAGACCAACAGAGACAGCACGCAGAAGTATAAATGCACAGCTACACGCGTTGCATGCGCTGTGGGTTACGCCAGTCACTTGACGCAGAAGTACAAACCAGGCTTAACAGACATCTAAACGAAGACAGCTTAGCTAAAATAAGGCTAAACTTGGGCTCTCAGTGAAAATACAATAGACATCTAAAAGAATAGCCCAAAACTTGCCTAGTAGACAGATTAGACAGACTTAATATATGTAGTCATTCAATTCTGTTTATTTGATGACTGTTCTAGTTTTGGCCTATTTTTAGGCATCTATCAGATTTTTACTGACAGCCCAAATTTAGCCTTGCTTTTGCCAAGATGACTATGTTTAGGCCGTACTCACACTATGCTATCCAGACTATTTTATTAAAGAAATCTCCACTGTGCTGACCGAAAGCACTTCTCTACTGATCAGCGCATCATCGATGACATAAGCGTGCCCAGGCCTGAATGTAATGTAAGTGCGGGCCATTGTGGGGGGAAAAGCATGCTTTGGCCCGGTTCAAGGCAACTGTACATAGTGTGAGTACACTCTTAGACGTCTATTAGACATCTTTTAAAAACAAAAAATCCTTGCTGGGTAGACACCTTGATATCAAAATGGACATCAAATTGAACTCAACCATGACATCAATGAACTCGCCAGAAGTTTAAATCAATTTAATGTAAAACATTTGATATCTAATTGACATCCACAAAGTGTATACCCTTTTGACCACCAAAATACAAGCAAAAAAGCATTATAACATGAGAAAATTTTTATTAAACTAACAAGGTTCAATTCCAAATTTAAAATTGATTTTGAATACTGATTTTGAATCCCTAAAATGCATTTAAACTATCTTGACATCAACATGACATCAAATAGACGTCTAGCATTGTCTCCAAAAAACAAAACAAAACTCAAAAATCGAATACAGGTAGTGCTTAATTTGTAAATCGCAAGGTCCTGGAAATGACGAGGAGGTTGGTGTCGAGGACGAAAGTGAGGGGGGGTGAGGGTGGGGTGTTGGATAAAATGAAGAGCGGGGTGGGAGTTGTGGAAAATCATGCGGGGCATGTGAGGAGTGGGATCAGTAAAATGAAGTGCCGAATCAGATTTCAGAGGTGCCAGATTTGGATCTGACATGTTCCGGCACAAATTAAGCCCTGATTACAAGCAAGTGACTTTTGATGTTTTTTGACACCAATGTTAGATATCAACGTGTTGTACAGTAAAATCAACATCTACATTAGCAGGAGGATGAAGATGAAACCAGGGTGGACTTTTCAGCAAGACAATGCTCCAAAACACAGCCAATGAAACTCTCAAATAATTCCAGAGAAAGAAAATCAAGCTGTAGAATGGCCCAGCCAATCACCTGACCTAAATCCAATAGAAAATACAGAATAAAGCTCAGATTTGATAGACAAGATCCACAGAAGCATCAAGATTTTTACACTTTTTTGAAGTCTGGGGAAAACTCACACCTGAGCAATGCATGTGACTTAATTCTCCATATGAGAGGCGTCTTTAAGCTGACATCACTATCTGGGAAGACTACACAATAATTGTGTTTGGTAATGCTGTTTTAAAGGTTGATATATTTGAAATATATTGGAATATTTTGTGAGAAACACGTCATTCATTTAATCATGACACACATGATTATTAATAAAGAGCGTGTGAACGACAAATCATTTAAAATCACACACCACCCTCACATGTTCGTCTCTAAATACCCAAAAGATGTTATTCGCAGAAAGGTGAACTTGTGCTCTCCGATTCCCAGGATCTGCTCTTTCTGTCTGATTTGACTCTAACGCTGTTTTAACACAATAAGGCGTTGTGGACCATCAGGTTGTGCCAACAGCCTCTGGACACCCAGCTGTGTGTTAACAGACCTCTCTATCAATTCAGCATTTAGCTCAAGGAATCCCAGATCAGATCAAACAAAATCATGTATGAGAACGATAGAAACCCTCATTTCACATTAGTGCACCTGAATGGTTTTCACAAAGTCAGCTAGCTCTTAGGGCTATGCCTTAACTTAGCATAGCCATGTCATTCAATAGACTTTATTTTTTAGATTATTTTTATTTGTATTATTTAATGTTTATTTGTATCATTATAATCTGCAGATATTTTTTATACATATTTATTATTTTGGTAGCAGTTTTATAAGAGGCTGTTAAAGTACACTTATATTGTAAATTACAAGTTTTTATAGATTACAATTTTTAAAATGCATTGTAAAAAATGCTGGGTTCCACACAATTCCTTTATGTTGTCCCAATTCGTATAAGTTAAGTTTAAGTAGATTGAACATAATATAATTAATTTGTCCCCTGAAAAACCTTTAAGAATTTAGTTGATTCAGCTCATTTTAAATAAGTGGTTTAAACATGCAGGAGAAGTCATTTTTTGAGTGTGGTTTAATCCACAGCTCACACTATGTTCGTAATGGCATCTTTGTTTTTGTTTTTTTTTTCTCACACTTGGTCTGCCATCTCAGATCACCTATTTCCAAGACTCCAACACAACACCAATTAAATATAGACTTTTAAACTGCTGTTAAAACTAGCCTAGAGCCCCGTCTGCTGTTTAAAAACGAACCTAGAGCACCATATGCTTGTAAAACTAGCTTAGAGTGCAATCTGCTGTTGAAAGCTAGTCATGAGTGCCTTATACTTTAAAAACTATCCTAGAGTGCCATCCGCTGTTAAAAACCACCCTTGAGCACCATATGCGGTTAAAAACTAGCCTAAAGTGCCATTTGCTGTTAAAAACTAACCTAGAGCACTGTCCATTGTTAAAAACTAGCCTAGAGTGCCGCATGCTGCTAAAAACTAACATTGAGTGCCATGTGCTGTTAAAAAACTATCCTAGAGCACCGTATGCTGTTGAAAACTAGCCTAGAGTGCCATCTGCTGTTAAAAATTAGCCTAGAGGACCATCTCCTGTTAAAAACTATTCTAGAGCGCCCTCTGCTGTTAAAAACTATTCTAGAGCACCCTCTACTGTTTAAAAACTGGTCTAGAGCGCCATCTGATTTAAAAAAACTAGCCTAGAACACCATCTGCTGTTAAAAACTAGCATAGAGCACCATCTGCTGTTTAAAAACAAGCCAAGAGCACCATCTGCTGTTAAAATCTAGACTAAATCACCATCTGCTGTTAAAAACTAGCCTAGAGCGCCATGTGCTGTTAAAAACTAGCCTAGAGCGCCATCTGTTATTAAAAACTAACCTAGAGCACCATCTGCTGTTAAAAACTAGCCTAGAGCACTATCTGCTGTTTGAAAACAAGTCTAGAGCACTGTCTGCTGTTAAAAACTAGTCTAGAACGCCATCTGCTGTTTAAAAACAAGCCTAGAGCATCATCTGCTGTTAAAAACTAACCTAGAGCGGCATCTGCTATTTTAAAAACAAGCCTAGAGCACTGTCTGCTGTTAAAAAGAAGCCTAGAGCACCATCTGCTGTTTAAAAACAAACCTAGAGCACCGTCTGCTGTTAAAACTAGCCTAGAGCACCGTCTGCTGTTAAAAACTAGCATAGAGCACCGTCTGCTGTTAAAACTAGCCTAGAGCACCGTCTGCTGTTAAAAACTAGCATAGAGCACCATCTGCTGTTAAAATCTTGCCTAGAGCGCCATCTGCTGTTAAAAGCTAGCCTAGAGCACATCTGTTGTTTAAAAACAAGCCTAGAGCACCATCTACTGTTTATAAACAAGCCTAGAGCAGCAACTTTCCAGCCCCTGGCCCCCAAAATGACAATGCTAGTGACTCGCGACCCCCAATATTCTCTGAGGTGGTTATAAATACAGTGGTTATAAATGCAATGGCGCACACACACACCAATAGACCCAATTCTATTCTTCGTTTAATTTTTTTAATGTATGTCAGTGCTGTAAATGTACTAGAAAGTTTAACCTGGTATTGTAAAATTTATCTGCTGCATCTGACGCTATTGCTGTGTCTTTAATGTAGTTACCCCAGGGGTCACTATCCAATAGAACTAGTAACTATAAGCTACTATAGTAACTATATAGAAACTGACTATTTTTCTTTTCAGTGATTTATGGATAGAATATGGTAATTCTTATGGTTTAATAAAAATAAATAGATTTTTGGAAATCACCAGGTAACCCCCCTTGACTGTCCCGCAACCCCTCGGGGGTTATCCTAGAGCACCGTATGCTGTTAAAAACTAGCCTAGAGTGCCATCTGCTGTTAGAAACAAGCCTAGAGCGCCATCTGCTGTTAAAAACTAGCCTAGAGCACCATCTGCAATTTAAAAACTAGCCTAGAGCACCATCTGCAGTTTAAAAACTAGCCTAGAGCACCGTCTGCTGTTAAAAACTAGCCTAGAGCGCCATCTGCTGTTTAAAAACTAGCCTAGAGTGCTATCTACTTTTTAAAACTGGCCTAGAGCGCCATCTACTTTTTAAAACTGGCCTAGAGCGCCATCTACTTTTTAAAACTGGCCTACAGCGCCATCTACTTTTTAAAACTGGCCTAGAGCGCCATCTGCAGTTAAAAACTACCCTAAAGCTGTTAAATACTAAACTCAGAATCGATTCAAGAGAGAATATCTATGCATTTTGAAAGTCGCAGAATCTATAGCTCTAACACGAGCAGCAAACTATAGCACACCATTTATATTACATGCTCATGTAGATGATGATAATCAGTCAAACTGACACAAATTTGACCTTTCACTCCACCTTTGCACCATATTTATCGTATTTGAACCTTTCAGATAGGTCAAGGCCTCGCAAAGGGAGTTTTTTTTTCACCTTCACAGATGATGTAAATGAATAAACTCACTGCACGCTGCCAGAGAGGAGCTCAGCGTGTCAATGAACCATGTGTCTGTTTGTCTTAACGCTCACTTTGTCGTGTCTTTCTTCCTCTCTCTCTCCCGTTTTGTCTGTGTGTGATCATAGGATGTGGATCTGGAAACGATTATATCATCACTTGCTCTTTCATCTACATGGAAACATCCTGAATCAGGCCGAGCAGGAGGATGAAGCGGCATTGGAAAATCAAGCATTTAGAGCTGAATCAGAGCTCACTGGAGTTGGATAGCAGTGTTTAACCGCAGTAAGCTGCCGTAACTGAGAGAGACAGGAGATTTTAAAGTGCCACGTGCAGGCTTTCTAAAATCACATTTAAAAAACTTTATTATCTGTTAACCAGTGGTAGAAATTTGTCTTGGAATCCCTGAATTCACAAAATTTTTAGATAAAATATATAGATAAATCTTGCAGCCTACCATGTTGAGGTCTGTCTTTTAAAAAGTCCTTAACTCAACTCTTGTGCTGTGGATTAAGGTGTAGCCTCTGGAGACGATCCAGTAATGGGACGCATTGACGAGTGCTGTGGTTCGCTGAAGGGCTCTGTCCCGCCTACCATGTTTAACAGGTCCACATGTGCGTGGCGAGGGGTATTTGAATGCCAAGCCTGCTGTTTAAAAACTAGCATAGAGCAGGGGTCACCAAACCTGTTCCTGGAGGGCCAGTGTTCTGCAGATTTTTAGCTCGAACCCTAATCAAACACACCTGAACAAGCTAATCAAGGTCTTACTAGGTATACTTGAAACATCCAGGCAGGTGTGTTAAGGCAAGTTGGAGCTAAACCCTGCAGGGACACCGCCCTCCAGGACAGAGATTTTAAAAACTAGCCTAGAGCACCATATGCTGTTTAAAAACCAGCCTAGAGCGCAGTCTTCTAGTGCCATCTGCTGGTTAAAACTAGCCTAAAGCGATATCTGCTGTATAAAAACTAGTCTAGAGTGCAGTCTTCTAGTGCCATATGCTGGTTAAGACTAGCCTAGAGAGCCGTCTGCTTGTAAAAACTAGCCCAGAGCGCCATCTGCTTTTTAAAACTAGCTTAGAGCGCCATCTGCTGTTTAAATCTAGCTTAGATCGCCATCTGCTGTTTAAAACTAGCCTATATCATGATCTGCTATTAAAAACTTGCCTAGAGCACCATCTGCTGTTTAAAACTAGCCTAGAGCGACATCTACTGTTTAAAACTAGCCTATAACGCGATCTGCTGTTAAAAACTAGCCTAGAGCGCCATCTGCTTTTTAAAACTAACACAGAGCTCCATGTGCTGTAAAAAACCATCCTAGAGCACCATCTGTTGTTTAAAACTAGCATAGAGCTCCATTTGCTAATAAAAACTAGCCTAGAACACCATATACTGTTTTAAACTAGGCTAGAGCGCCATCTGCTGTTTCAAACTAGCCTAGAGCTCCATTTGCTAATAAAAACTAGCCTATAGCACCATCTGCTGTTTTAAACTAGCCTAGAGCGCCATCTGCTGTTTAAAACTAGCCTAGAGCGCCATCTGCTGTTTAAAACTAGCCTAGAGCACTATCTGCTTTTTTAAACTAGCCTAGAGCACCATCTGCTGTTTAAAACTAGCCTAGAGCACTATCTGCTTTTTCAAACTAGCCTAGAGCGCCATCTGCTGTTTAAAACTAGCCTAGAGCACCATCTGCTGTTTAAAACTAGCCTAGAGCGCCATCTGCTGTTTAAAACTAGCCTAGAGCGCCATCTGCTGTTTAAAACTAGCCTAGAGCACCATCTGCTTTTTCAAACTAGCCTAGAGCACCATCTGCTGTTTCAAACTAGCCTAGAGCACCATCTGCTGTTTCAAACTAGCCTAGAGCGCCATCTGCTGTTTAAAACTAGCCTAGAGCACCATCTGCTTTTTCAAACTAGCCTAGAGCGCCATCTGCTTTTTCAAACTAGCCTAGAGCACCATCTGCTGTTTAAAACTAGCCTAGAGCGCAATCTACTGTTTAAAACTAGCCTAGAGCGCCATCTGCTGTTTAAAACTAGCCTAGAGCACCATCTGCTTTTTCAAACTAGCCTAGAGCACCATCTGCTGTTTCAAACTAGCCTAGAGCACCATCTGCTGTTTCAAACTAGCCTAGAGCGCCATCTGCTGTTTCAAACTAGCCTAGAGTGCCACCTCTTAATCTAAATGTTTAGATTTCAAACCACTCAGCCTACCATGTTGAGGTCTCTCTTGTAAAAGTCCTTAACTCAACTCTTGTGCAGTGGATTAATGTGCAGCCTTTGGAGACGATCCAGTAATGGGACGCATTGAGGAGTGTTGTTGTTCGATGAAGGACTCTGTCCCGCCTACCATGTTTAACAGGCCCACACGTGCATGGCGAGGGGTATTTGAACGCCAAGCCGTGGTGTATGATCTCACTTCCCCTGCTCGGTCATAGCGGTTTAACATTGGCCACCGGGAGCTGTGACGATTTGAGGGCCAATGAGAAGCCGGAGACTTTGAAAGCCTCTGTTCTTTATGGAGCGATGGTTTAAACACTGTGTCTAAGTAGGAAGCCAGACGCCTGCCTGCGGTCAGAAACTTCTCCATCCTCTCTCCCCCCTACACTTTTTTTTCCTCGTTCCCCCTTAACGCATGGATTGATGAAGAATATTTCCAGAATCACACACACACGCGTACACACATGACCCTGCAGAGAGCGTTTGAAATCATTATGATAGGCATGAGTAACAAGCTTTGAGCTGCTTGTGTCGACTGTAGGCTTTTAACACATTATTATTCAGCTGGTGGCTGGAAAATGTTGACTATATAAACTTGTTTCATTGTACACAATGTTTCAGCATGTTACTTTCTAAAGATAGACCAGTCTACTGGAAGTATTGATTCTATAATTTTGATTCATGTCTATCTGTCTGTCAGTTGTTCTGTCAGTCATTCTGTTATTATTTTATTGTTCTATTTATCCTTCTAACATTTTTGTTTGTCTATACATTTATATGCAACCCATATCAAGCACACCTGCCTGTAATTATCACATGGTGTTCAGGTCCTAATTAATTGGTTCAGGTGTGTTTGATATGGGTAGCAACTGAAATCTGCGGGAAGGTGGCTCTTCAGGAACAGGGTTGGCCACCCCTGCACTAGTGGTACGCATGCTTCCTTCTAGTTGAGGAAAGGCTGAATAATTAACAGACTTTTAACCAACCCAGGCTCATTCTGAAAACGTAGTCCAGGGGACGTTTCTGGAGACTGCATTTTATTTGTGTAGTTTTTGTTTTCACGAATCCGCGAGAGGCCAATGTGTGTGCTTTTTTGTATCTCGAACGTTTTTCGCGAGTGCCGTTCGTGCCCGGGCTGTTCTCGCAACCCACCAGATGCCGCTGTCTGACTGACCGAATGATTGACTGCGAGACCGGCCAATCGGTTGACCCACCCTCCTTCTTCCCTGAACCCAATCAGTTTTACCGATTGACCCGCCCACCCGCTCACTTCCCTACACCCGAGCAACAATTTAGAAAAGCCGTCTAGAAAAAGAAAAACCCTCATCTGTTTTTTTTTTTTACCACGTTTTCGGATTTCACCACGTTCTCACCCTATTATGAACTCGTTCGCTTTATTTTTCGGATTCTGTTTTTATCTTACCTGGTTTCTGGAACCGCTCTTCCCCGGACTCGAACCCAAACGCCTTTGTCAACTCCTCTCTGCATCTGATGTCATGATGAGCTGACCCGACAAACTGACTGCAGCGGGAAAGCCCTCCATACGGAGGTAAGCGGTCAGCCGGCAAGCATGTAAGGGAACGGCGTCACACCGCCCCATAGCGTTCGCTTAAAAAAATAAATGCAGCCATATGTACCTCCCGGGACCTATTTCGCGGTCTCCCATATCAAAGCCAATTAATTAGGACCTGAACATCACGTGATAATAATTACTGACAGGTGTGTTTGATATGGGTTGCAGCTGAAATCTGCAGGAATGTGGCTCCAGGAACAGCGTTGGCCACCCCTGTGCTACGGCCAATTTAGTTTCTTCAATTCACCTACAGGGCACGTGTTTGGACTGTGGGGGAAACCAGAGCACCCGGAGGAAACCCATGCCAACATGGGGAGAACATGCTCACTTGCTGTGAGGCGACAGTGCTAACCACTGATCCACTGTGTCGCCCCCTGAACACTTCATTTTAAAACGAGATTTTCTACACATTTAATTAACACATTCACTTTTTTTTTTTTCGAAACCTCAGATTCCAGATTTTCAAATAATGATATCACAACCAAACATTGTCCTATTCCTTACACATTGTTCTATCCATTAAAAGCTTATTTATTTACATTTAAGATGATCTATAACCAGGGGCGGACTGGGATAAAAATTCAGCCCTGGCACTGTTGCCACACCAGCCCACATTACCCCACCGACACAGCCCCACCCACAGACACACACATTCACTATATTATACTATACTGAAACATTCTAGCCAGGTTTTGATTATGTCAGGGTAACCTTAGATTGGGTCGGCCCATCTTGAAACCAGGCGGCAGTTGCCGATTGGGCCAAATGCTTAACATTTATTATTATTATTTTTATTATCATCATCATAATATCACATCTAGCAAGAGATAAAAGCTGTCTGCACTTAAAAACAATACATATAAAAAAAAATTAACTGGCCCACATTTAAAAATTGGTCCAGCCCTTCTGGCATTTGCCAGAATTGCCAGATGGCCAGTCCGCCCCTGTCTATAACCCTCTATTTATAAAAAAAAATGATGGTGTGTTAGTGTGGGTTTCCTCCAGGTGCTCCGGTTTCCCCCAGAGTCCAGACACATGTAATATAGCTGAATTGGATAAGCTAATTTGGCTGTAGTGTATGTGTGTATGCATGCGAATGCGAGAGTGTATGGGTGTTTTCCAGTACTGGGCTACGGCTGGAAGGGCTTCCACTGCGTAAAACATATGCTGGAATAGTTGGCGGTTCATTTCGCTGTGGCAACCTGAAATAGAGACTAAGCCAAAGGAAAATGAATGAAAGACAGAATCTGACATGCATAAAACTGAATAATAATCTCACTGCCTATAAATAAAATAATCCTGTCAAAGCTTGAAACGCTGTAATGCTGAGCGGGACACACACAGACAGCACAGGTTATGCACACACTCTCGGTTTAGTATTGGCTGCAGATGAGAGTTGCTTTGGTTAGCAGGTGTGTGTGAGCCAGACAAAACTCTTGTGGCGCCACTCACACATTTCCAGTGCCCTCCACACTTCCTCTCCTGTCAATCATCGGCCACCACACGCTAGCGCACGCTCATAAATATAGACACACACTTTCTGATCCAACTAAAATGAACGTGTGTATGCATAGGCATGGGGAATTATAGTGAGGCCTGAGGAATGTTCCGAATGTCAGTTCAGAAAGAGATATTATAAGCATTACTTTTAAAATAGTTAAAAATGGATGGATGGATGGATGGATGGACGGACGGACGGACGGACGGACGGACAGACAGACAGACAGACAGACATAGATAGATAGATAGATAGATAGATAGATAGATAGATAGATAGATAGATAGATAGATAGATAGATAGATAGATAGATGGATGGATGGATGGATGGATGGATGGATGGATGGATGGATGGATGGAATGATTAATAGACTGATGGATGAATGGATGGAATGACAGATAGATAGACAGATAGACAGACGGATGGATGGACAGATGAACGGACATCGGTGGAATGATAGAGAGAAGGATGAATGGATGGATGGAATAATAAATATACAGACAGACAGAAAGACAGACAGGAACAACTGATAGAACAATGGATGGATGGATAAATGGATAGATGGATGGAGAGATAAATGGATGGAACAATTGATAGAATGATGGATGCAATGATAGATAAAACAGACAGACAGACAGATAGACAGATAGATAGATAGATAGATAGATAGATAGATAGATAGATAGATAGATAGATAGATAGATAGATAGATAGATAGATAGATAGATAGATAGATAGATAGATAGATAGACAGATGATGGATGGATGGATGGAACGATTGATAGACTGATGGATGGATGGATGGGTGGATGGATGGATGGATGGAATGACAAGTAGATAGACAGACAGATAGACAGATGGATGGATGGACAGATGAACGGACATCGATGGAATGATAGAGAGAAGGATAAATGGATGGATGAAATAATAAATATACAGACAGACAGACAGACAGACAGTCAGGAACAACTGATAGAACAATGGATGGATGGATAAATGGATGGAACAATTGATAGAATGATGGATGCAATGATAGATAAAACAGACAGATAGATAGATAGATAGATAGATAGATAGATAGATAGATAGATAGATAGATAGATAGATAGATAGATAGATAGATAGATAGATAGATAGATAGATAGATAGATAGATAGATAGATAGATAGATAGATAGATAGATAAAATAATGGATGGAACAATTGATAGAACGATGGATAATTGGATGGATGGATGGAAGGATAGATGGATGGATGGATGGATGGATGGATGGAATGAATGATGGACGGACGGACGGACGGACGGACAGACAGACAGACAGACAGACAGACAGACATAGATAGATAGATAGATAGATAGATAGATAGATAGATAGATAGATAGATAGATAGATAGATAGATAGATAGATAGATAGATAGATAGATAGATAGATAGATGATGGATGGATGGATGGATGGATGGATGGATGGATGGAATGATTAATAGACTGATGGATGAATGGATGGAATGACAGATAGATAGACAGATAGACAGACGGATGGATGGACAGATGAACGGACATCGGTGGAATGATAGAGAGAAGGATGAATGGATGGATGGAATAATAAATATACAGACAGACAGAAAGACAGACAGGAACAACTGATAGAACAATGGATGGATGGATAAATGGATAGATGGATGGAGAGATAAATGGATGGAACAATTGATAGAATGATGGATGCAATGATAGATAAAACAGACAGACAGACAGACAGATAGACAGATAGATAGATAGATAGATAGATAGATAGATAGATAGATAGATAGATAGATAGATAGATAGATAGATAGATAGATAGATAGATAGATAGATAGATAGATAGATAGACAGATGATGGATGGATGGATGGAACGATTGATAGACTGATGGATGGATGGATGGGTGGATGGATGGATGGATGGAATGACAAGTAGATAGACAGACAGATAGACAGATGGATGGATGGACAGATGAACGGACATCGATGGAATGATAGAGAGAAGGATAAATGGATGGATGAAATAATAAATATACAGACAGACAGACAGACAGACAGTCAGGAACAACTGATAGAACAATGGATGGATGGATAAATGGATGGAACAATTGATAGAATGATGGATGCAATGATAGATAAAACAGACGATAGATAGATAGATAGATAGATAGATAGATAGATAGATAGATAGATAGATAGATAGATAGATAGATAGATAGATAGATAGATAGATAGATAGATAGATAGATAGATAGATAGATAGATAGATAAAATAATGGATGGAACAATTGATAGAACGATGGATAATTGGATGGATGGATGGAAGGATAGATGGATGGATGGATGGATGGATGGATGGAATGAATGATGGATGGATGAATAGATGGATGGATGCAACGATTAGTAGAACAATGAATGGATATATATGGAACCGATTGATAGAACGATGGATGGATAGATGGATGGATGGATGGAATGAGAGAGAACAATTAATGATTAAATGGATGGATGGAATGATTGATAGAACAATGGACAGATGGAGAGATGGAATGATAGATAGAAGGATGTTTGGATGTATGGATGGGTGCATGGACGGACAGACAAATGGCAAATAGATAGATTTCAACTAAAAACGACAAAAAAGAAAAGCATTTTTAGTATAAAATGAATATAAACATGCTAATTTTAATAATGTCATCAGACGTTTATATAAAAACAGTCATTTTTCTCAATCCCGTACCAAATGCAAATCTCAGATCCAGAGGAACTGAGAATTTTCAACTGCTTTCCTAATTTTTTCGTAGCTGTATACATAATGTCAAACAATATCAAAATCTGTCTTTGAGCAGGAATTTGGGGAAAAGGAAATAGAAGTTTAACCTAAGTCTATTTATATCTGTGATATGTGGCCGACACACAGGCTCCATGTGGGCTACCAGGTTCCCATGGGCATCATGATGGAGACTTCTGAAATGAAACAGAGGTAATAGTGTTAAAAGATAATGCCAGTACAGGTTAAAAAAAACATGTTACCGGATTATAAATCTGACCAAATGCGGCATGATTTGGATACAACCGCAATCAACAAATCTTCAAGGAAATTGATCTTCAACAGCACATTTGGATCATTAAGTAGGGCTCCATAATGGGACGGCTTTCAGGAAACTTCAGAATCCTGATGACACGACAAAATTACTGCACGAACATGCTTTCCAAATCCACTAACACAGTGATCCGATCCAGAACACTCGGCCCATGATTTTCCTTTATGTGTTTTTTATTTATTTATTTTTTTTTTTTGCTGCTGTTTTTGATGGATTTCCACAAGATTTATAATACAAATTAAATGATTTTGATTAAAGCAAATTGTAATTCATTCATTCATTCATTCATTCATTCATTCATTCATTCATTCATCATAACTCATCTATTACAATTCATCCATCCTTTAAATTTTTTTTGTCCTACCATTCCTCCATTTTAATCCATTCTTCTATTATAATTTATTTATAGTAATTTGGCATTTGTAATTAATCCATCCATCAAAATTCATCAATTTTTTTCATCATAATTAATTTGTTGTAATTTATTGCAGTTTATGTACCAATTATTTAATATTAATCCATCTCAATTTATCATATAAAATTTTTGATCTATCATTAACTATCTATTGTAATTTATCCATCAAAATTCACTGTAATTTATCCATCCATCCATCCATCCATCCATCCATCCATCCATCCATCCATCCATCCAGCCATTATTTTATTGTTCCATACCTTTTCTATTCTTTTTTTATTCCATCCATTATTTTAGTCATATCATCCATCCCTGTTTTTTATTGTCCAACTATCCAACCTTCTATTATTTTATTTTCCAACCATCCATACACCCACCCACCCACCCTTCCATCCACCCTTCCATCCATCCATCCATCCATCATTTTATTTTTTCATCCATCCATCCATCCATCCATCCATTCATCCATAATTTTATTGTCCATCCATCATCCATTATTTTTCCTTCCATCCATCATCCATTTTCATGTCATTTTATCCATCCATCTATTTTCTATGGTTTTTCATTTCACTTCATTCATCCAACCACTTAATAACTTATTCCATCCTGCACTAATCCATTTATTACAGTTTTTTTCCATTGGTTTGACTCATTTCTTCCATTCATTCATTCATTCATTTTCTTGTCGGCTCAGTCCCTTTATTAATCCGGGGTCGCCACAGCGGAATGAACCGCCAACTTATCCAGCAAGTTTTTTACGCACGGATGCCCTTCCAGCCGCAACCCATCTCTGGGAAATGACTCATTTCTTGAAACAGAAATTACATTCTCAAAATTCTAAGATGATTTGGCAAAACAGTGTTACAGTTTAGCACAACAGTATAGCTCACTTGCAAAAGCTCATATCTCTCCTAAAACAGTTCACTCATGCATCAAAACTAAATTCCTTTCCCATATAGAAAGTCAGTGCCACAATCTCCAAAATCCAAATATCCTCCTCAATTGCTTTGGCACATTTCTTAAAACAGACCAGACATTCACAACACTCTTGGTGCTTTTGCCAAAATAATGTGGATGGTTCGGCACAACACCATGGTTCACCTGCAGCAGCTCATACCTTTCCCAAAACAGTTCACTCATGTGACGAAACTAAATTTCCTTCTCATTTAAACAGTCAGTGCCCCCAAAATGCTTACGTCCCTTTGGCATTGTGTAAGCACTGCAAGTCAAAATGTTTAGATGTTTTGTCATTATGGCAAAGGACCACTAAAATATCCTTCATGTCCACCTTACAGTCTTAGCACAGCCCTTCATTGACAATGGTTACTGTACTGTTTTTGTCTAGCTAACAGAATGCAATTGTGTATAAAACTGAAAAAAAGAATTAGGATTTTAGGGTAAGAGTAGCCTCCAAGGTTTGACGTCACACACTGCACTCATACTGCCAAGAAAATGGTAACTCCTTTATTGTTGTAATGATCAACCACACACAAAGTAACTTCCACATATCAGAGCAAAAAGAAACTGTATACAGCATTATAAACTGTAATATAAACACACTAACAGAAAACTAGAGTGCTATAAATATAGCTGGAGTTTTATAACAGTTCTACCAGAAAGACTTTAGGAGGCAGATAAACGTTTGAACATTTACAGTTTTTCTCGATTGCTTGGATGCAGTTGTCAACTGAAACTCCACATTTTCAAAACAGTTAACACACAGGCCTAAACAGCGGCATTCATGGTCAAAATGACACATTTTGCTTGCAAAAGGCACATATTGTGTCAAAACATTTAACATATGCAACAAAAGCTAGTTTTACCTTCAAACAACACAACTTGCAAACAAGTATATGAGCTCTTTCAATTAATCATTACACAATGGACAACAAAATACAAAATACAGAACTCAAAATGCACCACCATTGCTTGCCATTGTAGCTTATAGCCAAAGGCATTTGTTGTCTCTATTTGGGCTGTCAAATTCGCCTTTTTACAAAGAATTGGATCAAGAATAAGATGTGCTTTGATTGAATATATATTGAATTCATGACATTTTTCAAACTGTGGCTGAAAACTGAAATACTGTATATAAAAAAACAGACAAAAGTAATAAAATACTGTAAAATTACAGAAAACACATGTAAACTAATATACAGTCAAATCTATTGGGAGTATAGGACATAGCCATACTGACCTCCTCAATCAATGCTGGCACAGAACAACACAGAGCTTCCATCGTTTTTATAAGGTTTGCAGAATGATGGCTAATTGAAGATTTGTGTGAAGGAGTGTCAAACTTCAGTGATTTCATACTGATGTTGGTAGTTTTTAATAGTTAGGAATAGATGGATTCTGTTTGGTTACCAAAACTAAAACAATGGAGTTTGGACTGCTTGAATGATATCTGTGTTAACTGTTTTGAAAAATGGTGGGGAAAATGTGTCAACCCAATGAGAAAGGGTTTACACATTTGCAAGACCGGTCCTCTGCTCTGCTGGGATAGTGATAATGAAAATGAAGAGGAACCTAGTTTCTTTAACCAGGTCAAAGCAAACTAGAAAAACTGTAATGTGAATTGTTTGCCTGAATGAGAGTCCGTTACGGTCCTTTCATAAAGTTCTTTGGCGTAAGCCCCGTCTATAGTGCAGAACTCTGGATGAGCTGGCAGATCCTGCATGAAGATGAAGGCAGGGCGAAGCCAACCCCCTGAGTGGAGACGAGACCGACCTGGTCATGGTGTTGATGGGGAGGATGGAGGGAAACTTTTGTTTTGATGGAGGGAAAAGGTTTGTTGTTTTGAGAATGTAATTTCTGTTTCAAGAAATGAGCCAAACCAATGGAGAAAATTTGTAATTTATTCATCAAGCCATCCATTTTTTTCTTCCATCCATCTGTCCATCTTTCTTATTCTATTCACCCTCTCACCCACCCACTCATCCATTTATTAGTCCATCCATTGTTTTATTTTTCCATCCATCCATCTATTCATTCATCCATCCAGCCCATTTTTAATCCATTCATCCATCCATTCCTCCATTCATCCTTCTTTTATTTATTGCATTTATTCATCCATCCATCTATCTTTTCATCATTGTTATTCTATTCATGCACCCACCTACCCATCCTTCCATTTATCACTCCATCCATTATTTTTTCCATTCATCCAGCCACTTCGATTATCAATTCATCCATTATTTTATTCATCCATCCATCCATCCATCCATCCATCCATCCATCCATCCATCCATCCATCCATTATTTTATTATTCCATTCATACATTCATCAATCTATCCATTTTTCATCCATTTATCCTTCCTTATGTTATTCTATCCAGCCACCCACCCTTCCATTTATCACTCCATCCATTATTTTATTTTTTCATCCATCCATCAATTTATGTGTTCACCCAGTCCATTTAATAATTCATCCATTTTTTATCCATCCATCCATCCATCCATCCATCCATCCATCCATCCATCCATCCATCCATCCATCCATCCATTCATCAAATTAACAAAACTTTGAATTGTCTAAATAAAGAAAAATCAATAAAAAAAGTCAAATAAAAAAATCAAATTAACTAGAATTGCCATTTTATTTAAATCTAGACGACGGCGAACTAAGGACCTTTTATTTACAGTCTTTTCCATAACACAATATGAATGCTGTCAACAGATATATGGAGTAAAATTGACAGACTGGTACTTTGAACCTCATAAATATAATCATTCATTCATTTTTTTGTCGGCTTAGTCCCTTTATTAATCCGAGGTCGCCACAGCGGAATGAACCGCCAACTTATCCAGCAAGTTTTTACACAGCGGATGCCCTTCCAGCCGCAGCCCATCTCTGAGAAACATCCACACACACAATCACACACACACTACGGACAATTTAGCCTATCCAGTTCACCTGTACCACATGTCTTCGGACTGTGGGGGAAACCGCAGCACCCGGAGGAAACCCACGCAAAGGCAGGGAGAACATGCAAACTCCAAACAGAAACACCAACTGAGCCGAGGTTCAAACCAGCGACCCAGTGACTTTCTTGCTGTGAGGCGACAGCACTACCTACTGCGCCACTGCCTCGCCCAAATATAATCATTTCGATTAGATTTAAATGGAGCAATAAATGTGCTTTAAGCAATTTCCAGAAGCAATTTCCTCCAAGTCTATACACCAGAAGTCAGGTTATGTGCCATTTATAGAGCCTTGCACCATGTCTTAACTTCACACCCACCTGATGATCCATGTGTGGCCTACAGTCATGGTTATTTTAATGCAGTAGATACGTGCAGGTCTCGACGACTGCGGCCACTGTTGGCTTGTGTGGTATTTTCCTGCCCAGATACAATGAGCAGATCACTCCAGACCAGATGGGTAAAGAAACCTTGCTCAGACCGCCGCTGCGGCCGCTGAGTTTGTAACCCAAAGCCAATGAGATGTTGGAGAAACAGTCTACACACACACACACACACACACACTGGGACTTCCATTCATTCATACTCTTCTGTCATGTTCAGTGAGGAATAAATATATTGTGATTAAATCTTAATCTGTACTAGATGCTCAGTATATTTACTTTACAAGTAATGTTACTGAAAAAAAAGTTGTATTTTAGGATACTAACACTTTTGCCATTGTCATTGTATAGCATTTTGCTAAGCTAATTAATGTTTCGATGCTCTCACACTTAGCATATTTTAGATTTAATGTTAGATTTAATCTGTATCTAATCTTTTTGTGTTATATTACCTTTTAGCAATTTTTAAATGTAATGTTTTTGACCTAAAATCATCTTTTGTCATTGTCAGAATAGCATGTTGCTAGGCTAATGTTGATGTAATCATACAGTTAGCACACAGTTAACGAGTATGGCTATTTACATGTTTTACTCCAAAATCTCAATTGTCATTAAAGCATGTTGTTAAACTCACAACATTTTAGCACACAAATATAAAAAGGAGTACATTTGGAATTACTGTAGATTGATTCTGCTTGAATACTAATATTAACGAGGGCCCTTGATAATGTCTCTGTGGCCCCCCTAAATCTATGGGCCCTTAGAATCGTCCTAACTCCCCTCCCCCTAGCGGCAAAGTTAGTTATTGCATAATTTTTAATTATCAGTAGTTTTGGCCAACCGAGGCTGATTCTGAAAACGTACTTCAATGCACATTTTTGGAGAGTGCCAAAAACGTCCCAGTTAGTATGTTTTTGCAGTTTTTGTTTTCACAAATCCACCAGAGGCCGCTGTTTACACTTTTTGAGATATCAAATTTCTCTCGCGAGTGCCATTCGCACCTGCTGTTCCTGCATAAATCCACCATAAATCCACCAGTCGACTGACTGACTGATTGACCGATCAACTGGCCCACCCTCCTCCTTCTCAAAACCCAACCGACAGTGTTTTCAAAAGCAATGCAGAAAAGGAAAAGCCTCACCTGATATTCACCACATTTTCAGATTTTACGACACTCTCACCCTGTTATTTACTTGTTTTAATTTTGGCTTCTGTTTTTGTCTTACCTGCTTTCTGGAACTGTTTTTCGCTGGATTGAACCCCGTCACCATGGTCAATTCCTCTCTGCATCTCAAGTTTGCCGACGTACATGGTGAGCCACTGGTCAAAATGGTAACAGCGGGAAAGCCGTCCATATGGAGGCAAGCGGTCAGCTGGTAAGCACGAAAAGTAATGGCGTCATACCGCACCGTAGTGTTTGTTTTAAAGGCTGAAGTGCAGCCATACGTACTTCTGGCTACACAATTTGCGATCTCCAGAAATGTATATAGGGCTGAGTTTTTAGAATGAGCCTATGTTTATTTTTGCAATGTTTATAATTCTATATTTTGTCTCAATAGCCCTGCAATGCATTATGGGATCGAATTTTCTGCAAAGCGTGCACACTCTAATTTAATAATTTGGGCTAAAAGCGTGTGTATTAAAAGCATGGATGCGTTTTATTCACATCTACTGGTTGAGGTGATTACTGCTTTACTGCTCTTGAATTAAAGCTATTTAACTGCCAAACCTTTTGTTTTGACTTCATGTGGTGGTCTCAGACCTCGCTGTAATTGGAACAGTTTGACTTTATTCGCAAAATCTTCACCTCTCCGTGTGCTGGCATAGCTGTAGGTCTGTGTGTAGGGATGTTATATATTTGTGGTGGCTGGGTGCAGTATAATCAGGGCCATTTCTTGCAGTCTTGGCTCTTTCCCTGTGCGTTCACAGTTGAATGGCACTGCATTACTGCGCCAGTAACTGCGGTTTTAATAAAAACTAATAATTTCAGTCTTTATATCTTATTACAGTCAGTCACTTTAATGTCAGCCCTCTCTGTAGCGATGCCAGCGTTACCCATGAATGATTCGAGGAGCGGAAAAGAGAGGTACAGAAAATGGATAAGTGGAGTGCGCGAGAGCTCCTCAAATACAGATCTAAACACAAACAGGAGAAACCTTGAACACATTTATTCTACCATTCAAATGTTTGGGCCTATATTAAAAGTAAATACTATAGTGTTTGAGAACCATACTATAGTAAAGTGTATTTTACTTTATCGATTATAGTATTAGCAACAATTTGTTAATGAATGCTACAGCATACACTGTAAAAAAAATCATTAAAAAATTACAGAAAATATCTCTAAAATTTTTACAGTAATTTTTTGTCATTTCAAATTATATTCAAAACTGAGTAAATACAATAACAGTAAAAACAGTTTGACTTTCTTTTTAGGTACTTTATCATTAAAGACAAATTACTCACATCTTTGTTTTATATACAGGGAAATTACATTATTATTTATATATTTTTTTCTGTTGTTTTAAATTATGTTCAAAAGTCCATAAAAATTACAAAGAATATCTGTAAATTAACAGCTTGACTGTTATTTTATGTACTATATAATTATCGACAAATTACAGCAATTTGTCTGTTTTATACAATATAATTGCTGTATTATTTACAGAGTTTTTTTCCAGTTTTTCTGAAGTACATTTAAAATTACATAAAATTAAAGTAATAAATTGTAACTATTTGCTCTGTAAAATAAAAAAATAAAAAAAAACGTAAAAAAAAAAGATCAAATGATTGAACCACAAAATTACAATTAAATTTCTTTGTTGAAACAAAGTGCAAAAAATAATAATTTTATCTATTTAAATTATTGGACGGATTTGATCGTACTAATCTAGGATAAGTCTGTAAAATAACAGTGTTTTTCTGTAAAACATTTTAATGAAAATAACTGTAACCACGCGGAGTGACACCAACAACTGAGGTAGGAACCAAAATGCAGGTTTATTCGTAGTCAGGCAAGCAATGGTCAACACAGGTGCAAACAGATGTATAAAGGCAAATCCAGAATCGTAGTCAAACACAGGAAAGAGGTCAGAAGGCAGGCAGGGAGGGGGAACAAGAATACAAGGCTAGGTAAAACACGGGGAAACAAGGCTAGGAAACCGCGTTGTAATGTCACTGTGACAGATAACAAGACTCTGCAAACTGAATGGGTGAGTGTGTGGTTTAAATAGTGTGTGCAATCAGTCTCTGACAATCCTCAGGTGGTGTGAATGTAATCAGTTTAGATGAGGAAGCATGTGTGTCAGGGTGAAGTGCATGTATGAAAATGTAGTCCATTGTTATTGTTGAGTTGTAGTCCATGAGTTATTGTTAGTGCAAGCCAGCGATCTTATGGGATATGATCGCTTGTAATCGTGACAATATCAGTAGATTTATTATTTTTTTGCACTTTATTGTAACAAAGAAACTTTACCGTGATTTTATGGTTTTTGTTTGGCAGTCATTTGACCTTTTTTTAAAGATTTTTTTTACAGTGTAGTGAACTACCACACACTGTAAGTTTCTGTTTATTTACGGTTCTGAATTCCATTATGGGATGTTGATCTCTGCTCTTTGGACTTTTGATGTTGAAAATTCAACTAATTAAAATTTTACAGTTTAACAAAGTGACATTTTAGTAGTTTGAAATAATACAATGTATAAAAAAAAGTTATTTATAGAGAATAAGTCTGTAAAATAACAGAAAATGTACAAGCATTTTATTCCAAGGTTTTTGTACCATAATATACAACACCAACCCAGGCAGTTTATCACTGCAAAATATTACAAATGTTATTAAAAGTCACTTTTTGGAACTTGAGATTTAAAGTTATCAAAAGAAAGTCTCTTAATGCAATTCATAAGCATAAATAAAAAGGGGGAAAATAAAAAATGTGAATCACAAAATATGGAAAACTGCTAATTTATGGATATTTTTAGAGTGTAAATACTGTAGTTTAGTTTCAACTACAGCAAACTGGCATATTATAATGTAATATACTAAATAGTTGTAAAAAACTACAGTATTAGGTCATTTGTTTATGTAAAGCTGCTTTTATTCTAGCTGAAATAAAACAAATAAGACTTTCTCCAGAAGAAAAAATATGATCAGACATACTGTGAAATTTTCTTACTCTCTTAAACATCATTTGGTAAATATTTTCAACGAATTCACAGGAGGGCTAATAACTCTGACTTCAATTGTACATCTTTGAAAGAGACTTTAATGAAACTAAAGCCAGCGCTGAGCAATCCAACTTTCCTGCACAGTTCAGGCTGAAGTGAAGAGTGTATGCAGATGTACCTGACGCAGCACGGGACGCCGGAGCACTCTGAATTTCTGTGACTGTGGTCGGGCTGCATTACTGAAGGAGCTGGAAGTGGGTTTGTGGCTTTGCTTCTGTTTACTGCCATCAGTGCTTTTGTGATTGTTTGTACTTAGAGAAGGGTGGAGTGTACGGTAAATGCCTCCTGTCAGCCGGCCACACTGCAGGGAGCGCTGGCCACAGAAACCCTGGAGATGAGGTGCGTTTCAAACCGTTTCACAGACAGGATGCATTTGTGAGGGTGTATATGTGTGTGTTGAGCATTTTTAAGAGAGCGTCAGTGTCCAACAACACTTTATTGTTATGTCATACAAGTTTTGGCTACAAAAAGAGTCATAATTGAGTTTTACGCAAGCAATTTTCATTCTATTTTTGGTCCTTAAACTGGCTGTTTTTGCTGCTTTAACATTAAAAATTCTGACAGAAAATTACCATTTTCCTTTCTTTCATCATGTTCAATCTTCTTGGGTGGCTCGGCAATGTATTAGATGACTCTAATACATTAGTAAGCTGACCAATGTTCTTAGGGGGATAACACTTCATTGAAGAAAGTGAATAGTACAGTTCCTCAGCATCAATGCAACCTGTTGGTCTTCAAGTAGCTTAAGCAAAAGTTCTGTATGTGTGACTTTATACTACCTGTAGCTACAAGCAAACCATTCTGTGTTTACAAAGCTTAGCAGGACCCTCTTATCAGAATTTTCAGCTGTTGTTTTGTTTATACCCTCTGTGATTGTGAAAGGGTCCCACCTATCTTAAAAGGGTCATTCACACCTATCATTCAATGTCAGTGCAACTGAACTAAAATCCACATAATCTTTCAGTATGCACACATAGGCCCCGTTTACACTAGTGCGTTTTAGTTTTAAAATGGCGTTTTAGATCAAAAACATTCCGCGTCCACACTAGCGTTTCTGAACATATCTCCATCCACACTACGCCACCAAAAACGGATATCACGTGACCATTCGCGCAATCTGGGCATGCGCGTTCTAGTATAAACAGAAAGCATGTGTCTCGCTTGGCATTTGGTTATTTGTTAGTAAACAAACGCCGGTTGAACAATGAACGCAATGGCAAAGAAAGCAAGAGAGGTATTTTTGTGGACAAACGACGAGGTTGAGTTGTTACTAAACGTAACAAATGAATAACTGCACAATGGCGCCTAAAACAGACAATAGTGCAAACAACGCTCCCATTTCTGTGTCCATGTTGTTTACAGTGAAGGCTGGTCTGCTGTCTTCCGTTAGCGTAAAAGCCATGTGTTATAGTCATGTGATAGGGGCTTGACGAATAAGGGAAGGATACACAATGACACAAAATCCCCAATCAGCTACCGAATCTCAGCAGCCCTGCCTCCGTTTCCAGATGTGTCCGTTTTAAAGCAGCGTTTCAGAATGAAAACGGCCTCTCCAGCGCCTCCAAAACGCTCCATTTTCGGTGCCTGAAAACACCGGCGTAGTGTGGACGGATGGCGTAACCGTAGCAAAACTTTTTCAAACTTAAACGCATTAGTGCAAACGGGGCCATAGACATCATCTATATGGCAGCAGGTTAACTATACGGTTATACGATTGAAGTCAGAATTATTCGCCCCACTTTGATTTTTTTCTTCTTTTTTTTTTAATATTTCAAGAGTTCACACTTAGATACTGCTTGACTATTTAAGCTAGTTTGGCATGCTGTCCCAGGAGAGAAGACTGAGCTCGGTGATAGATGAGCCCAAGGCTCCCGCCTGGTCAATAAGCATTAGGAGGGATATGAGATCAGGTAGTTCTCGATAACTCCCCAAATAAATCATTGTTGGGACTAATTTGTAGTATGTGCTTGTGACTAACTTTTGCATAGTTTTTGAGTGTGGAAGGAAACCGGAGTACCCAGGGAAAACCCACGCGAACACGGGGAGAACATGCAAACTCCGCACAGAGAGTATCGGTTGGCTCAGCTAGTGTTTGAACCAATGACCTCCTTGCTGTGGGGCAACAGTGCTAGCCACCAAGTCGCCCGAACTGAGGAGGAGGGAGAAGGGAAGGATGGGGGGGTTTTCCAAAAATGAAGATGAGGAATGAAGTTTAGGCTGGATATTTATATTGAATTTAGAGTGATCCGATTGGCTAGTAAGTGATTAGTGATAGGGATCAGCTGTAGTCAATTCTATCTCATGCTCCTCTCGAAATTAGTTTGGGAAACTTCACTTCAAAAAAATGATGTTGCACAGAGCGAGGAAGTTTTCACAGTATGTCTGATACTATTTTTTCTTCTTGAGAAAGTCTTATTTGTTTTATTTCAGCTAGAATAAAAGCAGTTTTTAATAAAAGAAAAATCTATTTTAAGGGCATTATTATTAGTTCCTTTAAGCTACATTTTTTTCAGATAGTCTACAGAACAAACAATCATTATACAATAACTTGCCTATTTACTCTAAGACGTGTGCCAAGTTAACCTAATTAACCTAGTTAAGCCTTTAAATGTCATTTTAAGCTGTGTAGAAGTGTCTTGAAAAATATCTCGTCAAATATTCTGTACTGTCATCATAGCAAAGATAAAATAAATCAGTAATTAGAAAAGACATATTAAAACTATTATGTTTAGAAATGTGTTAAAGAAATCTGCCCTCTGTTAAACAGAAGTATGGACGGATTTTCCACTGTTAACAGTTTGTTTAGTAGCTTGCCGTGTATGGCAAGACGCAGAGAGGAGTTGACCACGACGACTTGGTTTGAGTCTGGTAAAGAACCAGAAAGTGGGTAAAACAAGAACAGAAGCCAAAAAATAACAAGGTAAGAATTTGGTAAATTTTAAAATGTAGTAAAAGTCAGGTGCGGGCTATGAAAGCTTTAGCTATAGTTCTACCAGGAAGACTGAGATGTCACGTCATTCATAATAATTGCAGCAGGTACAGGCCTCATCACCTTAAACAAATACGATACGGTCCATTGACAAGCATGAAAACACATCAGAACTGACTCTTAAGTTACAGTGTAGCTCCATTAATAATCCTCGACACGAGAAACATCTGCGTCATAGTCTCTGCAGGGTAATGGACGGCTTTAATTCTCCTTTCCAGTCACGCGCCGCCATCATTTTTATATTTGCGCAGAATTTCAATCCCTCAGCGTGGACATATAATCATTGGCTGCGAGCAGAGGGGGTACCTGGGTAATGTGTTTAACAGCAATGATCCTGTTTAACTGCAGCCTCTGTTTGAACATGAGAAACTGCCTGATGGTCAGAATCAATTTCCTTACGGCCAAATTACTCCCACATCGGCTTAGAGTTTCACCTAAATGGCCAAACCTTAAAACACTAATACTATTGCTATTAAATTAGAGCCTCAATCATATAGTTCAAGTTATGCTTAATGCTGTTTGCTTTATTTATTGATGCACTGAGGGAGGCAGAGAGACTCGGAGGGCTTTGCGTGTTTTCCATTGTTTTGCATTCAAAGAAGAGCTGAATCTGTGTGTGTGAGTGTGTCTGATCTGATAAGATGATATGGGTAAGTGTGTGTCTGTTAGATGTGCGATTGTGCTTTATAATGGTAATCTTGCTTAATGGCATTGATGGAAAAACGGCTGCTGTAAAATCTCACTTTTAGCCTCTTGATGTTATCTCAATTTTTGTAATACATTTTCGAGTGAGTTTTTGTAATACAAATTCATACGTTTTCGAGTGACTTTGAATTATATGCTAAAATAAATTACTATATTAGAGTTTTGAATCTATTAATTAAAGACAGAAATTTACCAACCAATGCCATTTTTACACCTAAATAAATATATAAGATGCTAAAGCATATGTTGAGTCTCTAAATGGTTCAGACTTAATTAATTGCTGCTGTTTGGGGTTGAGCCGAAGGAAAATGAATGAATAAATAAAATAGGAAATAGTTTTCCATTGTTTTGCATTCAAAGAATAGCCGTATCTGTGTGTGAGTGTGTCTGATCTGATAAGTCGATGTGGGTGAGTGTCTGTTAGATGTGCGATTGTGCTTTATAATGGAAATCAAGCTTAATGACATTGATGGAAAAATGGATGCTGTAAAATCTCACTTTTAGCCTCTTGATGTTATCTCAATTTTTGTATTTACCCTGAAATTACTTCAAAGTACTTTAAAGATCTATTTTTTTCACTTAATGACACAGATTTTTTTTAATGAATAATTTGATTTGCATTTATTTTTTTTACCTGCTACAAAATCTGTCACTGGGATGGCACCTTTTTTTTAAAAGGTACATTTTTTATCATAAGTCCTTAAAGGTACATATTTATACCTAAAAAGTACAAATGTGTACATCATAGTACCTGAAAGGTAAAAAAAAGTGAACTTTAAAGGTATAAATGGGAACCTTAAAGGTACAAAAGTGTACCCTATACTAACGTCCACCTGTATGGTACAGCAGTGTACATTTTGAAAAGGTGCACCCAGTGACAGATCCTCAAGCCTGGGGAGTCCGAGTTCAGGTAGGTCTCGAGAACTCCCCTGCTTGATAATGTTGGAAGTAGATTATATTGCTATAAAGTGTCTCTACTGTCAATTTAGATTTGTCAATTTACTTATGTTACATGTTTTTGGTCTGTAGGAGGAAACCGGAGAGCCCGGTGAAAACCCACGCAAACACGGGGAGAACATGCAAACTCCGCACAGAAATGCCGACTGGGCCAGGTAGTGTCTGAGCCGGTGACATTCCTGCTGTGTGGCCGTGGTGCTAACCATTAGGCCT
Organism: Danio rerio; assembly: GCF_052040795.2. Taxonomy (NCBI): domain Eukaryota; kingdom Metazoa; phylum Chordata; class Actinopteri; order Cypriniformes; family Danionidae; genus Danio; species Danio rerio. Next base: position 48,073,386 of record NC_141033.1, on the reverse strand, counting down.
CCTTCCTGCCCTGACAAGGAAATGGGAGGAGTAGGGGTGAAAGGGGAGACTCTTCAAGTCAAAGATGGCTGAGGTAAGATACTCTGGTCTGATTGGTAAATCAGTGTTCGCCAATGTGGACCAGGTGCCATCAATCATAAGCACGTGCTCCTCTCGAAAATAGTTTATAAATAAACCACTTAAAAAAAAGTAGAAATATATTAAACAATTTTAAGTTTTTCAAATGTTCTTAACACTTTATTTTGATGGTCCATTTGAGTATTAGTAGACTGTCTGCTTAATATATGTTGATACTGGTCCTTCAACAAACATTTAATTGACTATAAGACACTTTTCAAGTACATGTCAACTTACACTAACCCTAACCCCAACCTTAACCCCAACCTAACAGTCTGCTTATAATCTAATGCAATGTTACTAAATTCAACAAACGGAACATCAAAGTAAAGTGTGACTCAACTTTTTAAAAAAATTACAAGACACTTCTTCTACTGTATTTTGATAAGATAAATACAGCCTTGTTGAACATTAAAGCTTGTTTTCTTCATATATTAACACATAAAACAAAATACTTTTTTTATTTAATAATTTTTTTTATTTTATAGTTCATTAAAGAAAATCTACTGCTATTTTCTTAACACTTTTGAGAGATTTAAAATCCTACAGTATATTCAAACAAATGACTTAATTAGAGCTTTGAATCTATTTACTAAAGACAGAAATGAGTCAACTGATGGCATTTTACACCTAAACTAATATATAAGATTCTAAAACATCTGTCGAGTCTCTAAGTGGTTCAGACTGAATAATTGCTGATGTTTGGTGTGCGGGGTTAGAGGTTTATGACAAACCCTAAGCAGAATGCCTGTGAGAAATGTAATTCATAACCCAAATGCCCCAGTGATTCTGGCCTGGTAATGAGATGAGTCTGGTTTAACCGGTGGTTAGAGTCAGATCAGCGGCCGAACAACAGGCTGGTGAGGGCACAATCTGCCCTGGGAGAGAGAGAGGGTATAGATCTGTGGCGAATGTGGGCACTCGGTAGACCATCTGACCAGGCCACACATCAACAACACACAGGACTCACACCCAGAGAGAGAGAGAGAATGCAGATTAGAAAAAATACAGTCAGTCTTGTTTTTCACATTATGTATACACTCACCGGCCACTTTATTAGGTACACCTGTCCAGCTGCTTGTTAATGCAAATTTCTAATCAGCCAATCACATGGCAGCAACTGAATGCATTTAGGCATGTAGACATGGTCAAGACGATCTGCTGCAGTTCAAACCTAGCATCAGAATGGGGAAGTAAGGTGATTTAAGTGACTTTGAACGTGGCATGGTTGTTGGTGCAAAAAGGGCTGGTCTGAGTATTTCAGAAACTGTTGATCTACTGGGATTGTCACGCACAATGGCGGATCTGCGTGAACAGATGCGCAGAAGTCCAAATCTGCATTTGCTGACAGACAGTCTGAGCTACTTATCGAATTGATGTCTCCTGACAATATTTAATTGGATAAACATTTTTTAGATTTATGCCTTACCCCTTATATAAAAATACTTAGAAACACATTTAGATCACTTACTTTAACCACTACTATTGGACTGTGGAGAGACTTTCAACCAGCACAACCTACTGCACCTTTAATAATTATTAAAAAAATAGATTTAATATAAATATTCCACAATACCTTTTTTTTACTCAATTTTGATGAGATAATTACAGCCTTTTTTAACCATATACATTTTTAAACATATAAAACACAAAGAGCACGATCGCCCTTACAGCAAGAAGGTCACTGGTTTGAGTCTCGGCTGGGTCAGTTGGCATTTCTGTGTGGAGTTTGCATGTTCTCATGTTCGTAGTGTATAAGTGTGTGTGAATGAGTGTGTATATGTGTTTCCCAGGACTGGTTTTCAGCTGGAAGGACATCCGCTGTATAAAACACATGCTGGATAAGTTGTCGGTTCACTCCACTTTGGTGACCCCTAATAAATAAAGAGACTAAGCTAAAAAGAAGATGAATGATTTAAAGAAGGGCTGGTCTGAGTATTTCAGAAACTGTTGATCTACTGGGATTGTCACGCACAACCATCTCTAAGGCTTACAGAGAATGGTCTAAAAAAGAGAAAATATCCAGTGAGCGGCAGATCTGTGGTTGCCTTCTTGATGCCAGAGGTCAAAGGGGAATGGCCAGACTGGTTCCAGCTGATAGAAAGGTAACAGTAACTCAAATAAGAACTCGTTACAACTGAGGTCTGCAGAAGAGCATCTCTGAAAACACAACACATTTAACCTTATGGCGCATGGGCTACAGCAGCAGAAGACCACAGCGTGTGCCACTCCTGTCAGCTAAGAACAGGAAACTGAGGCTACAATTCACACAGACTCACCAAAATTGGACAATAGAAGATTGGGAAAATGTTGCCAGGTCTGATGAGTCTTGATTTCTGCTGCAACATTCGGATGGTAAGGTCAGAATTTGGCATCAACAAAATTAAAAGCATGGATCTGTCCTCCCTTGTAAAATGTACCTAATAAAGTGGCCAGCGAGTGTATGCCGTGTGGTTGTCGTTCATGGAAAATGCACATGAATTTAACATGGGAACACATGTTGATTATATATGTGCACATGTGGGAGCATGTTAAATGCATATGTTTTTTGTGAAAATGGCGTCTGTGGCTTGAAATTTGCACACATGGGGTTTCGTCATTATTGGAAACATATTGAGCAATCCAAAGCCACATTAAAATCACTTGTGAAATTAATGCGCGCCTAAGGCAGTGGTTTTGCTTCAAGAATCAGATTAGACACATTAGTGGTGGTTGAACGCAGTCCTGAAATAGTTCGGAGTTATAATCATACAAAAGTGACCTTATGAAACAAATAAGTGTACGGCATAATGTTGCTTATGTGAGTATTATGAAATTGAATTTTTCATTTTTTTATTTCATTATTATTGTTTGTAATACTATAAATAAAATATATATTACCGAATGTAATAGGCAAGAGTTTTCCCTTTTAGTAAGCTCATTTTATTTCTTATTGGATGAAATACACTAGGGTGACATGGTGGCTCAGTGGTTAGCACTGTCACCTCACAGCAAGAAGGTCACTGGTTTGTGACCAGGCTGGGTCAGTTGTCATTTCTGTGTGGAGTTTGCATGTTCTCCCTGTTTTGACATGGGTTTCCTCCAATTTTCCCCACAGTGCAAAGACATGCACTATAGGTGAATTGGGTTAACAAATTGGCCATAGTGTATGAGTGTGCCTGTGAATGCAAGATTACTGGGTTGCAGCTGGAAGGGCATCCACTGCATAAGGCATATGCTGGAACAGTTAGTGGTTCATTCCCCTGTGGTGTGCTCTGATAAAATAGGGACTAAGTCGAAAGAAAATGAATGAATGAATGATAAGCGGTGAGTTTTCACTACAAATCAACATACAAATCCAAGAAAATGCCATAAACATGGCAGTAATCACAGCCCAAAATAATCCAGCTCCCCAAACTCCAGCTGGGATCGATTGAGTCATAAATTTTGGGTTTTATAGCAGCCAATTCAATCTGAAAACTGAAATGAACCTTCCTTCATTCTTTAGATCCCCTGATTAAGGCGATTTATTTCCTCTGTGTAATGAAGATACAGTTTTCAAGCTCTTATTTTGCCCTTTAATAATTAACCGCCTTTTAGCTTTGTGTGTGTGTTTGAAGTATACGGTGACGCTGCACGTGGCTGGCTGTCACAGACGAGAAGACCCTGAGCCCATTTTAAGACTCGAGGTGCGGTTGAACCACACATCGCTCCCTAGTCATTTTATCCCGGCCACCTGTAGCCCAGCGCGGGGAGCAACAGTAAATCACGTGACCACTTCCCAGAGACGAAACCCTAATCCTGAGTCTGATCGGGCCAGTTCGCGGGATGGAGAGGATGGTGAAACTCGAGGCGACAGCTTCACCAATGAAGAGGCGGAAAAGTGGTCCCTGCGCTCGCCTTGTTGTGTCAGCACGGCCCCATTAATGTCACTTTACTGTGAGCGGCCCGGGAGCACAGAAGCGAGGATGAGCGGGAATCAGGGGTGATACTGCAGCCCGTGTGGATACTCTACACCTTCCTCACGCCTGACAGGCCGTCAGAGGTTATTAGTGTGACCCGGTGCTCGTCCTCTGGGAGAATACGAGATCTTGCTGATGAGCTCTGAATGGATCTGCACTAGAAGAAGCAGGTGAATAACGTGGGTATGAAGACTTAGTTTACATTTATATTTACCAACCCTGGCTCATTGATGATACGTACCCAGGTCTACAATTCTGGAGAACATGTAATACATACCCTTATTTCAGTGAGGCAACAAGCTTGACCCCCCTAAATTTGGAGTCACGCATATGTTTGTGTCAAAATACCATGGAGAAGCGGGATCAGCCATCGGTGGCAGACTGCGTAGATATGACTAATGGCCCGTTTCCACTGAGTGGTACGGTACGGTTTGGTTTGGTACGCTTTTATGGCCGTTTTTACTGTCAAAAGGCGTCCCGAACCAAACCGTACTGTACCACTTTTTCGGGACCCTTTCGAAAGGGTCCCAAAAGGTGGAGCTACACGCGCAGCTGAACGCTATTGGTTTACAGAGATACGTCATTTGTAGATTCAACAAGGCAGAATGTAAACAAAGGACCCACCATGTTTGAAATACACAGCGAGAGATTTCAGCGGAATTATAAATACATATGCAGCCATGGTCGATCCTGCGAACAAACCCTGTCGTCGTCATGATAAACAGCCACAAAGCCATAGAGAAGAGCGGATTCACCCTGTGCCGCGTAGTTTTTAACGAGCCAGTCTGAAGCCCGAGTGGTTTCGCTTTCTTTTCTTTCTAATTAGGCACTAAATCAAAAAGTTACGAATTGCTGTGAGATTGTGTTGGTTTTTCCCCCTTGGGGTGGTTTTTGTTGCCCTTTTTTGTTTTATTTTAATTAATAATAAATCATTTGTCGCATTTGAGTCCTCGCTCCCTCATCCTTCCTGAACCCTGACATATTCGATTTGAAGAATCCCCCCTTTCACCCCTACTCCTCCTTTTTTCTCTTCATAGGACGGCCCAGTGATTAACACTGTTGCCTCACAGCAAGAACGTCACCGGTTCTAGTCCTTTAACAGGCTGGCTGTCGTTTCTGTGCGAAGTTAGCATGTTCTTCCCATGGTCGCATGGGTTTCCCCCGGGTTCTCCAGTTTCCTCCCACATTCCAAAAACATGCACTACAAGTTAATTGATCAATCTAAGTTTAGCACTCCAGTCAAACTCCCATTCAGCAGCATATCTCTTCATACCAATAATTTTCTGTCATCAAGAAGGGGGGGGAGGGGGTTCTCGAGACCTACCTAGGCTCAAAGCGCCCCTCTCACCTTGCAAATGGGAGGGAGCCCATGGCTCAAGGACCTTTATGAGCTCAGGGCTCTCTCCTGGGACAGCATGCCAAACTTGCTTATAATCAATCATCAGCTAAGTGTGAACTCTTGAAATGTCTGTTTACAAGCAGTATCAACAGATATTAAGCAGACAGTCTACTAATACTCAAATGGATCATCAAAATAAAGTGTTACCATTAGTAGTTTAAAAATTTGAATTTCAATTTGTCCATATCTGACCCAACATTGGCTTTAAACAACACAGCATATTTTAGAGTGTGATTAAAATGATTTCTATGGAGGTTTAACTGTCACTAATATCCTGCAATACTTCTAAAATATGCATTTACTTGATGTTTCTGTTCATAAAATTGGCCTTTATTTATGCAGGAACAGGTATGTGCGTATGCATATTAAGTATGAATGCAATGTGAATTATTTCATGCATCAGTAAAGGCGAAACTGTGAGTGTGTGTTTGGTATATAGAGAAAGTCAACATCAGACATACCCACATATCTGAAAGGATCCTGTCTGTGGTGTCTGGGTGGCCGGTGGCTCTGCCCTAACAAGGCCATTTATTGTGTGGGGGTATATATATATACCCACATTCTGGTCTACATGCCTGCTAACACAATTCAGCCCGAGCCAATTAAACTATCACACCACATCTCAAACGAGCCTTTCATTTCTGGTCTGAGTCTGCAATAACAAACCTGATGTGAGAGCATGGTTAACCTAAAGTATGAAAGGATATGCAGGGGTGAGTGGGGGGTGGAGAGAGAGAGAGAGACTCCACCGCATCTTGATGTTTGGGTTCATTATGGTCTCAGTGGCCGTTTGATGCTTGGATTTGAGCCGCACTGCAGCGATGTAAGGAAATGTTGAGCTTGTGAAAGACTGTAACCTGAGACTGACAACATCAATTCTGTCTGTGTTGGTTTAAGGGAAAATGTAGTAAAAATAGTAATGCTGCAATTAAAAAAAAACATTTTTGTTTTAATAGTAATGATAATAATTCCTCTGTGGTTCCTCTGAGTTTGCATGTTCTCCTTGTTTTGGTGTGGGTTTCCTCAGAGTGCTCCGGTTTCCCCCACTGTCCAAAGACATTCACTTTTGAATAATAGTCATTAAATTTAATAAACTAAATTGGCCACGTAGGAGTATGTGTGTGAACGTGGGAGTGTTTGGGTGTTTCCCAGTACTGGGTTGCGGCTAGAAGGGCATCCGCTGCACAAAAAATGTGCATGTACATTTTATTATTTGCATTACATCCTGCCTTTAAGACTGATTGGCTGGGCAACTCCAAAATATGTGAAAATGGTTTGCTAAGTCTTCCCCACATTTCCTCCAGCACTGTGCCCCGCTCCTTCTCCCATGTTCACATGGATGTTAACTAAGAATTTTACTTTTTAACACTTTTGTGCCCAGTAATGGGTTTCATTTCTGTATTAGTGATCGCAATCACAAAAGAATCATTCTTTTTAACCGGATCTTCTGAGTGAACTGTTGAAACTAGTTCACCTAATCGAACAGAATCATTTGAAATTGTCATGACTGTTAGTATCCACCTGTAGGGTGCTGTAGTTCAACGAACTCTGAGAGTGAACTACAGCACCCAAGAACTACATATCCATGCATTCTTTCGCGCACACACCCGGTCTTTCATATACACTGATTTGCAACCACAGCTGTCTCTGTTCACCGTTGATTACCTGGACTATTTATTCAGTCATTCATTCTCTGTTCATCAGTTCGTCGTTCGTCCTTGTTGGTATGTGTTTCCCGATTAGTCTTGTATCCTGTCAAAGTTGTTAAGTCTAGTTCTATCTGTTTGACTTCCTGGTTTGTTTGTTTATTTTGTTACTTTGTTACTTTGATTTTTGTATTGTTGTCACTGTCACAGCACAATAGTCATTAAAATCCGCACTTGGATTCTACACCCGTTTTTGTTCCTGTTTTCAATCCTGTACCGTGACAGAAATGTTTCGCATTCTAAAAAGCACTCTTATCTACAAAAAAACCATAGCTATAAACCATAAAACAACAGGTAAATTACGGAAATTTACCAGAAATTTAAATTCAATACAATTTCTGTAATTTAATGTTTGTTATTTTACAGTACATTTTTGTAATTTAACAGCCGTTATTTTACATTTTTTCCGGCACCCCAGATGCCTGAAATAAACCATAAAATTACAGATTTTTTTCTTTCAGTGTACTTCCTTTTTAACAAATATAATACCCCCCTCTGACTCTAAATAAACCAATATATACTGAGTTATTCAGTTATTAGAACAGTACACTGAGATCAGATTTGACGTAGTAAAAGGGGTGGAGCTATTGGGCGCACTTGTTGAATAACTTTATTTATTTTTGATTGTTAAAGCGAAATTCTTCTATGAGTGATTATAGCGCCTCCCGATGGAGAATGCGGTAAAACTCACAGCAGGTATTATTTGGTACTTTGTTCATTTATTTCACTGATTTGGCGACCGTCAAACGCCATCAGGGAAACGGGTTGAATTTCTGCTTAGTGAAAAACATTAGTGTTCCATTTGAAATGACACTAGATACTATGCTGTTGAGAGTGTAAGTGCGTAAGTACATAGTGCATGAGTGCATAGTGTGCTATTTGGGACGCTGCTCTAGATTTTTTTTTCGAAACCTGGCTGCTTTCCCCAGGTAGCATGGTTCGTTTGGCATGTGAAACCTGTAATCTTGCTCGGATCCACGCCAAAACAATCGGTCAATTAAAACAAACTCTGTAGGGGATTGATTGTAGTGAGAAAGTAGAACGATCTGAACCAGGCTATATCACAGTGTAGTATGGATATGTAATAGGCTTATACATATGAATGAGAATTATAAGTAGGGCGGGATGTCATCATTCTTACCAGTAAATGTGCGTTTCATGTCAAATACAAAAGTGAAAGCATGCTAACTATTAAGGAGAACTGTTTATCCGTTAGGAAAATTGACCCAGTCAATGCAGTCCTAGTTTATCTGTTATTTCTCACTATAATGTAAAGCCTATAATGTATAGCCTAATACTAGTCAACGGCTGTGTATGAGAAAGTTTTACCTCTGATTTATATCTACACTGTAAAAAAAAAAACCTTATTTTACAGAAAATATCTCTAAAATTTTTACAGTATTTTTTTGTCTTTTAAAATTATATGTAGAACTTAGTAAAATGACAAATAATCTCTCTAAATTCACAGTTTGACTTTAATTTAGGTACTTTATCATTAAAGACAAATTACTGACATATTAGTTTTTTTTATACAGGGAAATTACAGTATTATTTATACAGTAGTTTTTCTGTTATTTTTAAATTATATTCAAAAATCCATAAAAATGACAAACAATATCTGTAATATAACAGATTGACTGTAATTTTATGTACTATATAAGTAATGACAAATTACAGCAATTTGTCTGTTTTATACAATAAAGTTGCCGTATTATTTACACAGTGTTTTTTCCAGTTTTTTTTAAGTACATTTAAAATTACGTGAAGTTTATTCATAAACTAATTTCGAGAGGATCACGTGCATATGATTTATCACGGCCAGTCTCGCATTTGCTAATCACTAATCTTCCAATCATATGAGCCCTAAGCCACTATAAATAGCCTCAGTTTTCAGTTCACTTTATCTTCGTTTGGAAGAAACCCCCCTCCTCCCCTATTCTCCTCCTTTACCTGTGATTGGGCGGCACGGCGGTCCAGTGGTTAGCACTGCGAGCCACACAGCAAGAATACTGCCGGCCCTAGTTCCATAGGACCGGTGGGTGTTTCTGTGGGGAGTTTGTATGTCCTCCCCGTGTCCGCATGGGTTTTCCCCGGGTTCTCCGGTTTCCTCCCACCATCCAAAGACATTCAACATATAAGCTTGTCTAATCCCTTACGTTCCCTTAGCTACAGCGGCAGGGGAGTTCTGAGATCCACCGAGCTCGGGCTCCCTTCTTGCTCTGCCAACGGGAGGAAGCCCCGGGCTCGAGGAGCCCTTGAGCTCAGGGCTCTCTCCCGGGACAGCATGCCAAATAAGCTTTGTAAATCATCAGCTAAGTGTGAACTCTTGAAGTAAAATGAAAGTAAAAAAAATTGTAAATACTTGCTCTGTAAAAAAAAAAAAAAAAAAATCATAAAAAAAGTTCAAATGACTAGCAGCTACGGCTGCTAAAAAAAACAAAATTATGGTAAAATTTCTTTGTTGGAATAAAGTGCAAAAAATAATAAATCTACGGATATTCTCATTAAAATGTTTACAGAAAAACACTGTTATTTTAAGCTGCCAGTCATTTGACCTTTTTTTTAATTGATTTTTTTTCTTACAGTGTAGTAACGATGCCTGTGGGTGTCCCCATTCAAAATTAAACAAGCTTAACACTTATAATGTCTTATTGCTCATCAACATAAATTAAAATAAGGACGTGGGAATGGAGACTTGCAGGTTTTAGCTATTTTGGTCCGTTTAGAAACTTTGTTGTGTGAAAGCGAACAGCATCAAGAACAAAGTGCTACAATGTAACAATTTTAATCCCAGTTTCAGAACAAAACAATCGATTCACAGGTGTGAAAGCACCCTAAACTTGAACAACTGCAGCACGGGTAAACAACGGCTAGAATGAGAGGATCTGACAAAACATAAGTATATTTCATAACAGAAAGTCTTAATGGAATTTAAATAAGTGAATCATTCTTCAGTTGGGTTGCAAAACGTAATAGTAAGAAACTTTTCAGATGATAGTGATGTTTTAACTGACTGAAATTATGATTGCTGAATACATGTTTATGATATGCTGAGTCCAAACCTGGGAAGATTATCACAAAAGATCCGGTTTGTGTTAAAGATCCAAGCTTCCCATCACTACTGTGTATTTAACCTCAGAAACCACCTTATTGTATCAACTCACAAACCCATTGCAGCTCACAAACAAACTCTAAAGCCCAATTCGAGAAATCCCACTTCAATCATAATCTAACATAATCTAAACAAAGAAACAGCAAATTGTGTACCCACATATTTACCAAATCTAATATATAATAAGAATGATAAAAGTCAATATAAAAAAAAAAAACTGAAAGCATTCAGCCTAATGCATCTGCATCCATGTGCTAGTTATAAACCCTGCTAATATAGATTTAATGATGAGCCATTTCTTTCTGATTTGCTTTAAATTCCAGCGTTCATATAACTTTGATGCCTCATATGAGCCTCACATCGGTCTCATCTGGTTTTCTCTTTTCTATATCAATAAAATGAGCATATTGAACATGTTAGAGGTCGAGCCCTATTTTCCTCCAGCTTAAAAAAAGGATATTTCACAGACCAAAACATATTTTCGAGATTAAGTGCTAATTATGTGGGCTGGTCTAGCATGCCATTTATTTGAATGGATCTGAAGAGGGGGGGGGGTTGCACTACTCTCAGCTGTACTGAATTGTGAATAATTGTGAATTTTAATGTATGTATGTATGTATATATATATATATATATATATATATATATATATATATATATATATATATATATATATATATATATATTAGTCTTTAATGGTCACCAAATCTGTATTTGCACTTTTTAAAAAAGTAATGTAAAGTAATGAACTGTAATGTGCCGAGGAATGAAAAAATGGAAAGAATTGCCATTGCCAACATGACATGATTTGATTTAATTATTTTGAGCAGAATATTCATTCATTTTCCTTCAGGTTAGTCCCTTTATTTATTAGGGGTCGCCACAGCGGAATGAACCGCCAACTTATCCAGCATATGTTTTACACATCGGATGCCCTTTCAGCTGCAACCCAGTACTGGGAAACATCCATACACACCCATACACTATGGCCAATTTGGTTTATTGAAACTATAGCACATGTGAGTAAACCCACACCAACACGAGGAGAACATGCAAACTCCACACAGAAATGCCAATTGGTCCAGCTGAGGCTCGAACCAGCGACCTTCTTGCTGTGAGCCGATTGTGCTACAGTATATCAACTGCGCCACCGTGACACCTTCACATCTTTTAATAAAGTTTAAAAATGTATAAAAGAAATATTTAATTGCACAGTATTTAGCAAATTGATATTTTGGTGTTTTAAATTATACATTCATTCATTCATTTTCATTTTGGCTTAATCCCTTTATTAATCTGGGGTCGCCACAGCGGAATGAACTGGCAACTTATCCGGCACGTTTCATGCATTGGATGCCCTTCCAGCTGCAACCCATCTCTGGGAAACATCCATACACACTCATTCACACTCATACATTACGAATTTAGCCAACCCAATTCACCTGTACCTATGTCTTTGGACTTGTGGGGGAAACCTGAGCACCCGGAGGAAACCCACGTGAATGTGGGGAGAACATGCAAACCCCACACAGAAACGCACCCAGCCAAGGCTCGAACCAGTGACCTTCTTACTGTGAGGTGACAGCACTACCTACTGTGCCGCTGCCCTGTTTTAAATTAATTATGTATTATGTATTTATACACTGTAAAACCCAGTAAGTTAAGACAACTCAAACTATTTGAGGGAACTGATTGCAACAAACCATTTGAGTTAAAAAAAATAATCTATATGAGGACTGTGAACTTTTTTCCATTTAAGTTAAAGTAATTAGGTATTTAATTAACTCATCACCTTCAACACTGAGTTCAAAACTCCATTAAATTGAGTGCAATTAACTTTCAGTCAATTTTGAGTTAACTCCACTCATTTCAGTTGATAAAGTTGACTGTTGGCTTTTACAGTGTATATTTGTTTTACTGTAACGATTTAAAGTAAATTCGTCTTTTTATTAGGTTTAGTTATTTCAATTAGTTTTACTTTATGTAAATTAATGTTTGTTTTAATTTGAAAAGAGTTTTGAACTCAGTGTTAAAGGTAATGAGTTAATTACACTTCATTACTTCAACCTGAATGAGTAAGTTCATAGTACTCATATAGATTAGTTTTTGAACTCAAACGGTTTGTAGCAAGCGGTTTCCTCAAATGGTTTGAGTTGCCCTAACTTAAATGGTTTTAAAGTACTCAGTTCTCTTCATTTATTGGGTTTCACTGTGCTCAGATTGCTCCATTTACTCAAATGATTAAGTTCACAGAACTTATTAGGACTAGATTTTGAACTTAAATGGTTTGTTGCTATTAGTTTTCTCACTAAGTTACCTTCACTTATTGGGTTTGACAGTGTATGATTTAATGTAAATTTGTCTTTCTAATTGGACCCCAGGAAGAACAAATGTGAATCTAAATAAATAAAGAATAAACTGAAAAAAAAAATTTAATGAAATAATAAAATAACATGGAGGGCACGGTGGGTAGTGCTGTCCCCTCACAGCAAGAAGGTTGCTGTTTCAAGCCTCGGCTGGGACAGTTGGCATTTCTGTGTAGTTTGCAAGTTCTCCCCGTGTTCATGTGAGTTTCCTCCTGGTGCTCTGGTTTCTCACACAAGTCTAAAGACATGCGCTTTAGGTGAATTGGGTAAGCTAAATGAGTGTGTATGGGTGTTTCCCAGTGATGAGTTGCAGTTGGAAGGACATCGGCTGTGTAAAACATATGCTGGATAAGCTGGCGGTTCATTCAGCTGTGGCGACCCCTGATTAATTAAGGGACTAAGCCGAAAAAGAAAATAAATGAATGAATGAACTACATGTAGGTCAATATTATAAAATGCCTGCAGTGCTGTTTCTCACTTTCATTGGAGTGAATTGTAAAGAAAGCCGAAGTGAACCTGAAAACATGCATTGCCACTGAACAGTTAAAAGAGCTAAAAAACAAACAAACAAACAAACAAACAAACAAACAAACAAACAAAAAAACGCTCAATTCTGCATCTTGGAATCTCTCAAGATGAATGCAGAGTGAGTTTTCATTTCATTTATTAGCTGCTAAATGTCTACAGATTTGTTGTGCTAATGAAAAAGGTCAAACATATGCTTTCCTCTCCTTTATTGTCCTCTATTCCCGTTTCTCCTGCGCTCCTTCACATTGATCCTAAACAGATTCATTTCAGATTCCAGTTACAATACATCTCATTGATCCGCACATCTCCTCTAATTAGCCATTTGAATTTAACACTTGTATAGCGGCGGCTCAGTCAGAGAGTAAACCATCCTCAGGAGAGAGAAAGAAGCAGCGCTCAATGAATGAATGAATGAGACCTTATTGCAACAGAGATCATTGATAATGCTTCTACCCACCTACATACGTCCATTTCATTGGCCATGAACATTTCCTGCTCGTTATCAAACTATTTCATAACTGTAACAAGAGGCAATTCAATCATAACTTATTGTTAAAACAGCTATCATAACATTATTCATCAATATGTGACTCTTTTTGGATTCTCGGAAGCTACAGGAGTTGAAAATGTAAAACAGGACCATTGGGAACGTTGGGACCATTATTTTTGTTTATTCATTCATTCATTCATTTTATTGTCGGTTTAGTCCCTTTATTAATCTAGGGTTGCCACAGCGGAATAAACCGCCAACTTATCCAGCAAGTTTTTTTTTTTTTTACGCAGCGGATGCCCTTCCAGCCACAAGCCATCTCGGGGAAAAATCCACACACACATTCACACACACAATGGACCATTCAGCCTACCCAATTCACCTGTACTGCATGTCTTTGGACTGGGAAACCAGAGCACCCGGAGGAAACCCACGCAAAGGCAGGGAGAACATGCAAACTCCACACAGAAACGCCAACTGAGCCGAGGTTCAAACCAGCGACCTAGCGACCTTCTTGCTGTGAGGCAACAGCACTACCTACTGCGCCACTGCCTCGCCTATTTTTGTTTACATCCCTCAAAATGGTCCAGTACATTTGAATACTAGTGGCAGCAAAACTTCAAATGAATAAAGCCCTTTTGTCTTTTGCCATGTCCACATGTTCATGGGTAATTTTAAAAACAAAGTTTTCCCCCTCTTTGATTTTAAAAAAATCTCCATCCACATAAAAATGCCAAAACACACTGTAATTCATGTTTAGGGGCACGCTGAATCAACAGGGGCGATAATGACACTTTTATGCTGGGTTCACACTAAATGGGATATATATTTTCATGATTAAACTGCATAAAAGTTCATGAAATGTGAGAACAGAGGTGGATTACCGTCCCACGGTACAAACGTGCAGATTTTACTTTATTTGTGTCTTCTGCATTTGGTGTCAGTCCAGCCATGTCAGTCAATCAGAAAGGAGAAAACAGCACATGCTGACATCATGAGGCGAAAACTCATTTAGGTGTTTAGTGTCCAAACGACCCCACTGTACCTGGAGTTTCACAAAATGTTAACCCTGGCTGGAGTTTTCAGACACCTAAGGCCCATTCTGAAAATTCATCTCTGAAGATCGCGAATTAGTTTTATTAGCCCCCCTTTGATTTTTTTTTCTTTTTTAAATATTTCCCAAAAGATGTTTAACAGAGCAAAGGAATTTTTACAGTATGTCTGATAATATTTTTTCTTCTGCAGAGTCTTATTTGTTTCATTTCAGCGAGAATAAAAGCAGTTTTTAGTTTTTAAAAGCCATTTTAAAGTCAAAATAATTTGCTCCTTTAAGCTATATATATTTTTTTGATAGTCTACAGAACAAACCATCATTATACAATAACTTCCCTAATTACTCTAACCTACCTAGTTACCCTAATAAACCTAGTTAAGCCTTTAAATGTCACTTTAAGCTGTTTAGAAGTGTCTTGAAAAATGTCTAGTAAAATATAATTTACTGTCATGATGGCAAAGATAAAATAAATCAGTTATAAGAGATGAGTTATAAAAACTGTCATGTTTAGAAATGTGTTGAAAAAATCTGCTCTAACAAAGAGTTGACCAAGACAACAAGGTTTAAGTCCAGAGAAGAACCGTGCCAGAAAGCAGGTAAGACAAAAACAGAAGCCAAATAAATAAATAAATAAATAAACAAGTAAATAACAGGGTGAGAATGTTCCTCAATCATAAGATCCTCGAGCCCAGGGCTCCCTCCCGTTCGCAAGTTGAGAGGGGTGTTTGAGCTTAGGTAGATCTCGAGAACTCCCCTGCTGTAGTAGCTAATGGACACATAGTGATTGCTCTTAGAAGATAGCTACTTACTAGGAGCATGTCTATGGTGCCAATTTAGATTAGTCAATTAACTTAAGTTGCATGTTTTTGGACGGTTGGAGGAAACCAGGGAACCCGGGGGAAACCCACGTGAGCACGGGGAGAACGTGTAAACCCTACACAGAAACATCGGCTGGCTTGGTTTGGTCTAGAACCAGTGATGTTCTTGCTGTGAGGCAACAGTGCTAACCACTGGGTCACTGTGCTGCCCATCTAGGAAAGAAGGAGGAGTAGCGGTGGATGGGAGGGGTTCTTTAAAACGAAGATGGCTGTTATATGAAACTTTGGGTATTTATAGTGGCCTAGGAATCATCTGATTGGTGAATAATGAATTGGATAATGCAATCATAAGCCTGTAATCCTCTCAAAATTAGTTTATAAATAAACTTCACTACAATTCTTTACTAGTTCCCTGTCTATACCAAGAACAAAAATAAATTTACCAAAAACATTTACTACTGCTTCAACCCAGTCAATATTTACAGTATTTGCAACTCAACCACAAAAAAGAAAGAAAACTAAAGAGGGATACATAAGGTGGCTAAATAAGAAACAAAAATCAAGTTCACAGACTTTGCACCAAACAAATGGAGAAACAGGGAACAAACAACCAAAGTAACAACAATTTAGTTTTCGACACCATCAAAAAGATTTTTTTCAGCATCTTATAGAAAATATTGATTTAAAAGAGAGATCTGTGAGGCGTGTACTCATTTACGCTGACTATAGTATATCCATCACAGACGCTGTTCACCAGCATGTTGTGTTATTAAAACATGCCTACATTAGCTTTATTAGCCACGGTTGAAGCCATTTTACAAAGAGCCAGGACCACCCAGTAAAGGAGGCAGTGTTTTAGTAACACTGTGAGGGTCTGCGGGGGTCTCTCCACACGTTTGCAGGTTTGAGGTTTTGTGACTGTATGTGTTTGCCAAACCATAAAGACTCCAATCACTGTCAGCAGAAACACATGTGCAGCAAGATGTAATGCGCGACAAAGTGTCTCACACACAACCAACACACTAGATGGGTTAGTGAACATCATGGAGTGTTTTGTTCTGTCACCAGCTTTCAAGAGGAAGTTACACTCACAAACACACACACACACACACACACACACACACACACACACACACACACACACACACACACACACACACACACACACACACACACACACACACACACTCTTAGTGTTATTCCACAGAGGACTTCAACCCACAGAAGCACAAACATCCGGAATTAAACACACCACACTGTGTGCTTCAGTATGTGTGTTTGTGTGTGTTTGTCTGAGACTGAGTTGAAAGAACAGCCCTCACTTGGCCTTAAAGCACCTCTAATAAAATAACATATATATATATATATATATATATATATATATATATATATATATATATATATATATATATATATATATATATATATATATATATATATATATATATAATTTTTATTTTTTTTGCATTGTTGTATTGTATTGTTGATATATTTATATATTTTTATGATTAAAAGTCTTTTGTGCAAAATAATTATTGTTAACATTGGGTTTGGTTATCACATTGAACATATAATTGTACAGTTAAAGGCAAAATATTTACCCTCCTGTGAAATTAGCAAGAGAAAAAGTGTTGATAAGAAAAAAAGAAGTGTGCTTTGCTTTTTATGTTGCTAGGCAACCACTGAATCAGCTGCATATTGTGCATGAGCACTCTTGTTGATATTGATAAAATTGTAATATTTAATAATATTGTGATATTCCCGATTTGTGAAGTCATGTGTCTCATGTGTTTATTACAGTATATGCTGTATAAATCTGTTATCATATAAGGGCATCATGGGTGTTCAGAATCTACACCCACAGAACAACAGATTTTTTTCGCCTGTGTCATTAGCGTGAAATTAAAATTTACAATGATGATTCTGCGAGCTTACAATGTTATTCTTAAAAAGGAATACTTAATTAGTGCAAGTTAATCCACTGAATTTTTGTTTCTGGTAATCTTTAAATAAAATTTCACCATTTGCTTCTGCGTCTGGAGTGGCAGACCTTTTTTTGATGATGTCAACTTGAAGGCTTCCATAGCAACTGTATATCAATTATCTTAACCACGCCCTCTTACCATTAGTTTGCTAAGAGGGAATGATGCATAAAAGAAAGCCCCGCCTTTTAATCAATATTCAGTTTCAGCTGGAAGTACCTTAACATACTCAAAAGTCTCAACAAATTCTAAATGCAAACTTTAATTGAGTCTATTCATTTACTTATGCAAATGTATGTGTGTGAGAATATCATTCATATATATATATATATATATATATATATATATATATATATATATATATATATATATATATATATATATATATACAATTTTATACAATTTATGTACAATACAGTTTGTAAAGTAGCCTATGAGAATTACATGAAGAAAGTGGTTCTAATTGGATTTGCATTGTTAACCTTATATAAAATTATGTTTTATGTTTTTAGTTACTATACTGTCAAAAAATTCAGATTTTGTATTTCTGCTCAATTCTTCTTCAAAAAATTAAAAAAAGCACTCAAGAGTAATGAGTACTATGCTGTAAAAAGCTGATGATTTACATGTAATTTGTGGATGTGTGTAAACGTAACATTCTGTAGTACTGAACATTTAGTTATTGCTCAGCAGGCACACAATGTCACATAACCAGCGATCGCTCTCCAGAGATTGCAGGTTCTCACATGAAAACTAGGACTACACTTCCACCCTCTTCTGGACTACATATGCATACATGCACTTCTTCCAGACACTCACACCTGCTCACTCATCTAGCTTGATTACATTCGCACACCTGAGGACTTTCAGAGACTGATTAGAAACCCTACATAAGCCACTCATTCACCCATCCTGTTTGCCGTATGTCACATAACCAGCAATCTCTGGAGAGCGATCCCTGATTATGTGACACACAACGTCATAAGACATTAGATTTAGGTTGTGATGTCAGGTGGCCAAAATTCAATGTTTAGCCAGTGTCTAAGGACAATGTTATTTTGACGTCCAATAATGACAAAAATTGACAATGATATTTGCTTGATATCAGGTTGTGTTAGAAAACGACTCAAATCCAACGTCGAGCCAGCATCTTAAACCAACGTCATATTGATGTCAAATACTGACAATTATTTGTGAGGTATGGCAACCAAAATCCAGCATGACGTCATAGTGGTAACATCTTCAAGCTGTAACATCATTAGATGTTAATATTTGGTGGATTTCAGGTTGGACACTGATGTCGGCCTGACAGTGAATTCTGATGTAAACCCGATTTTCATTTTCAAAATACAACGTCCCCATGACGTTAGGGTACAACGTCAATCTGACGTCATATTGACATCTTGTGCCTGCTGAGTGTTTAAGGCCGTTTCGGTCATCATACAGTAAACATCTGTCATCTTCTCATGAGTCACATGCATCTAAACAGTCTCTGGGACCAACACAATCTCACGGCAATTCGTAACTTTTTCATTTAGTGGCTAATTCGTATGAATTCGTACGATCTAATTCGTACAATTTAGTACGATTTGCTCATCCCCCAATGACGGTTGGGGTTAGGGGTGGGGTCCTCCTTTTTAAAATCGTACCATTTCGTACGACTGAACTCGTACGAATTCGTACGAATTAGCCACTAAACTGGCAAAACGTAAAATACTTACGTTTTCTTGTGAGATCAGGCTGCTGGGACATTGCGTGTAAAGATTTTGGACATCTTCCTGGACACTTTTAATGGTTCTAAACAGTTTGCTGCAATTATAAAGCGGACATGTTTTGAGGTAGTTCATTATGATGCGATTTACCTTCTTTGTGTGATTTGATTGGATAGGAATCACAAAACTTAATTTTTTAATTCCCATAGACAAGAAATAATAAAGCAGTGACTTCAGATTGAAGGAAAGTAGTGGAGTAACAGTACCAATACAGCACAGTCAGGGTTGTGGATGGGAAATGGGGAAAAAGGAGCAAGGACTCAAGTGCAGGAAAATGGGGAATTTATTAAATAATAAACATAAAATAAAATGCAAAATAAACCTCCCCGAGGGGGAAAACATTAACAAAACAAATACACACACAAACAAACTGGACTGGGCAGGCTGGCAAGGATCAGGATTGGAAACAGGACAAGACTTCAAACAACGACATGTGATGACGAACTGGCACAGGACAGCAAACTTGAGGGGTTTATAAACTGTGGAAAATTAACACACAAACAGGTGAACACAATTAACTAATAATGGGTTAACAAGGAGGGTGCGACTAGACAATAGACAGGAGAGCGCATGACATAGAGACAACACAAGCCATGCGCTCACAAAAACAGGACAAGAATATGCAGCCAATGAGAGAACTTATTAACCACATGTTCATGACAACACAAGCACAACACTGAAGCACACGACAAAAGCACGTGACCACAATGTAAACACATAGCCACGTGCTTTAACAACAGACGCAAGACACGAGCACACGATGAATGAAAACACTCACCGTGCGCTCACACACGCAGCGTGCATGCCTCATCCCTGCGCCGACCAAAACTGAAACCAACTAGACTGAGACGCACACTCTGCGTACACCCACGACAGCGCGCGCACACACAGAGACAGAAACAAGTGCCTGACCCAAGAAAACTCGAGCCGAGAACAACAGGACTAGACATGACTAGTGTCCGGATTCTGCCACCAAAACAAGAATTTACAAGACCAGAGTGGCAGAACCCTGACAAGCACTAAAAGTCAAGGGAAAGTAAAAGTACACATTTTTAAAACTACCTAATAAATTACAACTCCTGAAAAAAACTGCTCAATTACGGTAATTTGAGTATTAGTAATCTGTTACTTTACACCACTGCTTATTAATAGTGAGAATTGTACCTTAAATAAAGTGTGAAAATTCAAGTTATGGAATTCAAAATAACCCTGCTATTGAATAACATGTAAAGGGTTTAAAATGAAGAAATCCTGAGCTAATCCTGACGTGTTACATAAAGCTTTCAAGATCTAAGACACTGAAAAAAAACTCTCCATTTTCTGAATATGGAGAACATGAATGGTTATTTTTCAGGCCTAGTCATGGATTCTCTCTCTCTCTCACACACACACACACACATACGCACACACACACATACACTGATCTGTCTGTCAGGACTGGTTTTGGGGGCGCCGTCGTGGTGGGACTGGCCTAGTTGTGAATAGTGGCCCACTCAGATCTGTGTATGGGTGGTCCACACAAACTGACAGAGACACAAACACACTCACACAACATGGACACAGATAACCAGAGTCTAAATCGGTCTTTCTGACACACACACACACATGCATACACAGTTAATATTTGTGTGTCTCTGATGCGGCTCTCTCTGTCTGTGTGTGTGTGTGTGTGTGTGTGTGTGTGTGTGTTGGGGTTCAGAGACTAAACGGCTTCACAAACCTGCAGAAACCTCAGATATTTTCAGACTAATTTTTCGCTACATTTTTCCTGTTACAGAAATGGGCGACAGTCTAAACAGGGATGTGGAGAAGTTTCAGCTTTTTAAATAGCTGTGGCAAAAAAAAAATAGAGATGTGTAAATGTTTTCTGAGATTTGTATCAGAGCAACCGCAAGTGTTACAGATAAAAGCGATGTAAAAGTACAGTTTTAGTAGGAAGCTCTATGACGGGTGTTTTAGGGTCACAGCAGGTCCCGCAGTTCACTGATGAAAAGAGTCTTTCATAAGATAAGAAAGAGCAGTGTGTGACTTTCACTGTAAAACACATATTTTCCCACATAACAGGAACTTTCGGGTCTTAAAAAGTGGGAAATTACTGGAGGCTGCAAATGGAAAAAAGCCCAAGATTATTTTTATGATTCTTTTATGCCATCTAGGATTTGCATTTTTCTTTATCATTGCAGTGTTCAAAGATCATAAGATTTCAGATCTACAAAAATTCTATACACAGTTGCAACCCAGGCTCATTCTGATTACGTACCCCTACATACATTTCTGGAGAGCCTTAAATACATGCCAGGAGCTATGATTTTTTGCAGTTTAAGTTTTCGCAAATCCACCAGAGGCCGCTCTGTATGCTTTTTCAGATCTCAAATTTCTCTCACGAGCGCCATTTGTGCTTGCTGTTCTCATGTAAATCCACCAGAGGCTGCTGTCGACTGCCTGAGCAACCGACCAATTACCCCAACCACCCTCTTCCTTAAACCCAACCAATAGTGTTTTCAAAAGCACCAATTGACCAGCGCTCACCCTCTTCCCTAAACCCAACCCACGGTGTTTTTACCACGTTTTAAGATTTTACCACATCCTCACCCTGTTATTTACTTTTGTCTTACCTGCTTTCTGGAACTGTTCTTTGCTGGACTTGAACCCCATCATCACATTCAACTCATCTCTGCGTCTCAAATCTTCCAACATACAGTACAAGCCACTGGACAAACTGGTAACAGTGGGAAAGCCGTCCATAGGAGGTAACTGTTAAGTAGGTAAAAAGGAACAGGGTCATACCGTCCCGTAGCATTCGTTCTAAAGATGAAATGTAGCCATACCTTCCTCTGGCTATATAATTTGCGATTTCCAAAATTGTATTTAGGGCTACGTTTTCAGAATGAGACTATGTTGGAAAATGTCTTGCTCTGTTAAACATCATTTACCCAAAATAACAACCCTGTGTAACACCACGCCAGCAGAGAGAGTCCTCGCCCGACTACTGACTCAGCTTCACTCCCACTGTGCTCACTTCCTGTTTGTGCTGTATTTCAGCGAGAGCTCAGGGTATGCTTCTTTGCGAAGTATTGCCAGTTTACCTGCCTTACCAAGCGTTGTTCCTATTGACTTTCATGACTGCCTTCCTGTGTATGACCTTGCCTGCCCTGATCACGTTCGTTCTCTGTCTTTGCCCTATTGATCTGTTTTGGACTGATTGCTGTTATATTGAACCTTTGCCTGCACTTTCACTACTGCTCCTGGATTTGCCCCTGTGTTTGCTGACTGAATTGGACTGCTTACATGTTGCCGACTTTCCTCCTGTTTACTCATTGATGTATCCAGCCTGATCTCACGAGAAAACGTAAGTATTTTACGTTTTGGCAGTTTAGTGGCTAATTCGTACGAATTCGTACGAGTTCAGTCGTAAGAAAATGTATAATTTTAAAAAGGAGGCGTGGCACCTAACCCCACCCCTAAACCCAA
The DNA here is from genome assembly GCF_052040795.2 of Danio rerio. NCBI lineage: Eukaryota > Metazoa > Chordata > Actinopteri > Cypriniformes > Danionidae > Danio > Danio rerio. The sequence goes on along the minus strand of NC_141033.1, from coordinate 48,050,630 downwards.
CCGTCATTGGGGGATACGCAAATCGTACTAAAATGTACGAATTAGATCGTACGAATTTGTACGAATTAGCCACTAAATGAAAAAGTTACGAATTGCCGTGAGATTGTGTTGATGTATCTGCCTAAACCCTTTAATAAACTTCTGCAAATGGATTCTAGTACTGTCTCAGACTCTTCGTTACACCCTGGTTGCCCGAATGTGGGTTTTTAATGAATGAACAAATACAAAACAAGTAATCCCAAGTATGAACATAAAAAGTAGCTGAATAAAAGCTTTAAATACAAAGTATTATGTTATGTTTTTCATGAGTAGAAACTCTGGTTATTCTGTATGTTAAAGTGTTGTTGCTACAGTTAATTAATGACATGTACTTAGTATATGGTTAGGTTTAGAATGTGTGTTAGGTTTAGGGTTAGTTACGCATAATTAATTGTCATTTCTGTATAACCACAAATCAACACCCCAGCTTAAACATGCAGTGTGTTGACTGTGCTTCACTGTTTACTACAGATGAATAATCATTATTCACATTTAAAGGATTGTTAGAATCATACACAAAGTGAGTGATTGGGTGGAAATTAGTGGTATAGCAGAAACACACTGGCTGCAAAGACAGGAAAAGGTTGTTTAAAATCTAATAGAGGGTTCCTTTGATCAATCAGATATAATCACATCCTGTATCAATCAGGAATATGTCCAAATACTAAAGCAAAATGCATCACAGACATTTTCCATTTTACAAAGGTCCTGATAAGCCTGCATGGCAACTTCAAAGTCTTGTAGTTAGAATGAAACAGATGGTAACAGGAAAAAAAAGTGCTTTATAATAATGATAGAATATTAAACACTTTTTTATGAGTGTTGTGTACTGAACAAAGCTAAAATACTAGCCATTCATTCATTTATTTTTGGCTTAGTCCCTTTATTAATCAGGGGTCACCACAGTGGAATGAACTGCCAACTTATCCAGCAAATGTTATACCACACAGAAATGCCAACTGACAGAGCTGGGGCTCGAACCAGCAACCTTCTTGAACCTCTCTAACCTCTGTAAGGTTGAACTTGAACCTCTGTAAGGCGAATGTGCTACCCACTGTGCCACCGTGCTGCCCTATTGGTTCATTTTTATTTCATATTATCATATTGTTATATGACTGTGGATTGAAGCGACACTTGTTTTCATGAGTAAGAGATAAGAGAATGTTTTCATTTCAAGGTCTGTATTGTCTCTAGACAATGTTGTGAAGCAGTCATTCTCCATTGCTGTTGCTTGTGATATAATAACACTTGTTGGATTTATCCTCGTCAGACAAAGTCTGAGCATTGAATCATACACAACTAAGATTATTCAATAAACTCTGCTCTTCATCATCATTACTTCGTCTCCTGCTTCTGCTCCTCTCTGGGTTTCTCAGTCAACTCCTATATTAATAGGAGACTGGTAATGCAGTTGAACACTGGTTAACACTGGTTTGGATTTTGGAAACTGCTGACTTGTTGTCCAGATACCTGGAGAAACTGACATTTCCTGACAAGGTCTGGCATCTGGGGCTGGATCTTATTTATCTGGCGTGGAGATGGTGATCTAACAAGGTGGAAGAATGTTGGTAAGAGGTTCATTAGTTAATGCATTTACTAACATGAACTAATCATGAACAACACTTGTACAGCATTTATTAATCATAATTGAACATTTACTAATGCATTATTATCATTCAAGTCTGTGCTTAACATTAAAGCACCTTGAGTTGACATCAACTAACAATGAACAACTGTATTTTCAATAACGTTTATTAACATGAATATATACTGTAGTAAATGTATTGTTAATGTTTGTTCATGTTAGTAAATGCATTAATTAACATTAATTAATGAACCTTATTGTAAAGTGTGACCGAATAAACTTATCAAACAAAGTTCTTAAAATTTACAGCAGCCCAAAATAATTTATATTAAGTGGTCCATGGCGATGAGCCCAACTAAAGCAAACATGTTTCTCCATGATGGTGACTTTAGTCTATGTGGTCCACTTATGTTTTAAGACAACTGGGCCACATTTGCCATATCTTCTCTGGGCCGCTTTAGACTCGCAGCCACACTAGCCAGAGCTAACTGTGCCGAATATTTGCCAAAAATGGCCCACATATATTTGAAGATAACTGGGCCACATTTGCCATATTTTCTCTGGGCCACTATAAGATCACAGCCACAATAGCTAGAGCTTACTGTGCCAAATATTTGCCAAAAGTGGCCCACATATGTCTTAAGATAAATGGGCCACGTTTGTATTTACACGTGTGAGCCACTATAGGTTTGGACCCAGATTACCCTTATATAACTAAGCCACATTTTTGCCAACTGTGGCCCATATTTGTCCAATATCATTTGGGACAAATTTACAATTTTCCACATGGGCCACATAGGCTCACATTCAGATTACATTTTGCAACCCAAGCTCATTCTGGAAACGTAGCCCCGTGGATGTTTCTGGAGACCGCGATTTACTTGGCCGGAGGTACGTAAGGCCGCGTTTAGTTTTTTTCGAGCGAACACTGCGGGGCGGTGTGGCACCGCTCCGCTCCTCCTCTTCGCGCTCGCCGGCCGACGGCTCGCCTCCGAGTGGAGGGCTTTCCCGATTAAACCAGTTTGTCCACTTAGCTCACATCGTTGCATCGGCGGAAATCAGGTAAGATGAAAGACAGAATCCGAAAAATAAGGGTGAGAACGCGGCAGGATCCGAAAACGCGGTCAAAATCGAAGACGAGGGCTTTTGCTTTTGCTTTTTTTCTTTCTGGATGGCTTTTGCAAACCGTCGCTTGGGTTTAGGGAAGGAGGAGGAGGAGGAAGAGGAGGGCTGCCGGGTCGGCCGATCCGGCGGCTTTTCGCACGAGAACAGCGCGGGCCTTACATACCTCCGGCCAAGTAAAACTAAACGCGGCCTTACGTACCTCCGGCCAAGTAAAACTAAACGCGGCCTTACGTACCTCCGGCCAAGTAAAACTAAACGCGGCCTTACGTACCTCCGGCCAAGTAAAAAGCGGTCTCCAGAAACATCCACGTTACCACAGCTACGTTTCCAGAATGAGCTATCCGAGAGGCGCCCGAGACGCAAAAAAGCGTGCACAGCGGCCTCTCGCAGATCCGCGAAAACAAAAAACGCTCGAATATGTATCTCCCGGAACGTAAATCGCGGTTGGCAGAAACGTCTGCGGGGCTACGTTTCCACAATGAGCCCGTGTTGACATTTTGCCATGATTGCCAAATCTTTGCCTTAAGTGGCCCATATATGAATTTGAATCTTTGGCCCCCCTTTGCCATTGTACAGGTGGGCCACTTCAGGCTCACATTCATCTTGTCTGGGCCGAAGAAATGTCACCAGTGCTGCATAACTGCCCAAAGTGACCCACATTCGTATGCTATCTAGAAATGATAACCTCCCGGAAATCGCGCACATCCCCCACCGGACCTCAATTACGTTGCGTTACCTCTCTGGTAATTAGCTACTTTTATAATTATGTAACTCAGTTACTATTTGTGAGAAGTAACTTATAAATATAACTAAAAACTCTTTAAAGGTATGTGCCCAACACTGCTGATCACGTGTACTTAATCAAAGTGTGATTATAGTGATATCACAATTTTACCCACCTCATCCTGAATCCAAATCATCTTCTGTCTGGCTAATATATTTGAGCTTATTGATTAGCCTCCAGCATTGTCTACATCTAGGCCGGGACATCAAGTATAGCCATCTCCACCTGAGCCACAGATGCGCGGAGCATTGTGGGTAATCTTCGTCTTCTTCCCCATCACCAAGCACTCGTGTGCGATCGTTACAGATGCTCTGGTCCGGAGTGAACACTCAGTTGTGGTTTATTCGGGCACTTAGTCGTCCTGTGAGCTCCTCTGAGCAGCCATAACTGCCCAACCTGATCCAGTCCTCCATTGCTCCTCTCTCTTTTACAGACTTCCTGCGATCATCAATCAAGAAAAACCAAAGAGAAGTGAGTGGGAATCGTGGCCAGAGACCTTAACCTCAAAGACACAGTAATGCAGAAAGCCTCTTTGCTGGATGTCTCAAGTACCAATGGCACTCCTGTATAAAAAGCAATGGCATCAATAATTAAGCACTGATTAGGTTTAATATTTAATGTTGGCGACATGTAATTTACACGTGCAAACCAGAAATCCGGAGCTGCCGACTGAAATACACCGCTCTATTTCTGTGGATGGAAGAAGGGTGACCTGAAACCTCCACATGCGTGGGTGTTCCTGTAAGTCTCGTCACACACAGATCAGCATAAGAGGGGATAATTACAAACATCATCAGGGACATGCATATGTTTGAATTCCTATAGAATGACTCCATTCATATCGTCACCTTTATAAGGTTCTATCTGACACTTTTGTCAAAATTGAGTTATTGACATATTCTTATTAAATGACAACTTATTTACATTATGTGATGTGTTTTTATAAGTTGTTTACATTTTAAGACTTTTTATTTAATAAACAAAAATGGTTTATCTTCAAAGTCGAACTCTAGCTTAGCTCTATAAGGTTCTTTCTGTGAGCCAATCAGGATTTTTAATGCACTCACGAGGACCAATCAGGATCAGCTTTCTTTGTAATTTTGCCAGACTGGTCCACTGATGGTGGGAAACACCGAAAGACAAAATTACACAGTGTAAATTTGATGATTTAGAAGCATTCCTTGACATTGAGAGTCATTCATTCATTCATTTTCGGCTTAGTCCCTTTATTAATCCGGGGTCACCACAGCGGAATGAACCACCAACGGAGCCAGCACATGTTTTACGCAGAGGATGCCCTTCCAGCTGCAACCCATCACTGGAAAGCACCCATACATACTCAATCACACACATACACTATGGCCAACTTTAGCTTACCCAATTCACCTGTACCGCATGTCTTTGGGCTTGTGGGGGAAACCTGGAGTAAACCCACACCAACAGGGAGAGAACATGCAAACTCCACACAGAAATGCCAACTGACCCAGCTGAGGCTCGAACCAGCGACCTTCTTGCTCTGATGCGATCATGCTACCCTCTGCGCCACCGTGTCGCCGACATTGAGATGAAATGTTACATTTGACATTGAAAATAAAAGAATATTAAAAAATGTATAACTTAAATGTGAAATATATTTATTTGTTTACATATAGTCAGTGAAACACTTTTCAGTGTTTAATAAACTCATTTGGTCATCATCTGTTTCTTTTAATGTTTTTAAATTTAATATTAAGCCTTGAAGGGCAAATACTTAATTTAATTCATAGAACATATATTTAATAAATATAATTCAATAACTCATAAAGCATAAAATGTAACAAATATTAACACATTAATTAGAAAAAATTAACATCTACACTGGACAAAAATATTTAGCACAGCATTGTACGCTTAATTTAATCAAGAAAAAAATATTCATCCTAAAACATGAAAGAAATGCTATAGAAAGCAAAAATGTTACTTTCTCAAGCATCAACATGTTGTCACAGCAACGAATAATAATATTGTCACAGCAACGAATACTAATATCTTGTAAAATAACTAGTCAAACAACATCACAGCAAAGATAAAAGAAATTAGTTATTAAAACTATTGTTTATAAATGTATTGGGGAAAAAAAACTTCTCTATTAAAAATTCCTTGAGAAATACTTTTAAAAGAATTAATTTCAACTGAGGGCTAATCATGTTGACTTCAAGTATTTATTTTCACCAAAATTATTTGAAACTGCATGGCAGACACTTAAATATACTTCCAGAAATATGCATTTAGAAAATGTAATTTGATGTGGACCCCAAAATGAGATGTACGCAAAGCATGCACTCAATGTTTGGTGTGGCATCCATTTTCTTTGACAGTGTAATTTTACATTGATCTGAAGTTAATTCGCAGTAACTGACAACGACTCACTTCATTTGGGCTGAAAAAAGCAAATGATATGCTTTTAATCAAGCGCATCTGCTGTGGATGCTGTGATGACAGAAGATGTCAGTACAATTTGTGCATGAGCGGATCTCCAGGACTGCTGGAGACTGAAGAAAAAGAAAGTTAAAATCCTCCTATTGTGCAATATTAGTGGAGAGAAAATATTTATTCCTTAATATCACAAATTAACCAAGGATTCATTCATTCATTTTCCTTCAGCTTAGTCTCTATTTTAAAGGTCACCACAGGAGAATGAACCGCCAACTATTCCAGAATATGTTTTATGCAGTGAATGTCCCTCCAGCTGCAACCCAGTAGTGGGAAACACCCACACTCTGGCATTCACACACACACACACTCATACAGTATGGCTAATTTAGTTTGCTAAATTCACCAATATCATGTGTTTGGACTTTGTGGAACACCATTCACACAGCTTCAAGAGGGCATTTTGTAAAATAACAAACGTATCAGTGATTGCAGAGGGCATGGTTTCAAACAAGAAAATAGCTTGTGCCATCAAACAGAGATACCCAGATGTGCTGTATTAAAAGCAAGTCAAGGCAAGGCTGTTAACACAACAGGAACAAGTTACAAAATGATTTTGCCTATATAAAAAAAAATGCAAATTTGTCCGGCTGAGATTCATTTGTTCTTGTTGTTCCTGGTACAGAGCCTTTGAAGTAAATGCATCACATCTGAGCTTGAGCTTAAAGAGTTTGATGAGTATCCACAGTTTGAGTTTTACAGTGGAAAGGAACACTTGAAAAAGCTCATTGCAAACAGCTGAGTTTTACCATGTTTAAATCCATTCAGCCGATCTCCAGGGTCTTGCATGTAAGAGCACTTTTAGCTTAGCTTAGCATAATTCATTGTCAGATTATACCATTAGCACATCGCTAAAAAATTTCAATAATTTCTGATAATTTTTATATTTAAAGGCTGCATGAAATTATTATTTTTTTTTCATTGCAGTCTGTTAGCTTTTAAGTATATCCTTTAGCTAGTGTGCTTCAAAACAGTTTAGACTGTAACCTGTATACTAACCAACTTTCTTTTTTTTTAAAGATTTTTTTTTTGGCCTTTTGCCTTTATTATTAGATAGGACAGATTTTAGACAGGAAGCGAAGTGGGAGAGAGAGACAGGGGGTAGGGAAATGTCGTTGAGCCAGGATTCGAACTCGCAACGCCCTGACGTGCTATTTCACCATATGTCAGCATGCTAACCACTAGGCTATTGCGCCGACATCTAACCAACTTCCTGTCTCGCTACAATCCAACCCACTCTTTAAGATCGCAAAACTCAGGGCTTCTGGTAGTACCTAGAATAACAAAGTCCACTAAAGGAGGTCGAGCCTTCTCATTTATGGCTCCCAAAATCTGGAATAGCCTACCTGAAAATGTCCGAAGCTCAGACACACTCTCGCAGGTCAAAATTTGATTTAAGACCTGTCTTTTTAGTATGCATACACTCAATGCATCACATAATGGCATGATGCATAAATGTGCTGCACCTAGGTGAGCTGGCTTGACAACCACCTGCAGGACACACTCCTCCTTAATACACCAGACATTTTGTTAGAAACTCTCATATGCTTTACATGTTCGTTTCTGTGTTTTTATATATAACTGCTATTTTCATTTATAACACTCCATTTTTGCATATCATTTAAATACACCTGGGGATGCTCATTCAGTGGTCCCTAGAGATTATGCAGCGGCATTGATTCGATCCAAGAATCCTGTGAAGAGATGATCCCAAGGTATTCATAATCCTGGACCAGGCCGTATCCATGCTGATGCTGTGTCATGGAGGAATGGAGTGCATGTGACTGATTCCTGAAAGACCACCGTTACAGATGAGTCCCCGCATTGATCTTGTGAACAAGCCTGACCTCCCACCGGTGTCCTACTTAGCCCTTTAGCTTCTCCACGATGGACATCCAGCTTCTCCAGCCTCTGGCACCTAAACTGCAGCTCCACACAGGAAGTTTGGCCAGAAGTTTTTCCCCTTCACTTTGTCAATTGGTGACGTTTTTTTTCCTCTCCACTGTCATCACCAGCTTGCCTGGATCGGGACTTGTGGAGCTGCACTTCGGTGAAATTGCACTGTAGTGTTTGAACTTACAGCAGTGAAATTTTAACCACAGTGAACTGAACTGAAACTCTGAACAACTCTGAGATCTGGACTTTACTATAACTATGTTAAGCTGCTTTGACACAATCTACATTGTGAAAAGTGCTATATACATACACATTAATTGAGTTTAATGGAATTGTTTCCTCCGGGTGCTCCGGTTTCCCCCACAGTTCCAAAGACATGTGGTATAGGTGAATTGGGTATGCTAAAATTATCCGTAGTGAATGAGTGTCAATTGCCCCTTTCACACAGTGATACTGGTAAATATCTGGAATTTCCGGAACGACTTTACCGGTATTTTCAAAAAAGCGCTGTTCACACAGGCGAGGACATTACAGAAATTTTCCGGAAAAGAGCATTCACACATCCATTCCAAAATACCGGTAAATTCTGACATCAATAACCAGAAATGAGCTTTAAACGGCTGCGCTTGTATTTGTAAACATTTGACTAAATTACAAACTCTGTGGATGATCAATATTGTGAACAACTTTCGCGGGATCACTTTCGCATGTCGAGATGTTCATAATATGTCCGTGTGCAGGCGCTCACAGGCTGTTTCATGGGCACACGCAAAGCTTGAAGGTAAACAAACAACGGCTTATCATAAGCATCTCATCAATGATTATTTACACAGTTGGCATTAAGAAGAACATAAAAATGTGATCTGACTAACTCCTAGCAGCTAAATGTGTCTGGAAAAATATTCAAAGGCTTTTATTCTCATAAACCGCGCGGACGTAAATGCGTCTGACTGTTCTGATTGGCTAAAGCAGACGTCTCATGTCAGCACGTTCTAGACGTGCACGTGCTTATTATGGCAATCTTCCTTTTGCATTCACACAGCGCAGCATTCCGGCAAATTGCCGGTAATGTTACAACTTCTCTTTCCGGAAAATAGCCAGAACGAATTTACCGGTATTTTCAAAAAGGACCTGTTCACACATACAAGCTTTACAAAGGTCTGTATGTGTGAAAGGGGCTAATGAGTGTGTATGGATGTTTCATAGTGATGGGTTACAGCTGGAAGGGCATCCGCTACATAAAACATATGCTGGATAAGTTGGCAGCTCATTCCGCTGTGGCGACTCCAGATTAATAAGGGGGCCAAGCCGAAAAGAAAATTAATGAATGGATATCATATCATCATTGCATTTCAAATCAACTGAAAAAAATAAGTGTCGATGTAAATATATCCAGTGATGTATCCATCCTTTTTTACTGAAGTTTTTTATCTACACATAGGATTAAAAGAAAGAAAAAGATAAAGTGGAGTCCTTGTATTTTGTTGTGGGCCTGAACAACTCTTAAGAACTCTTATTTACTTCTGAAGTCATTGGGAAAGGTTTCTTCAACTTGCTTGTACACAGACGTTCGCCAAAGGTACATAATCTTGGCTAAAATACTGCAGTAAGACAAAACTGTGTCCTCATTACTGTGATTCCTTCTGTTCTGCATTTCTGTTGGAAACACAAGCTGTTATTCAAGAAACTTTAAAAAGGCTGATGTCAGATTTGTCTGAGATAAAATTAGTTTTGAAATTATATTGCGACTCAAGAACTTTGTGTGCATATTTGTTATTTTTCCATTGATACTGGTTGATTGCACATGGCAATATTTGAGCAACGCTCTTTTGCTTGGTATGCTTTTGTTTTTCTTTTCAGAATGGACTTAAATCACATGGAATGGATGCAACGTCATTAGATAAAGATGAGTTTTGTTATTCAGTTCTGTTTGAAAAGACTGAAGCTGCGGTCACACTGGACTTGTCTTCCCATAGACTTCCATTAATATGAACTAAAATGCGTCAGACCAGAAACGCAAGGTCATGCGTCAAGTTTCGCAGGTGCAAAGCTTGGTGAACTCTCACCGGGCGAAATTGCATCACATGACTGTGTGAGACCAATCGAGGATCAAAACATGACCTCTCTGGAGAGAAATTTAAAACACGAAGCAATCGCTCGCTTTTTTAATGTCTAATAATCTTGTTTAATCCTGCCCCTGTTTTGCAGCGACGTACGACAGAATTTCGCACACACAAACTCTAGGGTGACTGTAGCTTAAGAGTGATTGTAGATCTGTTCATTATATTTCATTCATTCATTCATTCATTCATTTTCGGCTTAGTTCCTTTATACATCAGTGGTCGCCACAGCGGAAGGAACCACCAACTTATCCAGCATTTGTTTTACCCAGCAGATGCCCTTCCAGCCCTAGGATCATAAGATCCTTGAGCATGGGGCTCCCTCCAGTTTGCAGAGTTTGAGCTCAGGGAACTCCCCTGCTTATTTACGGCTAATGGAAAATTAGGAAGTGCTTTGGAGAGAAATACTGCTGATTAAGAGCTCATCTATTGTGCCAATTTGGTTTGGTCAAATTACCTATGTCTTTGGACTCTAGGAAGAAACTGGAGACTTGGGGGGGAAACCCACACGAGCATGGGGAGAACATGTAAACTCCACACAACTACAACTGGCTTGGTAAGGACTTGAACCAGTGACATTCTTGCTGTGAGGCAACAGTGTTAACAACTGGGCCGCCGTGCCACCCTATCAAGAAAAAAAAGGGGAGGAGAAGGGGTGAGAGGGAGGATTCTTCAAGACGAAGATGACAGAGGGAATAAATTCTGGCTATTTATAATGAGTTAGGAATCTTCTTAATACACCAGACATTGTGTTAGAAACCCTCATGTGCTTTGTTTCTATGTTCGTTTACTGTATATAACTGCTATTTTCATTTCTAATACTCCATTTCTGCATATCGTTTATATACACTATGAACAGCAGCTACACTAATTATTCCCTTTATTCTCTATTTCCACCTGGGGATGCCCATACCGAGGCCCATAGAGACTATGCAGCGTCAATGATGCAATCCAAGACCTCTGAAGAGATGATCCAAAGATATCCATAATCCTGGACCATCCTGCGCTGATGCTGTGATCGTTATGGAGGAATGGAGTGCATGAGACTGATTCCTGAAAGACCACCGTTACAGACGAGTCCCTGCATTGATCCTGTGGGCCATCCTAACCCCCAACCTGACCTACTTACACTTGCAGCTTCTCCACGACGGGCGTTCAGCTTCTCCAGCCTCCAGCGCCTAGACTGCAGCTCCACACAAGAAGATTGCTAGAAGAATAATGGTCGTGCTCAACAGAGTCTAGTTCCTCTTGAGGTTTTTTTCCCTTCACTTCATCAATTGGTGAAGTTTTTTTTATCCAGTTGCCACTGGCTTGGATCAGGACTTGTGGAGCTGCGCTTCGGTGGATTTGCTCTACAGTCTTTGACACTACATACACACTTATACACACGCATACTATGACCAATTTAGATTATTAAATTCACCTATAAGTCCATCTGTTTGGACTGTGGGGGAAACCAGAGCACCCGGAGGAAACTCACACCAACAGGGGGAGAAAATGCAAACTCCACACAGAAATGCCATCTGACCAAGCTGGGACTTGAACCAGCGGCCTTCTTGCTGTGAGGCAACAGTGCAACCAATGAGCCACCATGCAAATAAAATTAGTTGATTTCCTGATCAAATCTGATTAAAATTTAAAAAAAAAAAGGTGTAAATGACAATATTTCTATTTGAAAACTTCACTAGTATACAGACTTATGTATAATAAAATAATTTTTTTTGTCCCCATGAAGAAAAAGGCTCATAAAACCATGATAAAAACAATATAAAATATTTAAAAAATTTAGATTTTCTTATCTAAGGCTAAAATATATACACTTCATGCAGTTTAAAAATCAATATGTCTATGAGAAATCAACATAAATCATGGAAACTCGATGTGTCTGCGTCTGCATTTGTGGGTGAACTGATAGATGAATCAGGAAATCGATGCACACAGGAGAACAATTTCACACATTTCTTAAAAGAAGCATAGAGGCGATAGCAAATGTGCTCGCTCCCAGAATTAGACACTGCTACGTTTTATGTAACACATTTCCCGTTATGAAGTATGATACCGCTTAGTTTGTTGGTCCATTGAGTCGTATTGCTTTCTCACCTCAACTAAACTGCTCGAGAGTATGTTTTCAGTCAGGCCGAGGCCAGCTCATTCACACACACACACACACACACACACACACACACACACACACACACACACACACACACACACACACACACACACACACACACACACACACACACACACACAGACTTGGACTGATTGTTGTGGTCTCGATCCAAGGATGAATCCTTTATTCACACATTGATGAACCAAAACAATTGAGGAAATGCATCAGGTTTTGAAACATGAGCAATGTGGGAATATGAGTTCAAATTTAAAAGAGTAAATACCTACTAAAGTTAGTGTGCAATCAAAATGTACAATGTTTATTTTGCTAGCGATCATTGTTATTTAGGGCGGCACGGTGGCTCAGTGGTTAGCACTGTCGTCTCACAGCAGTAAGGTCACTGGTTCAAATCCAGGTGAAATTTCAGTGTGGAGTTTAAATGTTTTCCCTCTGTTGGTGTGGTTCTCTTCAGGGTGCTCCGGCTTCCCCCACGGTACAAAGACTTGCGCTATCATATCTGCTATCATATCTACACTTTCGTTTTTGCCTGGAGTCTCCCGTATTTCAGACCCATCTCCCGCCACCCTTCCATTTTGTTATTTCTTCAGGAAAACTCTTGTAATTTCTCCCCTCCCCGGTCCTCAACTTTTAGGTACAGTCTGTAACATCCACGAAATCCAGCCTACAGTACAGTTACTAACACCACAAACATCATTGCACACTAAAAGCTCTCCCCCACCCCTCCCCCTGGGCTTCCTGAATTTCAGAGACAAATGTTACTAGGTATTTGTACGCTTTAGGTGAATCAGAAAATCTAAAACTGCCCATACTGTATGAGTGTGTGTGTGTGTGAACGAATGTGTATGGGTGTTTCCCAATACCAGGTTGTGGCTGGAATGGAATCCGCTGCGTAAAACATATGCTGGAATAGTTGCTGGTTCATTCTTCTGTGGCAACCTCTCAAATAGAGACTAAGCTGAAGGAAAATGAATGAACGGACATTGTTATTCTTTTGGAAACCCACACCATAACATAGTGAGCATGCAAACTCCACACAGAAATGCCAAATGACGCAGCTGGGACTCGAATCACCAACCTTCTTTCTATGAGGCAACAGCACTACCTATTGCGCTACCGCGTCGCCCCTAATTAGGTTCCAATAACCCCAAATAAAAAATTGAGAAAAAGATAAATAAAAAATGCATGTAAAACAGGCTTGGGCTTTAAAAGGATAAAGGGACTATTCACTCAAAAAAGAAAATGCTCTCAACATTTACTTACACTCAAGTGATTTTTTTTTCTGTTCAACACAAAAAAAGATGTTGTGAAGAATGTTGGAAAAAAAACAGCCAATAACAAAATACTATGGAAGTCTCTGGGGATTTTACTCCACCATGTAATATTATATAGAATATATATTCATTTGTGCTTAACAGTGATAGAAATAGCCCCAACCAAAAGGCCTTCCATGTGACTAGAATTGCTGAAAAGAGACGAGGAAATGTATGGTATTTGACAAAATGAAGCAGAGTAAATTTGAATAGCTATTTAAAGGGACAGTTCACTCAAGAAAATGTCCTCAAAATTCACTCACACTCAAGTGATTCTAAATACTTATGATTTTTATATTTATATATATTTTTTGCTGTCTAATACAAAATAAGAAACTCTGAAGAATGTTGAAAAAAGCAGGCATTAACAAAATACTCTGGAAGTCAGTGAAGATTTTATTACACCATATGTTATATAAAATATATTCAGCTGTGTTTAACAGAAGAAAGAAGCTCTTATTTTAAAAGTTTTTTTTTTATTTATTATTTTACAATATAACAAACAGCCTAATTGACAAAAAGAATATTCAGCATTACGTAGCATCAGAGTATACAAATATAAAAACATGAACATCAACAAATCCAGTTTATGTTATTAGATTAAAATAATGATGTTTCTTACATCAGTTACATAAAGGTGATGCACCGGCATATATCCTACTGAGGCGAACAAGGGCCAAATATATTCTTGGTATAAATTTGTAATTTTGTTAAATTATTTTGTTACTAGAAAATGAAAGATATAAGCCCTTTGAATTTTTTTCTTTATTAAATATTTCCCAAATTATGTTGAACAGAGCAAGGAATTTTTCACAGTATGTCTGATAATATTTTTTCTTCTGGCGAAAGTCTTATTTGTTTTATTTTGGCAAGAATAAAAGCAGTTTTTAATTTTAAAAAACATTTTAAGGCCAAAATTATAAGCCCCTTTAAGCTAATATTTTTCGATAGTCTACAGAACAAACCATCGTTATACAATAACTTGCCTTATTACCCTAACCTGCCTAGTTAACCTAATTAACCTAGTTAAGCCTTTAAATGTCATGTTAAACTGTATAGAAGTGTCTTGAAAAATATCTAGTAAAATATTATTTACTGTCATCATGGCAAAGATAAAATAAATTAGTTATTAGAAATGATGTATAAGCCATAGCTTGTGTAAGTTTATCTGCTACTTAAGTTGTGTTTGTACCATGTGTATAAATAACTGTATAACTGTATTCTCCAGAACAGGGGTCACCAAACTTGTTTTTGGAGGGCCGGTGTCCTGCAGATTTGAGCTCCAACCCTAATCAAACCCACATGAATAAGCTAATCAAGGTCTTTCTAGGTATACTTGAAATATTCAGGCAGGTGTGTTGAGGCAAGATGGAGCTGAAACCTGCAGGGAAACTGGCCCTCACGGACCGAGATTGGGGACCCCTGCTCTAGAATGTTTTCTAATTTAGATTACTTTAAAAGTTTTAAATTAAACGATGACAGAATTTTCACTTTTTGGGTGATCTATCCCTTTAAAAGAAAATTCTTGTCATCTAGGGGAACTCTTAGAGGTAAGATGAAAAGTATTGTGAAAACAGGCCCAGATGCACTTTTTTCCCCTCACTAGGTCAGAACAGCCGTCTAAAAGTGTTTGTGTTTTACAGGCAGACACTAGGAGGTGCTATTGAGTCTAGCTTCAGGAAGGATCCGGTATATTTCTGTGGCCCAGTATGAAACCTGGCAGCGCTGTGGAGGGTTCAATACCACCGGCAGAGGCCTTGAGGTTTCTCCATGGCATTATGTAAGTGCTGGTTTTCCTAGTTCAGGCATCATGGATGACTTCCTTACAACGACTGGCACTTTTCCACACGCTATTTTACAGAAAGGCTTCCCACCTCTAAATCGGTAGTGTGAGGACTGAAAATTGGTGTGCAAAGAGAAGAAGAAGAAAAAAGCAGCGAACAGTAAATAGTGAGCGAGACTGTTGTAGAAGTTGTGGTTTTATCGGTAATGGGCAATGCTTCAAGTTTCTCTCTTGCGCTCCACCCCAAAAGCCACTTTTATGGTGCTGTTTACTAGCTGAAGCTTCCAGAGATCTTTATCACAGACTCTTTGATAAGCCAGATTTCTTCCACAGTCCATATGCTGCTGGATCCGAGCAGGAGACCACAGAAGATGAGGATCCAGCAGCGCTGTACAACACTTCAGTGCTTAGTTTACATGTGCTTGAGTCTTTACACCGATTGTTCTACTTATTTACTTATTTAAATTGAGATGAAACAACACAATTCTTTGTTTATTTGGGGGGACAACTTGATGTTTTCATGTTCAATCTCCTTAAATCCAAAAACGATTAAGTTAACTTAATTTCTTTCAATTGTAGGTGCTGTATGTAAGTTTTTGACTCTTCTAAAGCATAAAAATACTATAATATGTTTGCAGATATTTAAGAAACATGCGAAGTGAACATTCTTAATTATCTGAAAAACAATGCTGAAGTCAAATATTCTGCTTTGAAAATTAGAGTTACGTGCTGAAATGGCTGTCTTTGTTTTAGTTCTTTTAACTCGCCCTATGCCAGTTTAGCCAAATATATTTCAGCACCCCGGGTTGCCTTAGTCAAAAACAGCGTGTTTTATTTATTCTTTCATTCAGAAAGGCTCTCAAATAATGCGTACATGACCGAAATGTGACCTCCGGTAGACAGTAGCAGACTCCGAAATGAGACGCAGATTCAAAGCTCTACATGAGGTGGTTCTCAATTAGCAAATAATATAAATATTATGAACGTATAACGAGTCAAGACTTTCCCTTATCGAGTTGATCTCGATCTTAAGTTTGTAGGACCAATAAAACTCCCTGTAATTCTTCACTATATAAATTTAACATAAACAACTTTACGCGATGCACATTCTGTAACTATAATCTGGAATAAAATTTTGTAGAAAAGTTTTGAACAGAAATATCTTGGCTTGTCTTCTCAGCCAACAAAACCTTTTTGATTTTAAGATTAATTTATTATTTTTGATTTGGGAGTCAGATTGTAAGGAAATGGACAATATGTTAATATTTTTAACTCTTTGTGGCCTTTTCCATCTTCACAAATGTAAAGTTATTCAGTGTTTGCCTAATTTTAGAACATTTTGTATTGACTTGAATGAATCAGTCTGCCTATCGTTAAATAGGAAAGCTGCTAAAACAACTGAACTGCTTAAAAAATTATATTATCATGTTAATAATTTATTTTAAATTATCAGATCTTGTTTGGTACACCTATGTAACACACTTAATAATGTAAGTATAGTTTGAGATATACGTTTTATTTTGATATATATATATATATATATATATATATATATATATATATATATATATATATATATATAATATATATATATATATATATATATATATAATTCTTTTTCTTTTTTGTTCTTTAAATATTTGTTTCATGTATTGTTTTTTTTTTGTTGTCTTACTAGATGTACAATGAATATGTTTCATTTGTATTCAGATCACACAATATTAGCACAAATTAATGTTTTATGTATTCCCCGTTACTAATGTTAATAAAAAAAATAGATAAACAGATAAATAAATACTGTAAATAAATAAAAAAGGACCAATAAAACTGGGCTGGGATCATGTAGAAATTTTTGAAGTTGCACTGAAACTGCGATTTCATATGGATGCACTCCTGCATAGACATGCTAACTTACCAACACGTATACACTAGTTTATTTATTAAATAGTTTTATTAAATTATTTATCTACAGTCCTGTGAGTCTTTTATCCTAAACATTTTTCATGGGTGAAAATGCTTGCATTTTGAGTGCCATTTGTTCATTTAAGGGGGCTGATTAGGTCTCTTAAATGTTTAAAAAGGAAATTGTTACTAAGGACTTAGGGGAAATACTTAATGGCAGTCTTAAATTCCTTAAGTTGACCTTTTTTATTGTTCTTCAAAACCAACTTTTACTAAGGGTACCCTTAACCTTCAAACTGAGATTTTTTTGGCTAAGGACTTTCATGCAAACGAGAACTGTACTCTCCTGCCACATCACTTGTATCGATATCTGCATTCTTATTTGCAATAGTCATGGGACCTGCTCAATAAAGAATAGTTTTCCAAGTTGTTCAAGAATCATTGCTGTGTGTGTATTCGTTAGTTGTAATACTACAACTCTTTAAAATGTTTAAAATAATAACTAAAATTCAAATTTGCTATAGCCTGGTGTTTTTTTTTTATTCATAACTGTGGAAGAATACTGTATGTGTCTATTTAGACCTGATAGTTCATATAAATAAATAATAAGCTTTGCTGGGATAAATTTTAATAGTAGCCTGCTTTGGTAAATTTACATTAAAGTATTATAATCATATGAGTACACAAGCCACTTTTCAAGTGGTTTGGGGGTGGGTGGGGATCTGTGATGGAAGACAACTCAAGAACTTCAAATTATTTGACATCGTCGTCACTGGCAACATGAACGAACTAGAAACTTAGGCTGCATACGAAACCGCCTACTACTCAGTAGGTACTGCATTTGAATTTAAAAGTACTACTCAGTCATTAAAAGTACATTCTACACAGTATGAATGTAATTCTGACGTACTACATACGCCATTTTGTCATGGTCACGCAACCTACCTGCGTCAGTTGCGTCGCTTTACTCCCATTCATGAATTCTCTCGTGGAGCATCATGGGATAGCGCAGCTATCACTCCAGAATCTCGCCGGAAGTAGTAAGTCATCCGGGTACTTCTCGCAAACTGGTTTTCGAATTCTATGAATTCGGACATACTACTCGGCTCGCATACTGATTTTAGTGTACTCTATAGTATAGAAGTATGCGGTTTCAGACGCAGCCTTACTTTCAGTTTATTTGTGTCGATTGCAAGATGTGACAGGAGAGAGCAGGTGTCGATTGTAAATGACATCACTTGCAGAGGAGGTGCCTGAGAGTGCAAGCTTGAAAATGCAAGTGCAAATCTGCAGTCAGACCTTTCTCGTTTATTTTGATCCAGGAATGCAATACCTTGTTCAACCACTGGGTGTCAAACTTACATGCTGCACCTTTAAATTAAGTGATTAACTTTACTTTAAAAAAGGAAAATAATCTTGTTGCCTTTTAATTATTAAACAAACAAACTACGTGCAGAATTATCAAAGTTAAGTCAATGGATTTACTGACTTTTTTTAAAGTAAAAAAACTTAAAGTATCTAATCACTTTTTAGACAGTAGCACTTTATAAATGACTACCAACGACTAGCAAATCACCTAGGCAATTTTCATAGATATTAACATTAGATGTCAACTACGCTATTGTTATCTATTGGAAGGAATGCGTCAATAGAGTGGCCATATTAGTACACAGGGCTGGAGCAAGCTTAACTGCCGCTCTAGGCAGAGGACGACCACGCCGCCCTCAACCCCAATGTGAAAACGAAAGTTACCGGTTATGAAAATGAAGTGAGGTGTCGCGGACCTCTATTCTGCCGCCCTATGCGCAGATATAACTGAGGATGCGCGGGTGCTGAGGGAGGTGTCGCGGACGTCGCCCTCTCTATTCTGCCGCCCAATGCTCGGATATAACTGAGGGCGCGCGGATGTTGCGGACCTCTATTCTGCCGCCCTATGCGCGGATATAACTGAGGACACGCAGGTGCTGATGGAGGTGTCGCTGACGCCGCCCTCTCTATTCTGTCGCCTATGCGCGAATATAACTCAGAACGCGGGTGGTGAGGGAGGAGTCGCGGACATGACTGAAGACGTGGGTGGTAAGGGAGGTGTTGCGGACGCCGCCCTCTCTTTACTGCCGCCCTAGGCAGCCGCCTAGGTTGCCTCTATGGACGCGCCGGCCCTGTTAGTACAGGGTAGCGCTCCTTTGAAACGAATGAGGGACCAAGGTGCAGTGGAGGACAGGTCATCCAGAGCCAGAAATATATACACATATACACATCTATATATATGATTGGGAGTTTTACGAAAATTATAATTATAATAATCACTTTTCTACATCGATGGATGAGTGACTGCAGGGGCATTGCCGACAAAGAGCATGTGTTTGTGTGCATGGAAATGTATTATCCTCCCTCCCTGTTAAATGTAATCTAATCCGTGTCCTGAAACACAGCCCCTCTCCCGCTTTCTCTTCTCATTCTAACGGAGGGAGCGATTGTGAATGAATCTCGGTTACGAATGACTTGTTCACTTAGCCGACAATAATACAAGTTTCTAGCACCGCAGCATCTTGTTGTTGTATTTAATTAACATTGTTAGCTTATTTTATTCAACAAAACTAGCATAAACCTAGAATTTAGTGTGAGTTGATGCTGCTTTGCCTTATGGTCAGTGCAGTAAGAGACTGTATTATCATCAATACTTGTTTAACACAAAAGTTCTTAACATACAAAAACATAAAAAATGAAATCCTACCTATGAAATGGGATGCCTTTGTGCTTTGTTTTCTTTGTTTGCTTGTTACCACACCAGCACAGCGCTAAAATCCAGCATCTTCACATTGGCTGTAGTCTGGACTAGTACAGTTAAATGACGTATGTGCTGGGAGCAGTGTACAAATGTGGTGGCGCTATTGACGCATGCTCACGGTCCGTATGCGATATCTAGTGTATATATCTATGGCAAATTTTTAGCAACCAAGTTTTAACTCATAATACTTAACACATGCATCCAGATAAGATGTTTAAACAGCAAAACACACACCCAAAAAAAACTTCAGAGCAGACAGGAGGTAGATCTCATCCCACTACCACCTGCCATAAAAACAATTGGAGAGATTACCGCTTCCCCTTAACTCCAACCCAAGCCAAAGCATCAAAATGAAGCACAGAAATCAACAATAGCGTCTCTCCTATGTAAAGTCAGTGTATATGTGTGTTCCAGGACTGACCAGAGCGGATCCTGTAATCACAGCCTGTTCAGTCAATTAAACCAAACTGACCGAGAGAAACAATAGCAGTAGTGAACAAACCAAGTGCGCCAAAACCAACCTGCAAGTTCTCCTTCCTGCGTATACAGTCACATGACCAAAGTCAACAGGAAGTCAGACCCACAATATCCGGGTGCAGTGTGCAATAATGTGTGGAGAAGGGTGCTTCTGATGATATATTTTGTTTTTTTGAACGCTTTTCCAAGATGATTATAAGTTTGTTTTTGTTGCTAACAATAAACCGCGTCTTTCTTTGACAGAAACGGAGAGGTGAAAACCCAAGAAGTGATAAGGAATGTGAAAAAGAGGAAAGCTTGTTTTTTTTTTTCTTTGCCATGATGACAGCACATCTTATTTTACTACTTATTTTGCAAGATACTACAACCCCAAACCCTGTTCTATAGACAATCATAAACATAATAATACTTAGGGGGCTAATAATAATACTGACTTTAGCAGTTTTACTTTTGTTTTATTCCTGGCAAACTAAAAGACCCACATAGCAAAATTTCTCTGGCCCAGCTCTGGCCCACACAATCAGGTTCTGCTTGGCCCACATGCCGCAGTGAAATCTGGGCCAAATACTACATTTTTCATCTGGTCCAAATCTTGTGTGCCGCCTTAAAAATGGTGCCACCTCTGCCAAACCCGGGCCATGTTTGGCCCACATGCTGTATGCCAGTGCCGGATGAATGCCTGCTGTGCCAGCTTTTTGCCAAATCTGGGCCAGAATTTTTTGCTACTAGGGGAATATGGCTTCCCACATAGCAAAATTTCTCTGGCCCAGCTCTGGCCCTCACAATCAGGTTTTGCTTGGCCCACATGCCGCAGTGAATTACGGTACATGACTGGACCAAATCTGGCTTCCAGACAAGGGCCAAACACGGACCATATCTGGGCCAATTCTCAGCCAAGTTAATAACTCATAACTGGGCCTGAACTGGGCCAGATAGGTTGGTGTTTCACGATTGCAATGAAATTGATAAACCCATGGAGTGATGCGCTTTCAGCACACTATGGGCACGCTTTTTCTCAAAGTGACCTGATTGGTAGAATTTTTTTTCTTTAATCAAAAATGATTTTAGTGTATTTTAAATGTGGGTCAAGACTGGCCAAACTCACATGGCCCACTTATCAAATTTTTCAATCTGGGCCAAATACTACGTTTTTCATCTGGCCCAAATCTTGTGTGCCGCCTTAAAGACGGTGCCACCTCTGCCAAACCCGGGCCATGTTTGGCCCACATGCTGTATGCCAGTGCCGGATGAATGCCTGCTGTGCCAGCTTTATGCCAAATCTGGGCCAGAATTCTTTGCTTCTAAGGTTTCTCTTATTATGAAATTCCAGTCCAAAAACACAAAGACAAAGGTGGTCTGTGAAAGCCTGCGCAGTGACCCTGCCATTGACGATCATTTACATAATGGCACAGACGTTTTGGAAGAAAGGTGAAATTTTAGACTTCCATTATAACACAAATAATGAAACCAGGCCTGGTAATTATTGCCTTCTCCACCCATCCAGTGTAAAACAAAAAAAAGAGATATATTTTTAAAGATAAAAAACTCTCTTTAGCAGCCGGGTTTTCTTGCAGTGTTTGGGAGGTTGAGAAACCTGACATATACAGAGGGTTTTACACTGGTGTAAAGCATCAGGGCTTGTGGAGACATTAGAGGCCCGGACTGAGGATCTGTGGTTTACCTCTTTCCCTTCTGTCTTTCTCTGTGTTTATGTTTCTTCTTCCCCTTCATGTTCTATCGCTCTCAGTCCATCTGTGGTGTTTCCATGTCAGTTTTTTCCCCACATTTTTCTCTTACTCTTCTGTATATGTGGTGACTGCCTTTATTATGAACATGGCAAACATGGTCAGATATACACTACTGTTTGGTGATAAAAATAATAGTACTTTGCTAAACAGATTTCTGTTTTAAGTTCTGCTCGCTTAAAAAGAAATATACAGCCCTCCTATGAATGTTTAAATTTCTTTTTCAAATATTTCAGCACATAAATGACTGTATATCATAGTTTTTTAAACAATAGTTAAAAATAATAGATAAGATATTAAGTATAAGTTAATAGATAATAGCTCGTTTCTTTGATCTTTTCCATGATGACAGCACATCATATTTCATTAATTCATTTTCTTTTTGGCTTAGTCCCTCTGTTAATCTGGGGTCGCCTTATCTAACAAGTTTTACGCAGCGGATGCCCTTCCAGCTGCAACCCATCTCTGAGAAACATCCATACACACTCATTCACACTTATGGACAATTTAGCCTACCCAATTCACCTGTACCGCATGTCTTTGGACTGTGTGGGAAACCGGAGCACCCGGAGGAAACCCACGCGAAAGCAGGGAGAACATGCAAACTCCACACAGAAATGGCAGCTGACCCAGCAGAGACTCTGCATTACTTTTGAGAGTAACTATACTGTAACAGATTACTTTTTAAATGTTTTAACTCAATTATTGTGACAATATGACGCATTTGTTCAATACTTGGTAAATTAATTAATTTTAGCTGCAGTCAAGTCCAAATCTTACTGTTTAAAGCAACGGGGTATTGTGGGATTGGTGGATGCCAACCAACCACCATAAAGATGAGGCGCCAGACTGAACAAAAGTCAAGTGAAATCAGAGACCAAATGCACACGAAAGAGATCTGGTACGCGTGAGAAAGGCCCAGTGTGAGTGAGACATAGAGACTATTAACGTTACTATCACTTATTACTATTACTAAAACTACTTTTTGTTGTTTCAAATAAAAAAGCACACATTTGCTTTCTGTATTAGTTTAGCAGACACAGTGACACATTTTTGTTATATTTCACAACCCTGCTGAAAAATCCAGCTTAAACCAGCCTAGGCTGGATGGCTGGTTTTAGCTGGTCGGCCAGGCTGGTTTTAGAGGGGTTTTGGCCACTTCCAGGCTGGTTTCCAGCCATTTCCAGCCTGGTCTTAGCTGGTCAGGCTGGAAAACGACCAGCCAAATCCAGCTAAAACCAGCTTGACCAGCCTGGTTTAAGCTGGATATAGCTGGTTTTGGCTGGACTCCCAGCTTGGCTTGGCTGGTCAAGCTGGTTTTAGCAGGTCATCTCCCAGCCTGACCAGCTAAGACCAGGCTGGAAATGGCTGGAAACCAGCCTGGAAGTGGCCAAAACCCCTCTAAAACCAGCCTGGTCGATCAGCTAAAACCAGCCAACCAGCTCAGGCTGGTTTAAGCTGAATTTTTTTGCAGGGAACACGACATTTAAATGTATAGTGTTTTACTGCTAAAAAAAAGTTGTGAATTTTTTTCTTGTTTTACAAATTTTTTGCAGATTTTGCACTTTTAATAAACACAGCATACTTAACATAAGTTATTGACATACGACGTTTAATTTGTGATTAGTTTGCAAATTGCTGAATGAAGGAACTAGTAACTGTAACTAGTTACTGTTTTCAGTAACTAGCAAAACACTGGATATAACAGTGATAATTTGCCTCCCTTAGTTATTTTAAGCGGATATTTTACTTACTATGTATGTGAGGACTTTAATTTTGAAAACGTCAGCACCAATTTGTTTACTGTGTGTTACTGGGCAACGACAGCACGAGGCATGTTCAAACCCTACAGTCTATGGTTCAAACTGGCCTCAGGACGCAAAATGCCAGATTTGCAGATTACACATTCATTTATCTCCACTCTGAAGAGGCATAAGGTAAGTTTAGTTACATCTTTTGTTAATTCATTGTGTTTATTATGAAATTTGATGCGTATATCTAAAATAAAAACACGTGTAGTCTGCTGAATCATGTCAAAGCACTCAGCTCAACTGTCATATGTTCATGTAGAGGCAGATAATAGCCCCTTTCACACAGTGATACCGGAAAATATCCGGAAAATTTACGGAACGACTTTACCGGTATGTTCAAAAAAGCGCTGTTCACACAGGCGAGGACGTTACGGAAATTTTCCGGAAAAGAGCATTCACACATCCATTCCAAAATACCGGTAAATTCTGACATCATTCACCACAAATGAGCTTTAAACGGCTGCGCTTGTATTTGTAAACATTTGACTAAATTACAAACTCTTTTGATGATCAATATTGTAAACAACTTTCACAGGATCATATTCGCATGTCGAGATGTAATATGTGCGTGTGCTGCCGCTCACAGGCTGTTTCATGGGCACACGCAAAGCTTGAAGGTAAACAAACAACGGCTTATCATAAGCATCTTATCGATGATTATTTGCACAGTTGGCATTAAGGAGAACATATAAACGTTATCTGACTAACTTCTAGCAGCTAAATGCGTCTGGAAAAATATTCAAAGGCTTTTATTCTCACAAACCGCGCGGACGTAAATGCGTCTGACTGTTGTGATTGGCTAAAGCAGAAGTCTTACGTCAGCACGTTCTAGACGTGCACGCGCTTATTCCGGAAATATTCCTTCTGCGTTCACACAGCGCAGCATTCCGGCAAATTGCCGGTAATGTTACAACTTCTCTTTCCGGAAAATAGCCAGAACGAATTTACCGGTATTTTCAAAAATGACCTGTTCACACATACAACCTTTCCGGAAAATTGCCGGTAATTTTCCGGAAAGGTCTGTATGTGTGAAAGGGGCTATTGATTCCTGGCTGTGATTTCCTTGACTGTAGCTTTTAAAATACAAAGCAGTACATCTCCATTACTCTCTTTTGCTAAGTTATTTATAATTTTGCCTTCAGATCAGGTTAGCAAAACAGGTAAACGTTATTCTGATTCGGTTTATAGTTGTTTGTGTTCAGCACATCATGCTGTGTGTGTGTCTGTAAGAGCAGAGCTGAGCTCATTAATATTCACCACACGAGCCATACAGTATATGGTCAATTATGGACATTCTGATTCTATGGGTATTTTATGGTGTAACAAATAAGCTTAATAAACCGTATCTGGAGAATTTTTTAAATCTACTATGTAGATTTCAGAGAACAATTTAACTTATTAAATCCATGCAATATATGGCACCTTTAATTGTTTGGTTATTAGTGTTCTTCAAGATATAAGAAACACATGTATGCATAATTTCAGGGTGAGTAAGTGTCAATAAAATAATTATATGTAAGTACTTTAGTAAACAAAAGTAATGTGTAATACACTCAAAAAAAATTCTATATTTTTTATTTGTTCAAACTACTTAATTAAAATGCGCTGAAACAACACAATTCTTGAGATTTCATTGGGACAACTTAATTTTTTATGTTCAATCCACATAAATTTGTTAAAAGTGTTAAGTTTACTTGTATTGTGTTGAGACAACATGAATGAATTGTGTGGAACCCTACATTTTTACAGTGTATGATCACCTTAAAATAAAAAAAAAATTAAAAAAAATAGAAAAAAATGCAATAATATGTCAAAATATTGCTGTTTTTATAAATGCAAATAAATGCAGCTTTGGTAAAAATAAGTGAGTTTTCTGCAAAAACAAATCAAAACGTTTATGTGAACTGAAATATCTAAATTCTGTTAATCTTTTAACATGTAAGAGGTCATTGCACATTCTCTAAAAATCTAAAAATAGCTTATATAGAATGGATTGGGTGGAAAAGCCAATTCCTGACCACTTTAACTAGAACTTGCATTAAATCTGAAACCTTTCCTTAGATTTTGGCTCTAAATCTAAAAAGATTTGAATCAAGTTGTATACTGAGAAACTGTGTTTGAGCCTCTGACATTATCAGCAGAGCTATTCCAGAGTTTAGGTGCCATATATGAAAAGGCTTGACCTCCTTTAGTGGATTTTCCTATTCTGTGTACTAGCAAATGCCTAGATATTAAAGTGCGGGTTGGATTGTAGCGAGACAGAAGGTTGGTTAGATAAATAGTTAGCCAGACTATTTGGAGCCTAATAAGCTATATTTTATAATCAATATGAACTGAACATGTTTTGCCTGTTATTGTTGTTATTGTTAGACAATTTTTTTCCAGCATTTTAATGCAGGCTGTACCTGTTAAAATATGGCATGTGGTTGTTTTTTTTATCTACTTATTGCTTAACCAGTGTCCTGGCAGGCCATAATTTGCAGGAAATCTGCAACAGTAAAACAGTGCAAGCTTAATTTTGCGTTAAATTTAGCAATCACAGAATCACAAAATTCTCAACACTTCCCAACACAAAAGCTGCCTGTTTTCTGTTCATTATAGGTTATGAAAATAATCTTTTGCAGTACATGAAAGTCAGAGAAAAGTCAGTGAAATTGACATTTGGCTTAAAATGAGAAGCCTGATCATGGATTTTAAGATGATTTGAAGATGTCTGCTTAGTTTCGTGATCCTATCTTTGTCTGGTGACTTTTGAATATAAAGCAACACAAATGCATTTACACAGAAATTACATGACATCCATGTTTCAAATATGAAGTATAAAGAAACAAAATGAAAGAGCTGATAAGATCAGTTGAACTAACTGAGGCTGTTAAAATGAAGTGAACCATTTACATTTATGCATTTAGCAGACACTTTAAACCAAAAGAGAAAGAAAAATCAGCCGTGTCAGCACTCAAAAACATCTCTGCTTGGCATTTTTCATTAGCTAAATGTTTTTGTTTCTTTTCTCTCTGTTTATCTGTGCTTTCTAAAATGCAAAAAATGAAACCGGAACTAAAACTGAAGCTTGTATAATTGTATAATTAAAGAAGGAAAGTGTCCTTCGCCCTGTGCGCGTGGACATCTGGAGGGAATTGTTGTGCGTTTGTTCTCCTGTCTTGTGTTATTGGCAGAGATCTGACCGGAGCGTGCTCTCATATTCCCAGTGTAACACTTTAGAATGGAAATATTTAACTTACTATCCACCCTGTATAAACAGCTCCTTCTCTCTGTGATGCTCCTGCACACGACTGGACGGCTCACAGGACAACGCTGCCAAATCACGGCTGTCTGATTGGAAAATTAGTTTCTTGCATGCAAATTTGATTGGCTTTGTGCTTCAGTGAGTCAATCTTTTTTGCAAATTACAATTCAATGAAGAACTGGTGACTGTTAAAGTCTGTTCATTGGGATGGCCTATCAATAGCACAATCCACTAATAGGAAACACTACTGTGCAGGTATCCAATCAAATTCTGACAAAATCCAAACCACGAAAACTACTGTACCCACCAAATTCAGGAAAAGAGAGAAGCAAGATAAAGTGTTTATGGCGATTTCAGGGCAAATGTTTCAGTCACATTTTAGCTATTGTCAGTGCCAAACTGACAATGTCGGAACTGGGAGCCATTTTAATTTAAGGGTTCATATGATGATAAAGCACTTCTCAGTATCAAACCAGGCCAAGTATTAAATAAATCGAACCAGCAACCCAGCGACCTTCTTGCTGTGAGGCGACAGCACTACTTCGCCCTGGTGCTACCAATCAAATTTCGAGCTCTGATACATTCCAAAAATTATGTTTGCTGCTTGTTCAAACTACTTATTTAAAATGAGCTAAAACGACACAGTTCTTGATGTTTTTTTTTTTACTTTGTTAATTATTTTATTTTCAACCTACTCATTTTTGTAAAAACTACTAAGGTAACTTAATTCTTTCATGTTGCCCCAACACAATTCAGTTGTGTGGAATCCAGCATTTTTTACAGTATACACAGTAACATTTTTACAGTATAAAAAATGCTGGATTCCACAAACTTCATGTTTTCCCAACACAAATCGATAAGAGTTAACTTAATTGTTTTTACAAAATTAAGTGGATTGAAGATAAAATAATTAAGTTGTCCCCCAAAAATATCTTAAGAATTGTGTTGATTCAGCTCATTTTACAGAGGTAGTTTGAAGAAACAGTAGACATTATGTTTTAAGTGTATTCCAAGACATCACCCCACTTGCAACCTTTATTTGAGTAACACGATGATTGTGTTTTGATCATAAAAGGCTTCAGAGCAGTACAGTATCCTGACCGCCTCATATGTCGAGCAGACGTTCATCCATGACACCAACTCAGTGGTTTGCTCTCGTTTTGACCTTCGTCCACTATATTTTAAACCAATAGGCGTCTCTCGTTTCTGGAGCAGCTTGGCAGTTTTCTGTGTCTGACCACAAGACCATAAGGAAACCGCCACTCACCAATACAAGCACAAAGGCAGGGGTCGCGACTGCTCACCCGTCCAGACGGACCTGACGTCCAGCCCGTTCTCCCACACATCCCTGCACAGCTGGGCTCATTTCCCTCAAAGATTGACCTTTGACCCCTGACCTTGAACTTGAGCCTTGCCTCATTTTCAGAGCGTGGTCCGACCGCCCCGCGACCCCTCCGATGACCCTTTGTGGGTTTAGGAAAGGGTGTAGTGGTAATGGCATTGATTAGCTGGGTCTGGTGCCAATATCTGCTCTCTCTGAAGCTGTTTTGATAGATGGGGCCTGCTCTAAATAGATGAGCGTCTGACTGAAGAGGCAAGAGTTAATGTTTCTAAAGTGATGTGGATGTGCTGGAAGGATGCTACTGTTTGACCTCGGGGTCACAGGCGCTCTCTCTCTCCTTTTGTTCGTCTTTTGTAGTCTTTTGTGATGCCGCAAATGCCACAATCACCACCAGTACCCGCTAATTAAAACATCTCCTGACTTTGACCCTTGGATTCTTTTTGAAGTTTTGAAGACCCAGATGTCAAGACTTTTTGTACACACTTTATTTTAAGGTACAATTCTCAATATTATTAAAGAGTTACCTATGACTTTAAGCTCAATAAACTACTAATTGCTGCTTATTAATAGTTTGCAAGGTAGGAGCTGGGTTTAGTTTTAAGGGTTGTATGCCTCTGCATGCTACTGTACTTTATATAGTAATAAAGAGCCAATATCTTAATAATTATAAGTAGGCCCACACGGAATCTGTGCGCGCAATATTCTGCGAATTTCCCACAGATTTTTAATAATATTATTGACTAATATGAAAATGTTCATCTAATTTATGTACAATGCAATTTGTAAAATAACATTTTTTGTCTTTTAGTAGAGATATTATATGAGAGACTTGCTTTGTTTACCAAATAAAGTGAATCTAATTGGATTCGCATTTTAAACATTAAATAAAAGTTAAAAAGGTATTATTTTTGTTTCACACATTAAGGTTTTAGTTATGACACTCCCAAAATAATTCAGCAGAAATCTGCTGATTTTTAGCAAAATTCTCCCCAGAAATAGCAAGAAGTGTTTGCAGATTCCATCCCTAGTTATTGTTATTATTACTATTATTACTATTATTATTAGTCAACATGTTAGTTTTAATAACTAATTTCCAATAGCTAGTTTCTTTTGTCTTTGCCATGATGACAGCACAGAATATTTTACCAGTTGTTTTAGCCAGATAGTATTCAAGTAAATTAGATCAACTAGGTAAAATTTGTTAATTAGGAAAGACAAACTGGGTTTTTTTTTTCTGTAACTTTTTTTTTTATTTAAGGAGGATAATAATATTTTTCTTTAATAAAAATGTTTTTATTTCTGATAAACTAATATAAATTTCTATTATTAAAAATAATAATATAGGAACACTATGACTATTTCCTTACTCTATTAAACATCCAAATATTTCAAATATTTGAAAAAGAATTAAAATTTCACAGGAGCGCTAACAATTTTGCCTTCAACTGTAAACCTTTTTTTCTTTTTTTTTTTGTCAAAACTGCATGCATCATTGAAATTGTTTTGGCAGGAATAAACAAATTCCAAAGGCTTGCAAACCTTTTCGGGCTATTAGCTGACCACTTGCCTCCGTGTGGACGGTTTTCCCACTGTTACCAGTTTGTCCAGTGGCTCGCCGCTCACGTTAGAGGATTTGAGATGCAGAGCAGAGTTGACTGTGATGATGGGGTTTGAGGCCCGAGAAGAACGGTTCCAGAAAGCAAGCAAGATAACAAAAGCCAAAATATAAAACAAACAAGTAAATAACAGGGTGGAAATGTGGTAATATCTGAAAACATGCTAAAAAATCAGGCGAGGGCTTTTCTTTTTTTGGATTGCTTTTGAAAACACTGTCGGTTGGGTTTAGGGAAGAGGGTGGTTGGTGGTCAGTTGGTGCTTT
The DNA here is from genome assembly GCF_052040795.2 of Danio rerio. Lineage (NCBI taxonomy): Eukaryota > Metazoa > Chordata > Actinopteri > Cypriniformes > Danionidae > Danio > Danio rerio. The sequence goes on along the minus strand of NC_141033.1, from coordinate 48,020,191 downwards.
TGAAAACCCTATCGATTGGGTTTAGGGAAGGAAGTGGGTGGGTCAGTTGATCGGTTGGTCGGTCGGTCAGTCAGTCGACAGCGGCCTCTGGTGGATTTAAGTTAGAAAAGCAGGCACGAATGACACTCGTGCGAGAAATTTGAAATCTGAAAAAGCGTACACAGCGGTGGATTTACGAAAACAATAAAATGCAAAACAAGAAACGTAGCTCCTGGGAAGCTTTTATAGCCCTCCAGAAATGTATATAGGTTTATGAAATTATAACCTGTGTTATGATTTACATTTTATATTATTATTAAGTTCTTTAAATTGAAAATTTGGTTCTGCTTGATCAGTGTTAGTGCATTTCCTAACACAATTGAGATAGTGTTTATGAGGATCTACTTCACAAGGACAACAGGGGGAAATAAATCCAACTGTCCATTCAGGCGCTGCACTAAACGACAGGCTATAATGGGAAATGAAGTGTTCAGAGAGTGCTGGAGATATGAGGCCCCGCTGAACACTAGAAAACATCACAAACACAGAGCATTAATATTTCAAAAATCACATGTGCGCAAGAGCACAACACGCATTCTCACACCCTGATGCTGAAGAGTGGATCTGTCTATTTAGGAATTTATTTTTCTTTTATTACTTATCATTTAATCGTTTTATCACTGTATCGATTGTTTTGTGTATTGTTTTGTTGTTCCATCCATCCATCATTCTGTCATTGATTGATTCATCCATTTATTATTGCTTTAATTGATCTATTCATCCATCTATTCATCCATCCATAATTTTGTCTGGTTCATTCCTCAATTATTTTATCGTTGGTCCATATATCCATCCATCCATCTCTTCATCCTTTCATCCACCCATTATTCTGTCATTGATTGATCCATGCATCCATTATTGTCATTTTGTCATTGATCCATCCATCCATGCATGGTTCCATCTATCCATCCATCCATCCATAATTCTGTCACCCATCCTTCCATCATTGTCATTGATCTATCCATCCATCATTCTTCCATTGATCCATCCACCCATCAGCCATCCTTAATTCTGTCTTTGGTCCATCTATCATACTCATTGATCCATCCATCCATCCATCCATCCATCATTTTGTCATTGATTGATACATACATTCATCATTGTCATTGATCTATCTATTCATCCATCCATAATTCTGTTTTTGGCCCATCCATCCATCATTCTGTCATTGATTCATACATTCATCCATCCATCCATTCTTCCATCCATCCATCCATCCATCCATCCATAATTCCATTATTAATTGAATCATCCATCCATTATTGGCATTCTCTCATTGATCCATCCATCCATCAATCCATCCATCCATCCATCCATGCATAATTCTGTCTTGGATCCATCCATCCATTCATCATTGTCATTGATATATCCATCCATCTATCCATCCATAATCAGGGCTCGAAATTAACCCTTTTGATTGGTAGCACCGGTGCTCCTAACTTTAAAAATGTAGTCGCATCAGTCAAAATTTAGTCGCACCCACCAATTATATACAAACATATTTATTGCATTTGAAATCAACACTAATCAAACTTACAAGCAAAAAAATATATATGCAAGCGTGAGGAAAATATGTCTCAACGAAATCCCGTTATCACAAGAAAATACATTTTTATATATAACTTACTCCGTGGACGCCCGTTTGTGATGGTGTACGTGGTGTTGAATTTGACATATAGCTGCCACTTGCATGGCAGACAGCATCTGGCGATTATATAAAGGATAAAACGGAAGCTTGCGTGCTAGATGTGGCAAATAGTTATCTGAAAATTCCACCCCACAGACTTTTCATAGCGGACTTGAAGCCTATTGGAAGTCTTTTTATCCACTCTTCATAAAGTGTAGATGGAGGATTAACATTCAGCACATGATCACTACTAAGATGCCATGGTTTCTAAAACAAAATCTGTCAGTGTTCTCTTTATTCTCATCTTCAGCGCTTTTTTGTGGTTGTAGCTCTTCCTGTCATCCCAAGGCATTGACTGAGTGATTGACAGCTAATATTAACCAATCCATTCGCGTTCAGTTCCAGAGCAGTGGGCCAATAAAAAGAGCACGAAGGGGGGGTAAGCATTACAGACTTGGCTTTGTTTACTGCAGCAAGTTGACATGACAACTGTTTTAAACCATTCCTGAGCGCTGCATTTCGTGTTTCAAGTGCAGAGATGCATTCTGCGTGAATGTCTCCCGAATCCGCGCATGTGGTGCAGTGTGGTGCAACATTTTGCAGTAAAAACTGGTTGCACACAACAATTTTATGCACTCGCTCAGATGTTCCCAAATATATTTTGAGGTCGCATAGATAAAATTTCAGGTGCATATGCGATCAAAATGATCGCAATTTCGAGCCCTGATAATTATTTTTTGGCCCATCCATCCATTATTTTGTCATTGATCCATCCATCTATCCCACCAATCTTCCATCCATCTATCTAATCATCCATCCATCCATCTATTCATTCATCATTGTCATTGATCTATCTATTCATCCATCCATAATTCTGTTTTTTGTCCATCCATCCATCATTCTGTCATTCATCCATCCATCCATCCATCCTTCCAACCTTCCATCCATCCATCCTTCCAACCTTCCATCCATCCATCCATCCATCATTAATTGAGCCATCTGTTCATTATTGTCATTCTCTCATTGATTCATTCATTCATCCATCCATCCATCCATCCATGCATAATTCTGTCTTGGATCCATCCATCGATCCATTCATCTGTAATTGATCTATCCATCCATCCACCCATAATTCTTTTTTAGGCCCATCCATTTATTATTTTGTCATTAATCAATCTATCCATCCATCCATCTCACCAATCTTCCATCCATCCATCCATCCATCCATCCATCCATCCATCCATCCATAATTCCGCCATTGATTGATCCATCCATCCATTATTGTCATTCTGTCATTAATGCATCCATCTATACATATATACATACATACATACATACATACATCTATGCATAATTTTGTCTTGGGTTTATCCATCTACCTCACTTTTGAAATATCAATGTTTTTTTATTTTGGACAGTCTCTGTTAGGTGAGATATGCTTCATAGCAATAAGCACTACTTGGGACCAAATGTGTCATGTACTCTATTGCATTTTATTTTGTACTATATTGTATTTGTAGCATGACTGAAACTCTATTTTAATCTTTCGGCAAACAGCAGAACTGAAAAATGAAGAGTTCTGCAACACAAAGCATTCATCATAAGAACACAGTAACATTGCCAGTATTGGCAAGAACAACACAAGCCCAGGCAGAGATGCAGAGTCTCACTTTGGCACGTTGTTAGTGTGGATTAAAAAGCGCAGCGATAAATGTGCAAAATCATTTTTCATCGCAATTACTCCTTCACCGATTCTGGACTTTCCATCGTCTTCCAGTCATCTCTGGTTTGATTTCTGATTCGTGGAGTGTCTCGTACCCTCATCAGATCTCTGCCAGAGCCACAGCTGGTTCATATCGACAGTGTAATCGCCTCCAGAAGCTGTTGTACTCGAGATTTAACAGCTCTAACGTATTTTTCACATCACTGACATCTATGCCCTCACCAATAGAGAAAAAAATCCCAATGCTTTTGATCAAATTTACACCACATGAATCTCGGGGAAGATGAGTTTGGGGCTGTAGAAGTGCATTTTATCCCTGTTTTGATCAGGATTTCTCTTCTCTTGGCTTCCAAAGGTTGCTGTGGGTTTCTTCCAGAGTCTTGTGGTGAAGTTTTAGCTTTTTTCTGGATCTTTTGCTGCATCTGTGTCAGCAACAGAAGAAGGATGAGCAACAGGCTTGGAGAACATTTATCTCTGACGCTGAGCAGAATCGCCACATGGACACGTTTAGTGGCTAAGGACAATAGCTCAGCCACAAATATCCCTCTGTCTACACACAAACTGATTCATATGGAGGGATTCTGGCTGAAGTTTGTACCGGCGCACTGGTGTTATACGGCAAACCTTCACAAAAAAGGCAATCAATGTCTCATATCAACTATCTCATTGCTGAGACGAGATAAATGAACCGTTGGCAGCTGGAGGATGGCGCTCGCAATCAAGACGCCAACTGGTTTCTAACAAAGCACAACCACTGGAAAAAAGAGTCTGCAATCAACAGAAGTAAAGCTAGAGTCTGCGACTGTCCGTGTCGGTGGAAACACTGCTGAACAATGGCTGTAATGAAGCCAGAGAGCTCACGTCCAAGCAGAATGTTCCTGAACACGGACGAGAAAAATTCATCAAAAATAAATCTGCTTCTCAAAGGATCAGCGGTCTACGTGATGGGAATCAGTTTCTATGTTGGCTTCTTGAATCTAGTAATTGCATGAAGCCAGGAGTTGCATGCTTTGTTCTGTTTTTATATTATATAATATATATATAATATTAGTTATAAATATCTTAATAATAATAGTTATAGTTATAATATTAGTTTCCATAATGATCCCTCTACATCATCTTATTATCTTTTGGGTGAAGCCCAAAAAACGTGAAAAAGTGTCACTTCCGGTCAAAAAACATGCTTGTTTGAAAAGTCTGAATTTGTAAGGGGAATTTGCGTCTGTCTTCCGGGTTGTGCAATAGTGGCTACGGGAGGCAAAAGATGCCAAAAAGGTCATGCGCATTTTTTTTTTTGTCTACTTTATTTTTGGGATTTTTTTGGATTGGACACTTTTGCACTTTAAATAAACGCACCTTGCACCATAGTGCTTTGTCGGCTGAGCCATCATTTATTTTTTCTTGTTTCACACACACCCTAAAAACGCCTCTGTGTGACATATGCACAATATCAGGCTTGACTGTACATGTAGTCAAAATATGAAGACTTTATTGAATAGATATAACACAATGTCAGTAATATCAGACATCCCAAGTGTTAGATTTTGCTGTATTTGGCTTAACCGTTCTTGGGGGGCTCGCCAATGTATTAGATTACTCTAACACATAAAATAAGTAAGCTGACCAAAGTTCTTACGGAGAGAAGACTTTATTGAAGACAATGAATAGTGCAGTTCCTCAGCAGTGATGTTAACCCGTCGGTCTTCAAGTAACTTAACTCAAAGTACTGTCTGTGAGACAGTACTTTATATTAGCATCAAACAAACCATTCTGTTTACGAAGCTCAGCAGGACCCTCTTCAGATGTTTCAGCTGTTGTTTTGCTAATACCCATTGAGATTGTAAAAGGGTCATTTAGTTCACACCTATCAGTTTGTGGGGGTCGAGGCACAGGTCACCCCATCATATCACATCAGAGTTTAATCAATGTAAATGCAAGTGAACTAAAATGCACATAATCTTTCAATCCCTCCTCTGATCATATTTGATCATAAAACAAGTTAATCATGTATACAGCAATCTGCAATACAGGCTATATAACTTAAAGTGACAGAATAACAAGGCATGGTGAAGCTTGCATTTCCTTAAATGCCTGAGTCCATTTCTATTTGAAGTTGTGATGTTGTGGAAGTAGCGGATGTGGTTGTGTTCTGTGAATGTTCAGGTGTGTTCATCTAGGTGTCTGGTGTTGTGTGTCTCTGGTCATTATCTGGAACATCAGAACACCTGCAATCACACAAAAGAGAAAAGGGAAACGTATCTTGCCCAAAAAAAGATTTTAGAGAAATTGTCAAACTGCCTATAGAAACTATAGAAACTGTCCCTATTTAATATTGACAGGACACTACAGTGTTTATCAGTGGTGGTTTATGTCTTCATCCTCAGGCGACAAGCTAGAGCCTAAAAACTCTAGTCCCGCCATATCTGGACTCTGAAAAACACTACTGTCATCTATCCCTCGTCTCTAGGCAAACTCACGTTGATCCATTCATCAAGTCCCTGAACTTTATTTATTGAATCAGATACTAAAACCTTCTCATGTGAGCTCTCACACCTAGATTTTAATGGTAATATCTGAGGTTGTCGTATCTTTATCCATTTTCTGGGCTCTAAACTATGGCCCCTCTTCAGAGGTGACAAAACTTGATTATTGTCCTCATGTACTGCCAGGCTGAGTCTTGCTTTGTTTTGGACAAGGCTGTCAGATGTCAGGTTTTCTGTGGACATGGGCTGGCTTAGGGCATGTTCAAAAGGGCATAGTCTGTTTCCATCCATACTGCATTGGTTGCCATCATGCAGTTCTATTGCACCGTCCATCAGGATTTCTTTGGTTGAGTTTTCATTTGCAGTCTGCTTTCTGTCTAAGACTGATCGGTGGTCTTTCTGAAGCTGTCTTAATGCCGCTGTATGTTCACCTCTCTCCTTTACGGCTTGTTTGGCAACACCATCTACTAGGACATCAAACTTGTCTTCATCTGTTGAGACTTCTGTGTCAGCTTTTATCTTACTGTTTGCATACACATTCAGTTCATCAGCTTCTGGAAAAGACGTCACTAGCTGGTGCTGCAGAGAGAGGTTCTTCAGTTTCCCTGCGGCTGTACAGCATTTAGCAGAGTCTGTTTTTGTTGTATTGTTAGCTGCTGAAACTGCTTGAACAGGTGGTCATCATCCTTGCTTTGATGTTTTAAACTGAGCTTGCACTCACGGGCCCAGTGTCCTTCTTCATTGCAATTTCTGCATCTTCCTTTAGTTCGTAGTTTTGAGTATCCCATATACACACATTCTTTTTGCTCATCCTCAATTGTTCTGTTCTTGTAAAACAAACTTTCCGATTGCAAAGATCTGAGTCTGACATCTTGTGCTCTCTCCAGTTTAGCTGACCATTCAACAATCTGGATGAAAGTTGTTACAGTGCTGTCCCAGTCATCATACCTGATTTTAAGATCTTTAGAAATCTCAGGATTGAGTCCATTGACAAATGCTGTTTTCAGGGGAATTCCAGTGTCTTTGTCAAGATCTTCACTTGTATTCAGACCAGAATGTTCCGTCCATATTTGTCTGAAGCGTTCTTCAAACTCTGCAACACTTTCTCCAGTTTTCTGCATGCATGAGGTAATTCTTGCCCAATTGACCTCTGCAGGTTTCAGTTCAAACAAGAAGTTTTTTATGGCTTCCCATCCATCTTCTATGTTTTCTTGTGATTCACCAATCCTTCTTTCAACACTTTCTGTGAGTCTCTTTTGGTCACTGTCTCTTAGGGTGACATTAAGAATCATCACACCGTCTAGTGGATGTAAAATGTAGATTTTCTGCAGTCGTTGAAGAAACTGCCAAACCTTTCGTGGTTGTTTGTATACATCTGGCAGCTCTTTTGACCATTTGTCAACTTGCTCTGGAGTAGCTGGATGGTATGTCCTGTATGGAACATACTTCTTTACCACTTTTGTCACAGTGCGAGTTCGTCTTTCTCCATTGTCTTCATAGCCCTCCTCATTGTCAATTTCAATGTTAGTCCTTCTGTGTTTGACAATCACAGGAGCTAATCTAATCTTTGAGTTCACATGGTCATGAACACAGGTGTTGATGGAAAGATCAGCCTCACTGTCAACAAAGCTGCTTGAAGATCTTGATTCCAGCTGTTTGGAGATCAAAGTCAATAGCTTGTTGTTTTCATTTTCCAGTCTTTCTTTATCCTTCTTTAAGTTTTGCAATTGTTCAGCCAGTGCTCGAACTTTAGCTTTCTCCGCTTTGTTCTCACGTTCCAATTTGTCAGTCTCACACATATGCTCATGTTGAAGAATTTGCTTAACCAAAATCACAGACAATCCATCCTTCTTGGTGGTTGTGCATAAGCGCTGTGTCTTTCCATAAGCCCTTTTAATGTCCGGCAATGCCCATAATCCACTCTGTGAGTGCTTGATGCTGTACTTCTTGCTTACATCATCACAACACTTCCTCAGTCCCAGCCTTTTGTCTAAATATGCATTCAAATTCTCCAACATCTGGTCAATGGTAACACATGGAGGTTCTGTTCCATGTTTTTCTGATGTTGTTCTCAGGGTAGCTCCATTAGCATAGTTTCTTGCAGACTCAGCCATGGGAAGTACAGGACAGTGCTCTCAGAGGTGTGAAACAGAACAAAAGGTGTTAGAGCTAATAAAGGTGCTTATTCAAATTTAAATTCACAGCAGTCTGTTAAACCATTTCAAATACATAGACAGATTCAACATTTGTTTCAAAGCTAAAATAGTGGCTACTAAATTAGCACTTTCATTCTTTCAGTCCCAAATCTTATTTGGCTACTAACAATCTTTGAACAAATGTATTAAACTATTACTTTTAAAATCTCTTCAATCCCAACAGAGAATGTATCAAGCTTTGCTTCTGCATTATCTTAGTGATTTGACCAGAATTCTTTTTTCACAGTTTCTACAATCTTCAAAGCAAGAATCAAGCCTAAAATTGCCTGAAAGCTTCTGTCTAATAACAATTCTTTCTGAGCATTATCTTAGAAGGCTAAGTAACTTTCTTTAGGATTTGTCCCTAATACAATGTGCTTAAATCTTACTGTATCCTTAAACCTAAGGCAAACAGCTTTCAGTTTTATGCCATCATATTTTAACACAGTTAGAATTTTCAAAATTACAATAATGGCCCACAGTCAAGAATTCCTAATTCTCGCAGCAATATCAGTCGCAAACTATTTATGTTTGCTTTATATGGCTCCTAACCATCTTTGGACAAAGGAGCTAAACTGTTATTTTTCAATCTCTACAATCACAGCTGAGAATGGACCAAGCTCTGCTTCTGCATAATCTTAGTGATTGGACCAGAATGATTATTTAACAGTTCATACAAACTCCAGAAAACTAACCAAACCTACAATGTTTTTAAGATTTCTATCACAGAAGGCTGTTACTTTCAAAATTAAAATAGTGGCTACTGAATTAGCACCCAGTCAAGAATTCCTAATTCTTGCAGCCACATCAGTCCCAAACTATTTTATGGCTCCTACAGTCTCCTGGGGAAATGGACCAAATTATTTTCAACAATTCCTACAATCTCCATGAGAAAGGACCAAATTGTTTAAATAATTCCTACAAGTACCCTGAGAATGGACTAAGCCTAAAATTTCCACTGCTCTTTCAAAATCTTTTGATAAATGGACCAAATTGTTTCTTTAACAATTTCTGCAAATATCAAGAAAAAGCCTGAAATTTCAGCAATACTATCACTGTATTTAGTTTATTACTGCACTACATATACAGGTTGATCTGCTTACTTTAATGGTTACTTATAAAAGATGTTTCTTTTAAGGGTTCTTTAAGAGAGCTGATAAGTTTCACTCACCAAACTAGGATCTTTGAGATGAGATCCAGTTGATTAAAATAAAGTGTGTCCACAGATACAATATGTAGATCCAGGACTCGTCCACAAACAAAATCCGTTTATCTTCAGCTTTAACTGTAGATTCTCCAAGATTCTTCAGTTCATTTCTTGTTGCAGTTGATGAGTTTTCCTCTTTTCAGTCTCTCCTGGCTGGCTTCGCCAAATTGTTAGATTTTGCTGTATTTGGCTTAACCGTTCTTGGGGGGCTCGCCAATGTATTAGATTACTCTAACACATAAAATAAGTAAGCTGACCAAAGTTCTTACGGAGAGAAGACTTTATTGAAGACAATGAATAGTGCAGTTCCTCAGCAGTGATGTTAACCCGTCGGTCTTCAAGTAACTTAACTCAAAGTACTGTCTGTGAGACAGTACTTTATATTAGCATCAAACAAACCATTCTGTTTACGAAGCTCAGCAGGACCCTCTTCAGATGTTTCAGCTGTTGTTTTGCTAATACCCATTGAGATTGTAAAAGGGTCATTTAGTTCACACCTATCAGTTTGTGGGGGTCGAGGCACAGGTCACCCCATCATATCACATCAGAGTTTAATCAATGTAAATGCAAGTGAACTAAAATGCACATAATCTTTCACAAGTCTCCCAGAATGATGTCAACAAACGAATTATAATTTCCTCGAAATCGCGCACCTCCCGTCCTGTCCTCAAATACGTTGCGCACCCCTTTCTACGGCATCCCTTTCTGCTCTTCAGTTACGTCTCGCTCCCCCAACTCTAATACTAAAATTCTAAAATTCTTCTGATATGCCCCCTATATATCCCCCCACCCCCACATCTCACAGCCTCCCTCAAAAAAATCTCTGTCTTCCCCGGAAATGACTTTCCCAACTTGGAATGTCTGGTAATATGCTAATTGAGACATGACCTCATCTAGTGAGATTTAGTGCAAAATTTTTGAGCAGAGCTTAGCTACTTTCCACTTTAAATAGTTGTCAACAATGATCTTTGTATACCTGTAGTCTAGATTAAAGGGACAGTTCACCCCCGAAAAAATTACACTTTACTCATCATTTTCTCAACCCCAAATGATTCCAAACCTTTATGAGTTTCCGTTTTCTGTTTAGGGCAGTGGTGCTCAACCCTGTTCCTGGAGATCGACCTTCCTGTAATGTTCAGCTCCAACCCTGATCAAACATACAAAAAACCAATCAATTAGGACCTGACCAGCACTTGATAGTTACAGGCTGGTGTGTTTGATATGGTCTGCAACTGAAATCTGAAGGAAGGTCGATCTCCAGGAACAGGGTTGTTCACCCCTAGTTTAGGGTATATGCAGGAATCCTAAAGGTAATTTCAATAGCTTTTTAAGACTTTTTAAAGACCTTCTCAGAATGTTAAGAACTCATCGCCACTTCTAATCCGTAATTAAAGCTTTAACTAAATAAACAGTTGTAGTTGGATAAATCAATGGAGCACAACCATGCAACAACTAACAGATAAGCTCTGGGCAGCAAGGTGGCTCAGTGGTTAGCACTGTTGCCTCAAAGAAAAAAAAGGTTGCTGGTTTAAGTCCCGGCTGGGCCAGTTGGCATTTCTGTGTGGAGTTTGCATGTTCTCCATGTGTTGGCGTGGGTTTCCTCCGGGTGCTCTGGTTTCCCCCACAGTCCAAAGACATGCGCTATAGGTGAATTGGGTATAAGCTAAATTGGCTATAGTTATTTGAGTGTGAATGAGTCAATAAATGTAATCTGTATCCATTGATTTACATAGTAGGAAACACTTACCATGAATGTGTTACCATGGTCACAATGGTTTCCAACATTTTTCAAAATATCTTCTTTTGTGTTCAACGGAAGAAAACTAATCAAGTTAAGACAAGAAATTATCGATGACAGAACTTCAGTTTTGGGTGAACTATCCCTTTAACTGGTTTCCGCCTGTGTGTGTCTTTTCAGGTTCCACTTGTGGTAGAAACAAAAAGTCAACTTTTCCCTCTTTAATTGCTGCACACTTTTCAAATGCACCAGATAAAATATCAGATAATTCTTTAAAATGCTCTGCAAATAAGTACTCTAACCTGTAAGTGTGTGTTCGAGTTGTAATTCTACCAGATATACTCAAAGAGAGAGATGTTCGCTTACAGGAGCGCCGGATCTTCATCTGCCATCAGGAGCATTGATTTATTAATGTTAGCGAGGCCGGCTACGCTAATAGGGTTTAGATCCAGGAAGTGAGTTAATGTAGCTGACAGCGATACAGGAATTTAATCTCTCGAGTGCAGAGAATTATGACTGCTCGCTATCAGAGCCGTCAGCGAGGAGAGAGCAAATCAATGTGTGCTGAACGCGGTTTAACAGAGAGTCGGACTGATCACCACCTGCACACACACAGACACACGCCTGACACACACCACAACTTCACTTCAGCTCTCTGAACTTCATGAAAATCACTACAAATGAGGCTGTCTGTGAGGAAAAACTACTCATGGTTTCTTCAGTTCATGTAATGGTTCATCATCTCCACTTAAGTTTTTTTTTTGTTCATTCATTCATTTTCCTTCGGCTTAGTCCCTTTATTCATCAGGGGTCACCGCAGCTAAATGAACCCCCAACTTATCCAGCATGTTTTACACAATGGATGCCCTTCCATATGCAAACCAATACTGGGAAACACCCATACACGCTCATTCACACTCATACACTACAGCCAATTTAGTTTATTCAATTCGCCTATAGTGCATGTCTTTGTATAATGAGGGAAACCGGAGAACCCGGAGGAAACCCACGCCAACACAGGGAGAACATGCAAACTCCACACAGAAATGCCAACTGAAATAGCCGGGACTCGAACAAGTGACCTTCTTGCTTCTTGCTGGTTTTTAATAGTTTTTAATTTTACTTTAATTGTTTTTAATTTTACCTAATGTTTACGATTCAAATTTAACTTAGTTATCTGCAAAAATGGTAGATGTAGCTTTTATGGAGTTGTAAATAAAAGCAGTTTTTGTTGTGAGTGAATAATAATTCAGATTTAATCTTGCATTAGAATTTCAGTGCCATTTTCTTAATTGCTTGTTACATTTGTTTGCAGTTTGTGAGTCGAAATTTCTCCACCAATGTTTTTTTTTTTTTGTATGTTTAATTGGAATGTCATTTTCAATGTTTTATTTGTACATATTTATGAAGAATTTGAAGACACGGCTAACATAGCCACCAGAGGTCGCTGTGTACTCGTTTTCAGATCTCAAATTTCTCTCATTCGCACCTGCTGTTCTCGCGTAAATCCACCAGAGGTCGCTGTCGACTATCTGACGACTGACCAATCAACAGACCGATCCCTCGACCAACCTCCTTCCCTAAACCCAACAGAAAGTGTTTTCAAAAGCACCGTTTGACCAGCGCCCACTGCCCTCCCTGAACCCAACCGACAGTGTTTTCAAAAGCAATCCAGAAAAAGAAAAGCTGCCTGATTTTTACCACATTTTCAGATCTTACCACATTCTCACCCTGTTATTTATTAATTTTTTGTTTTTACCCGTTTTCTGGAACCGTTCTTAGCTGCACTCAAACCCTTTCATCAAAGTTTACTCTGATTTGGGTCTCAAGTCCCCTGACATACACGGAGAGCTACTGGACAAACTGGTAAAAGCGGAAAAAGCCGTCCATATCATGGTAAGCGGCCATCTGGTAGAGTAAAAAGAAACAGAAGCCGTCTATTTGTACATACTTATAAAGAATTTAAAGACACTGTTAACATAGGGCTTCCTTTAGGGACAGTACAATTTTAACTGGTATTTGTTGATGCAACTATGTATTGTGGTACTTGACAAAGGTTTGCCAAAGTAGTCTTGAGTCCATGTGGTGATATAGCTATTAGGCGAATAACGAACCGATCACACTGAACGCGCTTTTTGCGTTTAGAAGCACCTTTTTTTAAATGATTTACTAATGGCCGCCTGTGTTGTGCGCGCTGCTTATGCGCCCTGTGTGCCTTGCATTTTAACTGCCTGCTGTGTTTTTGCTTTTGCACTGTGTTCTCGCAGTTAAAAAAAGTCAACTGAGCAGAAAAAGCGTTACGTCAGTGGCGTCTTTTTCATTCTCCAATCAAATACAAGCAGAGGCGGGGTTTCTGTTGAGGTGCCTGCAGTGTTTGTGTTGTAAAGACAACTACAGAGACTTTTGAAGATGGAGGAAAGACTAGTGGTTGCTGTTTTGAGTTATCCAGTGCTATATGAATCACAAATCGTGAATATTACATTAGTATTGTATTTTAAAATTATATTAATATTAACAGCAATACTTGCGCACATTACACAGCTGATTCAGATGTTGCCTAGCAACAGAAAAGCACACCGTGCTTATTTTTTACTTGTCAACCAATAGGCTGTGAGGTGCGCCATGCATTTTTGGAACATAAAAGCGCGTTTGGTGTAATCGACCCGTTAGGATTCTTGATGCAGTTTTTTTATATGTTTAATTTAAAGTAATTTTAGGTGTTTTATTTTTACAAATTTATGAAGAATTTATACTTAAAATTTAATTTATGGTATGAAAGCATTGTTTTTTAGACATGCATAATGTTTCTTATGGTTAGAGTTTAAAGATATATATGTATTCCTTTTCCATTGGCTTAGTCCTTAGGACCAATCAACTGACTATTTTAAAGAATAAAATCTCATTTAGGTCTCAATTTCCTTTTATATTTTAGCGTTTTTTTTTTTTTCTCAATATTGATTTGTTTACACCATGTGGCGTCATGTTGGCGCAGTGGTTAGCACTGCCGCATCACAGCAATAAGGTCCCTGGTTCCAGTCCCAGCTGGGTCAGTTGGCATTTCTGTGTGGAGTTTTCATGTTCTTCCAGTGTTGGCGTGGTGGGTGCACAGGGTGCTCCGGTTTCCCCCACAGTTTCCCAGTAATGGGTTGTGCCTGGAAGGTCATCCGCTGCATAAAACATATGCTGGATTAGTTGGCGGTTCATTCTGCTGTGGCAACCCCTGATAAATCAGGGACTAAGTCGAAATAAAATGAAAGAATGAATGCGTTCACCATATATAATTAGAAAACTTACAATAAACCAATCAAATAGTCTTTAATATTATTTTTTTTTTTCAATTTTTGGTTACATTTCTCAGTTACAATTACAATAAGTAACTAATAATTATCCAATCAACTGGTCTTTATTAAATATATTTCATTTTTGCTTACTATAAGAAACAATTCCAATCTATTTGAATGACTTAAATCACTTTTTTGATCTTTACTTCCCCGGTCCTGAATAACCTCAAATGACCAGAGGGCCAAGCAGCAGCAGTATATATTTGTGTAAGGAAAAGCCTTCGCATCTTTCATCAGTAATCATGAATGATTGAAATTCAGCTGGACTGACCGAGCCTGTGCTGAGCGAACACAAACGCGCAGCTAAAAGTAGATCGGCTGGCGGTTTCTCTACACTGACTCAGCTGTAATGGGCTGTTGGTTTTGTAGGTGAGGTGGTGCCGGTGTGGAGATCTCTCTTCTAACGGTGTCCAGCGAAGCCCAAAACCACACAACACACTCAGCATTCAGTGCGCACGCAGAGCCACACACACAGGCGAGGTGTGTGGCCTGACCCTACAGTACATTCACACTCAACATCACTCATTTCTGTATTTCTTTCTTTTTCTAGGAATTCATTGGAGTAAGAGGAAGAACGCATGCGGAGATGATGGAGATTCACATGCAGATTCACATGGGTGTATAATATAGAGCTTAAAATAGAGGTAATTTCAGTTTAAAATAATATGATCAATAGGTCGTGACAATATATTTTTTATGTTAATTATAACCTATAAACTAAAATAAATTAGGTTACTAAAGTTAAAGTTGCTGTTTAATGTAATTGAAATTAAAATTACTCATACTGTAAGTCACAATACAACTTTAAATGTAGTTTACTTGTTAACAAAGGTTTAGCAGCGGAACCACGCCTCACTTTGCCCCCCTAAAACGTATTTAAGGCAGACCAGCTCTCTTGCACTGTTCTTCTCATTCTTTTGAATCCACCCTCCCTCCCTCTATTTCCGCGCTTCCCATTCACAAACCCTCTCTTCACTCCTAGGTTGGATCTGAAGGTCCAGTCACTCTACCAAAAATATTACAGACACGGTACCTCCACCCTGAGTCTCTGGGCATCATCGTAGGATGCTCGATCAACCTACCTACCTGTTCACTGTTTATCCTCTTACTTTCATTCCCATTCATCCCTACAATACAGTCTAGCTCAAAGTGTGGCGTGGTTTATGCCGGTGAACCTTCTGTCAAACATGGTGGGGTGAACCTAATGTTTTTGGTGGGTGTTTTTCAGCCTGTGGAACTTAATCACAGTAAATGGCAAAATGAAAAAAGAGCACTACATAAAAATTCTCAACAACAACATCAGGTAATCTGCAGAGAAACCTAAAACACACATCAAAAGTGGTGAAGAAATGGTTAGCAGACAAAAACATCAATATTTTGCAGTGGCCCAGCCAGTGTCCTGACTTAAATCCAATTGAGAATCTGTAGAGGGAGATAAAGATCAGGGTCACGACAAGGAGAAGCCCCAACCTGAAAGAGTTGGAGTTCATTGATATAGATGAATGGGCAAAAATACCAGTTATAAGCTAGTTAGCAATTATAGAAAGTGTTCGACTGCTGTAATAACAAATTGAAAATGATTATTGAAGAGGAATTAATAATTTTGCACATGCCACTTTTTGGTCATATGTAAATAAAAGCTGAGAAATATTTTTTTACAGAGTCTTAATATCTTTTAGGAGCAGGCGGTGTTATGTTCAGTCAAAAAAAAAAAAAGAAACTTTAAGTCAGAATTTGCCAGGTGTTTGAATGATTTCAGCCTTTACTGTTTGTGTGTGTGTGTGTGTGTGTGTATATATATCGGCTTCGGCCTTCGGCTTTGTCCCTTTATTCATCAGGGGTCACCACAGAGGAATGTCACCACACACTCATTCACACACACGCGCATACACTTTGAACGATTTAGTTTGTTCAATTCAACCTTCACGAGTTCACACTCACAGATATTTGACTGAATAGAATATGCGTATTTGACGTGCTGTCCTGGGAGAGGGCTCTGAGTTTGGGAAGACACTCTATCTTGTGTTATTCCACCTTATCAGGATAAAGAGAGATAGGGTCCGAGCGTAGTGTCTAGCCCGGCTCCAGAACGCTCCCCCTTTAGATTTAAATAGGTATCTGGTTTAAAAGTGTGGAGTTAGGGTGGCGGAGGGACACTGAAATCGAGAGAAAACGGAGGTATGGCGGAATTATGAGGTATGAGGAATTAGCTTCGTCAAAGACTGATCGTGCTCCTCCTGAAATTTGTTTATTAAACACCACATAGCGCACATCTTTACCCAGAGGAAACCCACACCAACACAGAAGTAACATGCAAACTTCACACAGAAATGCCAACTGTTCCACCCTGACTCGAACCAGCGACTTTCTTGCTGTGAGACGACAGTGCTAACCACTGAGCCACCGTGCCACCCTAGGTGTATTATAACGAGCATAAAATAGAGATAACTTCAGTATTTTGCTCATTCAGCATTTGTTTTACACAGTGGATGCCCTTCCAGCTGCAACCCAGTACGGGGAAACACCCATATGCTCTCACATTCACACTCGTACAATATGGCCAATTTAGTTTATTCAATTGACCTATTGTGCATGTCTTTGGACTGTGGGGTAAACCAGAGCAGCCAGAGGATACCCACGCGAACATCTCCCCATGCAAACTCCACACAGAAATGCCAACTGACCAAGCTAGGACTCGAACCAGCAACCTTCTTGCTGTGAGGTGACAGTGCTAACCACTGAGCCACTGTGTCGCCCCTTATACATGCAAATATACACTGAAAAAGAAAACATTAATGATCAATCAAATGCATCCTTTATTTTAAATGCATCCTAAAGAGAGTCCACTGGCCGGACTATTAGTGTAAACCCAGCCTGACCCCATCCTTAGTGTAATGGATTGAGAAAAGATATGGATGCATTAGACGAGTCTCTCTCTCTCTCTTTCTTTTTTTTTCAGAAAGCAAAAGGACCGCACTGCCCACACTCCAAGTCCTCTTGCCCCGAAAACCGCATCTGACCACCAGGACCTCAGGGAAACCACGGCCTGATGGAGGAATAAAGACAGCCAGAGAGACGGAGAGGTGGAGAGGCTTTGGCCCCTCAGCTGCTGATGGTGGTATTAAGATATTAATTGCTTTTTGACATTATTTGGTTGCGGGCGGCTTGGTGAGCCCATGTTTTACACTGAAGGCCACACACACTAAAACACACCTCATTCTGTATTAGACTCAACACTGCATCAAATCGAATGTTCAAAAAGGCTTTATTTGACGATACTGAGAGCACTAAAGTGTGGTGCAAAGTTTGAAGTGCTTTAAAATGTGGGAAATTTCATGTAATCTCAACGTAAACATGAAGAGAGGGTGGGGCATTTAGAAGCTCCATATATATATAAAAACAGCCGAAAGCATTTTGCTTTTATCACAGGTCTGCCACTGAGAGTGGTTGAGCTTAAACACATTAAATGAAAAGTAAATGAAAATGGATCTAAAGGGGGCGGGGCATGTCAATGATTGGTCAGAAGGTTTGGTGAGAAACTGAAGTATGATGTAACGTCAAAAAAATCAACCCAGGCTCATTATGGATACATACCTCTACATACATTTCTGGAGAGCACAAAATAGGTCCCAGGAGCTGATCTCTTGGAGTTTTTGTTTTCGCAAAGCCACCAGAGGCCGCTGTGTACTCTTTTTCAGATCTCAAATTTCTCTCACGAGTGCCATTCACACCTGCTGTTCTCGCGTAAATCCACCAGAGGCCGCTGTCGTCTAACTAAGGACTGACCAATCATCAGACCGATCCCTCGACCAACCTCCTTCCCTAAACCCAACAGAAAGTGTTTTCAAAGGCACCATTTGACCAGCGCCCACAGCCCTCCCTGAACCCAACCGACAGTGTTTTCAAAAGCAATCCAGAAA
Organism: Danio rerio; assembly: GCF_052040795.2. NCBI lineage: Eukaryota > Metazoa > Chordata > Actinopteri > Cypriniformes > Danionidae > Danio > Danio rerio. The sequence continues at coordinate 48,001,918 of NC_141033.1, read as the reverse complement.
AAGATAAGCTGCCTGATTTTTACCACATTTTCAGATCTTACCACATTCTCACCCTGTTATTTATTTTAATTTTTTTTTTGCCTTTGGTTTTTACCCGTTTTCTGGAACCCTTTTTAGCTGGACTCAAACCCTGTCATCACAGTTTACTCTGATTTGGGTCTCAAGTCCCCTGACATACACTGAGAGCTACTGGACAAACTGGTAAAAGCGGAAAAAGCCGTCCATATCGTGGTAAGCGGCCATCTGGTAGAGTAAAAAGAAACAGAAGCCGTCTGCAGTGTCATACCGCCCCGTATAGCATTTGGTTTGAAGATGAAATGCAGTCAAACGCACCTTTGGCTACATTATCTGTGCTCTCCAGAAATGTATATGAGGGTACATATTCACAATGAGCCTGTGTTGGAAAAAAAAATGTTAATCCATTTAGGTGGAAGTGACAAACTGCAAGCTTTGGATGTTTATATCAGATTTACATCTTCTAAATGCAAATTTTGTATTGGAGTTTTGTACGAACATACTGATACTAACATATTTGAGTTTTAATTTCACGGGATATTTAAAGTTTTAAAACAAGCCTTCAGTGATATTAACAACAAGATATATTAACATTGTAATAATAATAGTACGAAATATTACAATAGCGAGGCAGTGGCGCAGTAGGTAGTGCTGTCGCCTCACAGCAAGAAGGTTGCTGGGTCGCTGGTTCGAACCTCGGCTCAGTTGGCGTTTCTCTGAAGAGTTTGCATGTTCTCCCTGCCTTCTCGTGGGTTTCCTCCGGGTGCTCCGGTTTCCCCCACAGTCCAAAGACATGCGGTACAGGTGAATTGGGTAGGCTAAATTGTCCGTAATGTATGAGTGTGTGTGAATGTGTGTATGTGGATGTTTCCCAGAGATGGGTTGTGGCTAGAAGGGCATACGCTGCGTAAAAACTTGCTGGATAAGTTGGCGGTTCATTCCGCTGTGGCGACCCCAGATTAATGAAGCGACTAAGCTGACAAGAAGATGAATGAATATTACAATATATTATTACAAATTAAACTACCTGATTTCTATTCAGGTCGTCACAGTGGCGCTGTGGGTAGCACAATCGCTTCACAGCAAGAAGGTTGCTGGTTTAAGCCTCAGCTGGGTCAGTTGCCACTTCTGTGTGGAGTTTGCATGTTCTCCCTGTGTCTCCCCCACAGTCCAAACACATGTGGTATAGGTGTTTGTGTATAAAAGAGTGTATGGGTGTTTCCCAGTGTTGGGTTGCAGCTGGAAGGGTATTCGCTTCGTAAAACATAGCTGGATAAATTGGTGGTTCATCCTGCTGTGGCGACCCCTGATTAATAAAGGGACAAAGCCGGAAAGAAAATTAAGGATTTCTATTCAAATATCTTTTAAAATGTAATTTATTGCTGGTATAAAAAGCTGAATGTCCAGCATCATGATCCTAATCATCATCACATAATCCTCCAGAAATCATTCTAAAATGAACGATTTCTTTAGTTTATTTTGTACATTTGATTCACCAACATGTTTTAAAGCTCTTGCTGCTTTTATTCAGTAAGGAGGTATTTAGTTAATTAAACAAACATAAGGGAATATCATAATTGCATCAAATTAAGCATTAAATAACTAATTGTCTTCAAATCTGCATATTAGAATGATTTCTGAAGGATTAATGATGAGTAATAAAAGCAAATTACATTTTTAAATCTATTCAAATGGAACTTTTGACCATCACTGTATATTTCTCATATGAATTTGCTGCTTTTCATGCAAATATTGTGCATTAAAAAAAAACAATGTTTACATGTCAGTTCATGGCCATTGGCAAGCATTTTTTTTGCCGACAGTTTAAAGCCTACACCAGCACTGACCTTGTAAAGATGCAAAAATTATGTAACCTGTGTGATTCTGTACACCACAAGCTCATAAACACCAGCGTTCCTGGTCAGGATCACAGAGATGGAGAAAGTAAATCAGCAGGCGTTCGCTCTGAAGGACACACAGAACCCTATACTTAAATACTGCCGTCATCTTCTCTGTGTCGTCAACCCTCTGTGTGTGTGTGTGTGTGTGTGTGTGTGTGTGTGTGTGTGTTTACACAGGCAAGCTTACATTACATGTATCAGGTAACTCTTAATGCATTTTTAAAAGAAATAACTACAATGTTCAAAATCCCTGAATGGATATTATTGGATTCTGTGTGCTTTGCTGTGCTTTTCATTGGCATCAATCTATAGCCAGTACATTCATAAGTTGTATTTGACATATTTTAAAGTTAAACATTAATTTTTACATTTAGAAATGATTGTATTTTGCAGAATTTTGTTGTATTATTTTATGTACCGTAATTAGTTCACCCCAAAGTGATAATTTTTCACACACTGAAGTGGTTTAAAACTTCATTCATTTATTTTCTTTTTTTCGGCTTAGTCCCTTTAATAATCAGTGGTCACCACAGCGGAATGAACCGCCAACTTATCCAGCATATGTTTTGCACAGCGGATGCCCTTCCGGCTGCAACCCAACACTGGGAAATACACATACACTACAGCCAATTTATCTTATTTAACTCACCTATACCACATGTCTTTGGACTGTGGGAAACAGGAGCACCTGGAGGAAACCCATGCCAACACTGGGAGAACATGCAAACTTCACACAGAAATGCCAACTGACCCAGCCGGGGCTCGAACCAGCAACCTTTTTGCTGTGTGACAATCGTGCTACTCACTTCGCCACTGTGACACCCGGCTTAATACTTTTATCAGTTTATTTCTTCAGCAAATACAGTAGAGATTTACTGAGAATCAAAAACTTATGTTTGTATGTGTGTGTGTGTGTGTGTGTGTGTGTTTGCGAGATTCTGTGATGTTATAATTAAGGCTTGGAGTAGGTTTGATGGATTATGCTCAGCTATCTCAATGATATTTAGTCCCACACCTCTGAAGGTTTCCACTTATGTCAAAGAAAAAACAGCTTTGATCAACAGACCTGCGCTGGAAAACACAGACCTTTGCCAGCAGAACAATTATATCCAGAAGGTATCAGCAAATGTATCACTATGATTTTACGATACAGAGAGAGATAGAACTGCAGCATGTAAATATTTAGAAAACTCAAAGGTTCCATGGGAACTATAACTTAAAAATTTAAAATAAGTTAAAGCAAAATAAAAATATTTGTTGTGTTGACTTTGCATTGTTGAATTATTTACAGTGTACAGAAAAATGTAAACATGAAGAAATTGCTCGCTTTATCAATGTCTAATCATCTTGTTTTTATACCCTCCCCTTTTTGCAGAATTTTGCATGCTTAAACTCTATAGTGTGACTGCAGCTTTACCAAATGTACGATTTTAAAAAGGAGGCGTGGCACCCAACTCCACCCCTAACCCCAACCGTCATTGGGTGATGAGCAAATAGTATTAAATTGTACGAATTAGATTAGCCACTACATCAAAAAGTTACAAATTGCCAGCCTGATCTAACAAGAAAACGTAAGTCTTTTACGTTTTGCCAGTTTAGTTGCTAATTCGTACGAATTCATATGAGTTCAGTTGTCTGAAATTGTACGGTTTTTAAAAGGAGGCCTGGCACCAAACCCCACCCCTAAACCTAACCGTCATTGGGTGATGAGCTAATCATACTAAATTGTACGAATTAGATTGTATGAATTCATACGTATTAGCCACTACATCAAAAACTTACGAATTGCCAGCCTTATCTCACTAGAAAACGTGTCTTTTATGTTTTGCCAGTTTAGTGGCTAATTCGAACGAATTCGTACAAGTTTAGTCATACGAAATTGAACGATATTAAAAAGGAAGTATGGCACCTAACCCCACCCCTAAACCCAACCGTCATTGGGGGATGAGCTAATCATACTAAATTGTACGAATTAGATTGTATGAATTCATACGAATTAGCCACTACATCAAAAACTTACGAATTGCCAGCCTAATCTCACTAGAAAACGTGTCTTTTACGTTTTGCCAGTTTAGTGGCTAATTCGAACGAATTCGTACAAGTTTAGTCGTACGAAATTGAACGATATTAAAAAGGAGGTATGGCACCTAACCCCACCCCTAAACCCAACCGTCATTGGGGGATGAGCAAATAATACTAAATTGTACAAATTAGATTGTACGAATTCATACGAATTAACCAGTAAATGAAAAACTTAAGAATTGCCGTGAGATTGTGTTGGAATTGCCGTGAGATTGTGTTGGCTTTATTGTTAACCAGGTTACGGTTTTTAGCAGGTCATTTTCATAGGATAAAAAGACACTCTGAAAACTGGACTGAATTCACTGTTTCAATTTACTAGAACTTCTATGTCAAGCTGCTTTTGACACAATCTACATTGTAAAAGTGCTTTAGAATCAAAGATGAATAGTGACGAAAATAAAACAAAGCTTGATCCCGAGTTTGATCTTGTAGTTTGTGGCCTTCTGGGTCGGCTGATCTTTAGATGGCTTTTGGTGCAGGTGTGTAAGCGATCGCATTGGCCGTCGTCTCTCAGCTCCTCCATCAGTGTCAGCCGCCGCAGCCCACCCGGAGCCAGCAGCACATCTAACCAGCAGCAGACCACCGTCTCCAGCCGCCGTCAGCCTCCTCCGCCCCTGCGCTACATTTGCAAATCATTTATTTTGCTTTGGTTTCCTGTACTCTTCTGGTTTCCCCCTACTCTTCCTCCTCTTGATCAGGAGTCGGACGCATCTGGAAGTCATTTTAACGCGTTAGTGGTATTGTGTGGCGACGCTTTTCACATTCACGCTCTGTGTTACTAAAGTTGCTCTTTGAGGGAGACGGAGAGAGGGGTTATTTGGTCTTTAAATCATATGCAAGTAAATGCTTAATTATGCAGCATTAGAACACAAAAAAATATCCATAAATGTACAGTTTTCATTTTTTTTTCAGTTGTTTATGCTTTTAAATTGCATTATGGGATCTTGATCTTTCCTCCAACAACTTTTATTGATATTTTTAAGTGTTTAAAGTGATATATTTTCTGGGTTGGGGTTGTATATTATGGTACTAAAAGCTGATAATAAATTGCTACTACCTTTTTGTCATGTTATAGACTTATAGAGCATAATGACAATAAAGAATATTTTACTAAATATTTTCAAGACACGGCTATACAGCTTGAAGTGACATTTCAAGGCTTAATTAGGTTAACTAGGCAGGTTAGGGTAATGAGGCGAGTTATTGTATAATGATGGTTTGTTCTGTAGACTATCGAAAAAAATATAGTTTAAAGGGGCAAATAATTTTGACCTTAAAAAGGTTTTTAAAAAATTAAAAGCTGGTTTTATTCTAGCTGAAATAAAACAAATAAGACTTTCACCAGAAAAAAAAAAATATTATCATATATTCTGTGAAAATTACCTTGCTCTGTTAAATATCATTTGGACAAAATTTGGACAAAAAAGACAAAAAAGGGGCTAATAATTCTGACTTCAACTATATATATATATATCAATTAAAGTCTCTTTGTTAAACTGTAGAGTTGAATTTTCAACATGAAAAGTCAACAGAGCAGAGTTCAAGCTCTCATAATGCAATTCACGACAATAGATAAACGGAAAACACGTGTGAATCACAAAATATGGACACTGCTAATTTACAGTTAATCACAGTGTATAAATCGAAAGTTTGTCAAGATATACTGAATTGAAAAAGCCTGCCCTAAGGGTTCAAATGGTTTTGAGGTATGAAGCACTGTAAAAATATACGCTCATTTAAGATTTTGGGGAAATGTTCGGTTCATTTGTGACCTTGGATTACCAGTCATGAGGGACTCTTTTTGGAAACTTACATTTGTACATCAAAAATCCAGATAAAACTTTCAATTGATGCTACTTTTTCAGGATAAAACAGAACAGAACATAACTATTCACATCTAAAATCTAATCATTGAAAGAATCGCCACTAAAATGGTCCAAATTATGTTCTTAACAATGCACAATATATATATATATATATATATATATATATATATATATATATATATATATATATATATATATATATATATTTATTTTAAAGCTAATTACATTTTTAAATATATTTAAATAGAACTTTTGATCACCAATTCTTAACCAAATTTGCGATTCTACATGCAAATATTGTGCATAAAAAACGTTTATATGTCAGCACACTAGCACTAGACCTTGTAAAGATGCAAAAATTTAATATTTTTATATTTATAGAAGGAAATTTACCACATTTCTTCATGGAGCATTACCTTTATTTAATATTGAAATGATTTTTAGCATAAAATTTATCATTTAGAGATTCCCCCAAACAAGACTTCAGGGTCACATTTATGCTATTGATTTGCATCGAACCTCTGGTTTCTCTACTTTTGATGGCAGAAGATGACATTTATTTACATTTTAAGTATTGGTTATGTAAATTAGGCAAAACAAAAAATTATTTTACAGATTATTTGCATATTATTTCTTAAACAATATCGTTGCTTTTTAACTACTAAAAGGCTAGGTTAAACCTCTACGCTTTTTTGAAGGACATTTTTAACAGAGAGTCAGGACTTCAGTTTAACGTCTCATCCGAAAGACGTCACTCACTGAACAGTATAGAGTCCCTACTGTGGTCTCACACAGACCGCAGGTTGAGCGCCTCCTGTTGGCCTCACTAACATCACTTCCGGCAGCATCTTAGCTTTCCCATGTGGTCTCGCATCCAGGTACTGACCAGGCGCAGCCCTGCTTAGCTTCGTGTGAGAGTTGCAGAGAGCTAGCTCATTTCAACAAATTAAAGCATTTTATATTTCATATCTTAACCTCAAACTGTAGCGTAACGAATCCCTTGTTATGATTCCAAAACAATCAAGACATATAATAATTGTGTGTCTTCTTGACACTGATGAACTTAATGAAAGCAAACAAAGAGCTGAGGAATAAAAGGCCCTGACAGAGCTGACTACAGTATAACTCAGCGCAGCAGACAGTGAGTTTATTATTCAGCTCGCTCAGCAGAAACAGATCTCAGCGCTGTACTTAAGTCACTGGTAAAGATTTTACATTAGGACTTTAACTCTCTCTCTAAATGCTCTGTCTATTTTTAATGAGCTGCAGTCCAGAGTTCTGCACAGCTAAGAATCTCAATGTTAAGCTGCTGTCGACTAGACAATAATGCTTGTTCAAGAAAAGAAAAAAAAAAACATACAGATTGTGTAGGATAGAATCTCATTGAATGGGTGAATTTAAAACATGCATGTTTGATACAGAGGGGTGACAGTGGCTCAGTGGTTAGCACCGTCGCCTCACAGTGAGAAGGTCGTTGGTTCGAGCCCTGGCTGGGATTTCTGTGTGGAGTTTGCATGTTCTCCCTGTGTTGATGTGAGTTTCCAAAGACATGTGGTATAGGTGCCGTAGTGTATGTCTGTAAATGTGAGAGTGTATTGGGTACTGGGTTGCAGCTGGAAGGGCATCCGCTATATGCTGGATAAGTTGGTGGTTCATTCTGCTGTAGCGACCCTTGATGAATACTAAGCTGAAGGAAAATGAATGAGTTAGTTATCAAATTGTCATAAACTAGTCTACCCTCATTTTTTGGAGTGGAGATTGCATATGTTTTATTTATATGTATTGTTAAATTTAACGAAGAAAGAAACAATCCTGGATCGTGTCAAATCCTCAATAACCAAATCCTGCTAATTGAGTAATCCGCGTACAAAGAACGAACCCCTTGTTTCATTTTAACCCCATGTCCTAACAACTAGTTACGTGACGAGATTTGCAGTGATGAGCAATTTGGCTGTTTGCACCAGACGAAAAACGACAGAACTTTAAATACAGCCATTCAGAAGCACATAATAGTGCACTCACTGCACTCCAATGAAATTGTAAGGTTTATTATCTAATGAATACATATTAAGTCTCTTTAGCATTCCCAAATCATTCAGATTTGCCTCCCAAATCATTCAGATTTTACCCCATGTTAAATTTTACAAGACTGCAACAACGTTTCATGTATATTGTTTTGAAGGTTTGGAAAATTAAAGCAATTTCTGAAAGCGCAACTGAACTTAAATGGATAATTTGCCCAAAAATGAAATTTACTCACTACTTTACTCTTCCTCAAGTGGTTTCAAAACTCTTAATGGTTCATATTTTTTTCTGTTAAACACTACATAATGTATTTCGATTACTAACCACTGACTTCCATAGGAAAAACAAATACTATAGAAGTCAATGGTTACCGGTTTGCAGCATTTTTTGAAATATCTTATTTTTGTGTTCACCAGAGTGAAACTCAAACAGATGACATTCATTCATTCATTCCATTTCTTTCCGCTTATTGTCTCTATTTTAGAGATTGCCACAGAGGAATGAACTGCCAACTTTTCCACCATATGTTTTTACACATGCCCTTACAGCTGCAACCCTGTATTGAGAAACATCCATACACACTCATTAACACTCATACACTACGGCCAATTTAGGGCGTACTCACACTATGTATAGTTGCCTTGAACCGGGCCAAAGCACGCTTGTCCTCCCTTCCGTCTCCCCCGACGGCCTGCACTCACATTACAATCGGGCCTGGGCACGCTTATGTCATTGATGATGCCCTGGTGGTCAGAAGCACTCTCGCTCAGCACAGCGGGGATTTCTTCGGTTATAATGTTAGGGATGCAGTGACACACAGTCAGATATTTCACCGAACAGATCAGGATTTAGGAGGTTTGCTGAAGGTTCGAAGCTGTCGTGCAGTGAGGGGTTTTCGTCTATAATAAACAATGACAGTTTGCATTCATTGAACTGTATGAATGATTAATAAATCCATATGAAACAGTCCCTTAAAAGTCACGTCTCGCTTTCAGTTTCGGGCTTTGGTGTGTTTTGCACTCACACACAAGCGTACCGCACCAAAGCCCAAGTGAACCGCGCCGATTCTGAGCACTCACACTTATTAAACAATTCGGGAAACGGGCCTGGGCACAGTTCGGATAGCATAGTGTGAGTACGCCCTTAGTTTATTCAATTCACCTGTACATGTCTTTGAACTGTGGGGGAAACCGGAGCACCCAGAGGAAACCCATACCAACATGGGGAGAACATGCAAACTCTACATAGAAGTGCCAACTGACTCAGCCGAGACTCGAACCAGTGACCTTCTTGCTGTGAGGTGACAGTGCTAACCACTGAACCACCAAGCAGCCAACAAATGACTTTTTTTTTTTTTTTTGGATGTGATTGATGAATGTAGAGTGTACGGTGTGTGTTGAAAATGCAGTTGCACAGATTTCAGTACAGAACTATACTGTCTGCAATGTGAGCATCATATGATAGATGTTGACAGCAAATATTTTTCAGTGTTAGAGAGCGTTTTATAGGGGTGGAATTGAATCAAGTCTTAACCTTCAGCTCAGTGGCGTCTCAGGGGAGAGACAGAGAGAAGAGGAGAGCATGAAGAATGTGCGGAGAGTAAAACGGAGGAGGAAACGAGGATAATAATAAACATCACACCACAAAAAGTGTCTAAATGTAAGTTTAAAAAGTAACAACACAAACCCTTTCACTTTTACAGCAGTCACTGTGTTCGTTTGAGTTTAATTTATCCTAATTGTGAAATAAGTTCATAAATAAGTCAAATAAATTGGCATAGTGGCTCAGTGGTTTGCACTCTCACCTCACAGCAAGAAGGCTGCTGGTTTAAATCCCAGCTTGGATTTAAACCAGCAAAACTACCTTGGCATCCCAGGTAGATGCCAAGACGTGGCAAGGTGGCAAAGCAGGCATTCATCCGGCACTGGCATACAGCATGTGGGCCAAACATGGCTCTGGTTTGGCAGAGGTGGCACCTTCTTCCCACATAGCAAAATATCTCTGGCCCACACAATTAGCTTTTGCTTGGCCCACATGTCACAGTGAATTATGGTCCATGACTGGACCAAATCCGGCTTCCAGAGAAGGGCCAAACATGGACCATATCTGGGCCAAGTCTGAAAGCCAAGTTAACTGAGCCTGAACTGGGCCAGATATGTTGGTGTACCACCATTGCAATAAAATTAATAAACCCATGAATCATTGCGCTTTAGGTGTACTATGGATGCGCTTTTTCTCAAAGTGACTTGATTGGTAGAATTTTTTTTCTTTATTTGAAAATAATTAAAATGTATTTTCAATGTGGGTCAGGATGGGCCAAACTTACATGGCCCACATATCAGTTATTACCATCCGTTCCAAATACTACATTTTACATCTGGCCCAAGTATTCTGTGTCGTTTAAGGTGACACAGAATACTTGTATCTGTACTGTTATCACACCGGCGACCTTCTGCATGGAAGTCAGTTGCTCTACCTAGGAGGCTAAAGACCATGGCCTCTAGAGCACCTTTACAGGTCAGAGGAGTGAGGTTTACCTACACAGCACTTACTAGCTGGCCTCCATTACACTGGAATAGTTGGCGGTTCATTCCGCTGTGGCGGCCCCTAATAAATAAGGGAGTAACCTGAAGGAAAAAGAATGAATGAATAAAAAAAACATTTATTTATACTTTTAGTCAGCAAGCCTACAATACATTGATCTAAATGCATAGTTGAACATTTAGAATGTTAGATTTCTGTTTCAAATAAACTCGTTTTTAACTACAGTATTTATAAAAAAAACATAAAATATTAATAAAATGTGACAAAATATAAGAAATGCTTTTATTATTAAATTAATCAACAGTTTGATGTTAATATTTCACTTTCAAATAAATGCTGTGTCCTTTTAAAGAGTCCTGAAAAAGGTTTAATGGTTCCCACAAAATATTAAGCAACACAAACATTTTCAACATTGATAATATAATTTAAATGTTGTTTGAGCAAAAAAGCAAAAAAAAAAAAAACTTTAGTTTTTTATCTCAGAAATATGAGCTTTTAATTAGCTCTTTAGTGCTTAGCTCTAGTGTGTTTTAAAATTAACAAACTTTAGTTCGTTCTTTTACAAATGTTAGCACTCATTTAGCTCTTTAGTGCTTAGCTCTGTAGTTTGTTATAAAAATGACAAACTTTAGCTCTTTATCTCACAAATGTTAGCTCTATAGCTCTTAATCGCTTATTAGCTCTGTAGTTTGTTATAAAAATGACAAACTTTAGTTGTTTATCTCACAAATGTTAGCTCTATAGCTCTTAATCGCTTATTAGCTCTTTAGTTTGTTATAAAAATGACAAACTTTAGCTGTTTATCTCACAAATGTTAGCTCTTTAGCTCTTAATCACTTACTAGCTCAGTAGTTTGTTATAAAAATAACAAACTTGAATTCTTTATCTCTCAAATGTTAGTGCTTAGCTCCTAGCGCTTATTAGTTCTGTAGTTGGATATAAAAATAACACTAGTTCTTAATCTCACAAAAGTTTTTTTTTTTTTTTTTTGCCATTTTATCACATATTAGCTCAGATATAAAAAAGCAAGCTTTAATTTGTTATCTTACAAATGTTAGCTCGTATTTAGCTCTTTAACACTTATAGCTCTGAAGTTTGATATAAAAAAAACTTTAGCTTCCTATCTTATTAATGTTAGCACTTATTTAGCTCTTTAATGCTCTGAAGTTTGATATAAAAAAAACTTTAGCTCTGTCTTACAAGTGGTACAGTAGCTCTTGTTTAGCTCTTTGGTGCTTATTAGCTCTGTAATTTGATATAAACAACAACAAACTTTGTTTACCTCACAGCTCGCTCATTTAGCACATATTAGCTTTGGTTTGTCATTTTAAAAAGTCTGTATAGCTCTTAATTTTTCAAATGTTATCTCTTATTTTACTTTTTAACCTTTATTAGCTCTGTATTTTTTGTATCAAAATTTGTATGTTATAAAATACACTTTAGCTCTTTATCTCACAAATGCTAGCTCTTGTTTAGCTCTTTAGTGCTTATAAGCTCTGTAGTTTATTGTAAAAAAAAACAACTTTAGCTTTTCATCTCACACATGTTAACTCTAGTGCTTATTAGTTCTCTAATTTGTTATAAAAAAACTTTAGAGCTAACTTTATCTCACAAATGTAAGCTCTCATTTAGCTCTTTAGCACTCATTAGCTCTGTAGTTTGTTATTAAACCACAAACTTTAGCTCTTTATCGCATTATATCTTGTAGCCATTGTCTGCAGAACCTTGACGCTTCATTTCCTTAAATCGCAACACATTGTGTGTGTTCATTCAATTAGCTTTCATCACTGCTCCTTTAAGTTTTAAGTGTCTGTTTGTCTTTTTGTATCTTCCGGCTGTTTTCTCTTTTTGTCTCTCTCTCTCTTTGGGTTTAGAAAGAGAGTCAATTATAGGGCTATAAAGGTCTCTTTAGCCCAGAGACGGGGGAAGCTGAAAGCTAACATGATTACCGGGTAAGTTTATAAGCTGTAAGTGCTGAGATGAAGTGAATGCTCTCTCAGAGGAGACAAACAGAAGAATAAACTCTCTTATTCTGCTGCAGCTCTATAGCAGCTCACAGGAGACATGCACAAAACTGAACACTCGCCTCTAGAGGTTCACATTGACCCAGTCCAGACTAAACTACATCCTCTTTCTGCTTAATATAAAGCCTGGAGAGTCTGTGAGGTGCACTGAAAAATAAATGACATGCTTTGAATCAACTTTAAAAAATTACTGTAATTTTTTAAAGCAGAAATGTAGTTTTTTTTTCTCAACTTATAAACACAAAATAAGATATTTAAATCAGTATCTATAAAAATAAATAACTTATTAAATGATTGTAATTTGTTACAGCTAAAATATTTATTTTTGTATAATTTAACTTTGGTTCAAACATTACAATTTAATTGACTCTAAACTATTATTTATTATATTGTAATTAATAAATAAAATACATTAACTTAAATTAAAAAATATTCGTTGCTATACAGTAGGCCACTATTTATTTATTTATTATTTTTATTTATTATTTTTTTACTTTGTTAAAACTTGGATTTATCTTTTTTTTCCCCTTACAAGAAAGTATAATTTTGCTTTGGACCAACCTAAATTTGCAGCGAAATTTATAGATTTTCCCCAAATGATACCTTTGATTGAAACTGAAAAATGTAATTTATTATTAATCAAAATATTGAATTAGTTTAAACACATTCGCTCAAATATAAAACACTCCATAACCATGAATTAATTTAATTACTTTGGTTCAACTTGTATATATATTTTTAACATTTTTAGTATATTAGTATATTTTAGTATATCTATATATTCTAAATTACGAAAGAACATTATTTCACCCTTATTTTTTATATAAATTAAAAAAACATTAGAAACAATAAATTAGACTTTTTTCACATTCTTATTGATGTATCAGCAATAATAAAATGTTTGTTTAATCTGATGCAAACACTAAACTGGAAATAACTCACATTTCACTGTTATTTGTTAAATGTATAAATAGAAATTGTTTCAAAGTTTTTTAGAGTTGTTTCCTTCAGCATATCTGCATTAACAGGCAAGATTTGTTAGTTTAAAATAATAATCATAATAAGAAGAAGTTTTAAAAAAATACACAGGAAAATAAATAAACTTGTAATATAAAACAAAGATTATTTTGAATGTGTTAATGATGTTGCACATACTTTTTATATCCTTTATTTATTTTATTTAGCCAGGAGATCATATTGAGACAGTACTGTCTCTTCTTCCAGTGAGACCTGGTCAAGATGTCAGGCAGCACATAAAGGTTTATATAAAAACCACAAAAACAATACCACATAGTTACAAAATCAACGTTCATAAAAACATCAGATCATAAAAAAACAATTACAGGTGTCCTTTGAGATGTTGTATAAAAGATGTTTAAAAGTACTCAGAGTCGGAAGTGTGATATGATATTTTTTATCATATTTAATTGAGCAATTTAATACAGACACCAAACTGGAAGTAACTTGTTTAACTCTGTTTGTGAAATGTACTAAATTTCTAAATGAAAATTGTACCAAAGTGATTTTTACAGAGTTGTTTTTCCACATATGTGTTACCAGGCTAGATATATAATAAAATAAATTAGCAAATAGTTAATTCTGAAATATTGCTGTAATGTGCTGAAATAAATATACAGTGCTCAGCATATATAAGTACACCCCCTACAAAATCCCTCATTTAAATTAATATTTTTTATAGAAAGCTTTTTAATTTTAATTTTGTGCATGTACATTAGTTTAGTCAGTACTGAAGCCAAATCTGGAGCTAATCTGACAAAATGATTTACAATAATGGTTCAAAAAATTTAATGTAAAATTTATGTTATAGAAAAATGTTAAATTCAAATATAAACAGTCCAAAAAAAAAGTAGGTCATAATTTCTTCTGATATTTAGCATTAATTTAATTGTTTTATCTTTCCATTTCTAAAGATGTTCTGTGACTAATAGAGTTAATCAATAATGTTTTAAAGACGTATAAATCATGTTTTAATATATCTGTTTAATAAATCTGTTTTGTTCAAATGCACCAATATATATTTCCCATATTCATTGAGGAATGGATAAAAATACTCATTTTCAAAATGGGGTGTACTCAATATTGCTGAGCACTGTATATGTTAATATAAATCAAATGTGCTATAATACATTAGTGGACAGTATAAAATATGACATGTTTAATTTAATCATTATTTTTTGCAATTAAGTGTGCAAATTCTTTCTATACACCAAAACTGCACTGTACACCGCTTTCCTTCAATGACCCTTTTAGAGTTTTCTCTAAATGTGTTTTATTTCACCCAGCGGTGAAATTACACATATCTGAGGAGAACCGCCACCTAAAAATATCCTGTTTCCACAAATGGAGCATCCACTCACACACACACACACACACACACACACACACACACACACACACACACACACTTTAAACAGCACTACTGTACATGTGCGGCTGAACACACACTCTGCCCTCAGTTTCCCTGATCTCAGACCAGTGTCCCGCCAGCGCTCTGGGTGGCCCATTCCTGTGGTTCTGGCAACCCGTCCGTCCAGCCCGCCAAAATATTACAAACACACCCATTTACTTGCCTATATGACAGAGTGAGGTTCAATGACGAGATCATGAATGCTGCTGACCCTTCAGTCTAATAATCCCCTGTTTATTAGACTTCATTGTGAACTTTCAGGCTTCAAGAGACTTTTAATCGAGCGCATTAGGTGAATACAAGACTTTTACTGTGCTTTTGACAGTTTGGGAGGCTAGTGAAAAGTCATTTTATGACTTGGTAAATTTCTAGATGTACGGTGTGTTCCAAATGGGATTTATCACCCTCTGAAGGGCACTTTGGAGTGAAAACAGAAATGACCACCATATTGAAGTGTCGTTCCAAACCATAGTTCTCAAAACTGACCACTTCGAAGTGCCCTTAGGAATGCAGGATTTTGAAGTGATGGACACTTCAGGCACCCACACTGTATTAAATGCCATGTTCAACACAATCCATTCATTTTGTCCCAACACAAACCCATTAAGTTCATTAATTCTTTAATTTTCCTTTGGCTTAGTCTCTATTTCAGAGGTCACCACATGTAGCGGATGCCCTTCCAGCCGGAACCCAGTACTGGGAAACACCCATACACACTCATTCACACTCATACACTACGGCCACTTTAGTTTATTCACCTGTAATGCATGTGCTTGGACTGTGGGGGAAACCGGGGCACCCGGAGGAAACCCACGCCAACACGAGGAGAACATGCAAACTCCACAGAGAAATGCCAACTGCCCAACCAGTGACCTTCTTACTGTGAGGTGACAGTGCTAATCACTGAGCCACCGTACCGCCCCTCATGTTAAGTTAATATTACTAATTTACCTAGATTGAGTATAAAACAATTACATTTCTCCCCCCAAAAACACCAGAATTGTGTTGTTTCAGCTCAATTTATATCAGTTTTCAAGTTTTTTTTGTTATGTTTTGTTTTTTTGTTATTTGTTTATCAATGAACATACAAGAGCGATTGTATGTCCTTTGCAAAAAATAGAAAGAATAGTAAGACATGACAAATCTGTTTTCAAATTTAGGTGCAAATCGAAAGAAATTACACAAAGAAATACGTTTAAGGCTTTAAAATAATGTATTGTTTTATTATTTTTATTATATATTGTCTCTATTCAAGTATAAAGGAATGTGAGCTATATCTTAAAATGGGTCAAATGCAGGAAAGTTGCTTTGTGTCAAAGAATGACAACTGGACTTTGACTTGACCAATAAATGCAAGTATAGTATGCAAGGCAAGTAGTGTATTATTGACTAATTAAGTTATAAATAAAATTAATTATAAAATAAATGAAAATTATAAATGCATACAAACATATAGGCTAAACATAAATGAATGATGAATGAATGAATGAATGAATGTGCCGCAGGCTTCACAATGTTCATCATTTAAAACAATGCAAGTATATATATTTTAGGCAAGTAGTGTAACATTTTTAAATAAAGTTATAAATTAAAAGAATGAGTTCAAAATGAAAACAATACTAAAATTATGAACAGATATAAACATACATACATAGGCTAAACATAAATAAATAAATAAATAAATAAATAAGGTGCAGGCTGCAGAATGTCCATCGCTCAATAAATGTAGGTAAAGTACTTTTTTGTTTATATTTAATTTTATCTATAAATCTTATATATATATGCCCCTCTGCCCTCATTGGCTGAGTTGTCCCTCTCAGCAGGCGCAGAGCCATCCATGTTATATTAGAGCCATATTATAAATATCATAAATAAATTAAAACATACATAAACATACATTCGCTAAACAAATAAATAAATAACAGGCTGCACAATATTCATTGTTAATTTCGTTAATAAATTCAAGTATAGCATTTTTCTTGGCAAATATTTGTGAATAAAGTTAACAATAAAAATAATTATAAAATGAACGACAACTACAAATAAATGAATAAATTACAAATAAATTACAAATAAAAAATAAATGCACAATGTTCATTGTTCCTAGTGTGTTTTGTGGCCATCAACTAATGCATAAAAGTGTGACGTAGACACACATCTATGATCCTTTCATTAAGATGATGCAGAAGTGCGTTACAAAAATAACCTTATTTTACCCCTACACTCTCCATCCCTTCAAAGCTGTCACTCCAGAGGGTTAACCCCCTTCGAAAGGAACAGGGCATAGGGTATATGACGAGCTAGTGTTTTTTCCATACTGATAAACTTCCGGTGACCTGTTACTGTGATTTTTTTTCCAATTTATACATTTCCTTTTCAGCATCGATGTTGTAATGTAATTAAAATACATTCAGTTAAATAAACTTTGGCATTTATTAAGTTGCTCAAGTGTAAAACGAGACAAAAAGCTGTTTACTCGCACGAGCACGTCAGAAAAGACGGCCAAAAGAGGAACCGGCAGGGTAGCGCAGAAGCTCAATTGAATATACTGGGGTAAAATAACTGCTCATATTATAAAGACATGGCGGACAAAAAAAAAAATGTAATGCAGTGTTTCTTGTACAATCTGAGACCCACTTTATATTGCAGGGCTGCTCAATCCTGTTCCTGGAGATCTACCTTCCTGCAAAACACAGCTCTCACCCTGATCAAACACACCTGAACCAATTAATTAGGACCTGAACACCACTTGATAATTACAGGCAGGTGTGTTTGAAATGGGTAGCAACTGAAATCTACAGGAAGGTAGATCTCCAGGAACAGGATTGAGCACCCCTGTTATATTAAATATCACTCAGCCAGTGGAGATCGCTGATTTTTGAAGAAAACTGACCTTAAATGCGCCAATTTTTGCATTGGCACACAGTTGACCGGAAACAATTAACCCAGGTTACTGGCAAATGTAAAGTCTTATTAGCACACTTCGGCATATACCCTAATATGGATGTAATGCATAGAAATATATCTATGGATGTAATGTAGCAAAAGTTCAGCTAAATTGCAGAGCAAAACTTGGACGTTTGACTATTGTACCATTCACACAGTGGTACTGTATAGTTGTATGACAAAATTTGCATTCATGGACTGCTTTGCTGATTTATTCAACATTAATTTTAAACATATACAAATAAGGTCGACACTTATTGGTTTCATGGTCCTGGTTCAAATCTGTTATACAGTAACCAGAATCATGGGAATTAAACAAACAAACAAACAATACAAATGTGAAAATATTGAAGAAAATATGCACGCCTCAAGCTGCAAATGATAAGCAACAATGTTTTATAGTGATACAACCATAATAATTGTCCTACCTTATTTACATTTCACTTTCTATGGACGTGGGACTTTTATTTTGAAAACGCGAGAACCAATTTGTTTACTGTGCGTTACATGGCAACGACAGCACGAGGCACGTTCAAACTGGCCTCAGGACGCAAAATGCAAGATTTACAGGTTGCACGTTCATTTATCTCCACTCCGAAGAGGCAAAAGGTCAGTTTAGTTACATCTTTTGATAATTTGTCTTGTTTATTGTGATATTTGATGCATATATCTAAAAAAACACGTGTAGTCTGCTGAATCATGTCAAATCACTCAGCTCAACTGTCATATGTTCATGCAGAGGCAGATATTTATTGCTGGCTATGTTTTTTTTTGACTGTAGCTTCAAAATAAATAAAGCTTCAACGCGATACATCTCCATCACTCTACTTTGCCAATTACGATTTAGCCTTTATCCACATTAGATATGGTGAGCAAAATAAGTTACTCTGATTGGGTTTATTTTAGTCAGTGTTCACATCAGGCTGTGTGTGTGTGTGTGTGTGTGTGTGTGTGTGTGTGTGTGTGTGTGTGTGTGTGTGCGCGTGTGTGCGTGTGTGTGTGTGTGTGTGTGTGTGTGTGTGTGTGTGTGTGTGTGTGTGTGTGTGTAAGCAGCATGTCTTAGCTCATTAATATTCACCACACATAGCATATATGGTCAAGCTTGGACCTTCTGGTTTTAGGTTTTGGATTTCTGGTTTGATTTTATAAAATAACAAATTTATAAAACCGTTTTTTGGAACATTCCAAAGCCATAAACCAACTATGTAGATATCAGAGAACAATTTGTTATCAAGCCAGTGCAGTATATAGCACCTTTAAAAGTGCTTTTTTTAAAAATCTATTTTGACCCAAGAAATTGCTGAAAAACTAGTGGATATTTGGCAAGAGCACCCATGTCTGTTTGACGTGTCATCTGAGCAATATCACAGCCGAGTTGAAAAAGAAAAAAAGGTGAGGAGAAATATTTAATTCCATTCAAAACCCAGGTGAGCAAAATAAGTACATTTTCTACTCCACTAAAAGCTTCTTTTTCATTATGTATTTTATAACAAAAGATATATATAAAAAAGCAGTGCATTAAAGCATTGCAGTTAAACACCAGCATATACTCTATTCTTAACCATGACACACATTCAGTATTATGCCACACAGTGGCAAAAGCTGAACTATTCTGAAACTTGACTGCCACAGGTGTGTAGGAACAACTGACGGTGGTTATAGCAATGACAAACGGCAGTGGATTGCGAGCTCACACGCGTTTAAATCTGTACACAAAGCAGCATGCGTCACATTTTCAACATGTTTTTAGAAACAATATAAGAATATAAAGCAGTGGTCACCAAACTTGTTCATGGAGGGCCGGTGTCCTGCAGATTTTAGCTCCAACCCTAATCAAACACATGAACAAGCTAATCAAGGTCTTACTAGGTGTACTTGAAACATGCAGGCAGGTGTGTTGAGTCAAGATGGAGCTAAATCCTGCAGGGACACCGGCCCTCCAGGACCAGAATTGGTGACCACTGATATAAAGAGTTAACCAGATACAGTACAAGAGGTTACAAGTAAAAAACACAATTAAATACACAAATGACCGATGAATCCCACATTGTAACCATGTAGATTGCTGAAGCACTCTTCAAAAAAATGACGGGAACACAGCTCAAAGCTGGGGCTTTAATGCTGAGGTATTTTTGTGAAAAGGAACTTCACTCACTGACTCTTCACAGCCTCATTTTTGGGTAGGGAAAATAACACTAACTTTCCCTTCACAGTTCAGAGCACAGCGTCTTCGCAACATGATTCAACTGGGATCTGCTACAGTGTCTGTCTTCCTTTTTTTCTTTTCACAGTGTTTGTGTCCGGGGGGTTTAAATTTTCCCGTGTCTGCCTACGCAACAAATGGGCAGTCTTAAGCAGGTCGCACACCAGAAGCGCCGCTCGGCGCCGCGTACATGACAGTTTAAAGTATCACACACCAGACGCGCACATTTGTATGATATTTAACATGAAACTAATCAGATGGCGCTCTGTGGCGCGGCTGAAAAATGAACTGCGTCCTGAGCCGTCGCCGGGCGCCGCCGACAGCCGCCGACTTGCGGCGCCGGTGTGTGTATCCTGATAGAAACCTATGTTTAAAATTCTAAAATACATGGCGCTGCGTGGCGCTGCGCGGCGTGCCGCCGAGCGGCGCTTCTGGTGTGCGACCTGCTTTAAGTTCTGTATCTGTCACACCGACACGGCTAAAGATTCGTTACCCCAACGATTCATTTGAATCACTCTTAGTCGACTTTTTTTTTTTTTTTTAAGTATTTTTTAGGAATTTTTTACCTTTATTTGGAAAAAAACAGTAGAGGTTGCAGACAGGAAAGTATTGGGAGAGGAGAAGGGTCGGCATTGCAACATTGTTAGCCAATTATTATTATTTTTTTTAACAATAACAAATTTTTCACAAACAGTTTTTAGAGTGTGAATAATAACTGTTTTAAAGCCATTTGTACATTATGCATTACAAAAAAAAAACAAAAAAAAAAAACATTAAAACAAGGGTGTCAAGGACCTTGAGCCGGAAATCAAACTCAGGTTGCCGTGAGCACCATAATGCTATATGTCGGCGCACTTAACCACTAGGGTATTGGCACCAAGTCGACTCTTTTATATCAAATCAAATCAAATGAAATCACTTTTATAGATGAATTAAACGTTTTAAACACGGCACACTTTCAGATTTAAGCCTTAGCTGGAAGTTCATGTGTTACACACAGCAAGGAAGGTCATTTTCAAAAACCCATAATTGGGCTCTCTAGCATATCTTTGTGCTCAGCATAAATGTTACCTGAGAACAAGTAATAGATTCAAAAGACTAAAGAGTCGTTAGAGACTAGATGAATTAAATATTTAACAACTTCAGTGAGATGAGATCTAGTGGTAGACCATTGCAGCGCATGCCAGAGTGTGTGTTGTCATGTGGTGGGCATTTTTGGTGGCATAGTGTGGATGGAGATCTTCAGAAACGCTAGTGTGGGCGTGGATCGTTTTCATTCTCAAATGCCATTTTAAAACTAAAATGTATTAGCGTAAATGGGGCCAAAGTTGACAGTGATTCTTCGTATTGTAAAGTCAAGCTTGGTTTATACTTCTGCGTCGAGTGATCGGTGTGACATACGGCTCACCTTGCGCGTGCATTTATACTTCTGGATGCTGTTTGTGTTGATCTGCAATAACACTTCCAAAACTCTAGCTGGCAGTTGGGTTTTATGTTCCTCTGTGTCAAGTTTCTTTGCTGGTGTTTTGTTTTTTCTGAACACTACCTTAATGTACAAGTGGCTCAGACTTACTCATTTTGAGGTGGGAACCGGTGGATGTGCAACAACCTTGTTGATAAGGTAAACACGAAACAAAAGTTTCCATCTGGAGGTCCTTCACTGGACTCAACACTTGTAACACTCGCTCCAACAGGTTTGCGCGGCTCTCTGTCCCGGCCACACTCATCAGCGCTACCAAGCTGATCAATCACAGAGCTTGCGCTATGCGTCGTTGCGACGTGTAGTTAAGTTTTGTGAGAGGTGCGCATAAGTGTCAGCAATGGCCACGGCGAGGGTTATGCGACAACGCAAAGGCTGTGCCGGAGCCAATGCGTGCGTTTGACACAGAATTATAAATCAGCCTTCAAGCAGTGTAAAACCCTGTCGCCAATCCATCTTGCAGTGTAAACACAGCAGCAGCCTAATGCTACCCCAGATAGTCATGCAGTGTGAAAACATCTGTGAGGGGACTACACACACAAACACTATAGTGTAAATGCAACCTCAGCGCTTTTTCATGCTCTCATTGAGGACAGTTGGGGAAAAAATAAAGAAAAAAGAATCATCAGCTGTGTCCTGTAGGCTTCATATTCTAGAAGATCTTTATATTAATTAGGCATGGGCGTCAGATTCTGATGATATGATGACCTTGGATAAAAAATTTACGGTATCATGGTTTTGTGATTGCTGCTCTAAATATATTATTTTAAATGTCGGGGTAAAAAACAAAAACTTTTTTCCCCTTTGAAAACAATATATTTTATTTTTTGAGAGATTTATAATATTTTGGAGGCTAAATATTGAAAATGAATCATTGACTTCTGCTGTCTTTATTAGTTTCAAAAACACAGATTTCTCTACATTTTAAAATGGCATCTTTGGAGATCTTTTCTGCTGGAGATACTGTTGTCCTAAAAAAAAAAAAGTAAATAAAATGGCTTACGCATACCTTAGGAACAGTATTACAGAAAGTTTTGGTGGTTTTAAAACCTTGACTTTTCCAAACCGCGGTATACCTTGTAAACGGTTATCGTCCCATGCCTAATATCAATAATAAACCTCGAGTATCACTTCTGTCTTTCTTTCCCTCTATATGAAAAGGCACAATCCAGAATATCACTCCGGCTGTGCGAGACCATCCACGCGAGCTAATCTATCATATGGAAATGACATGCATCACACACGTTTATAACCTGAATTTCATAACTTTATAACAGCATGATTTATTTTTTCTTTAACACCCTCCATACTGTAGCCATTATTCCTCTGGTAGGATGTGTTTCACGCAGGGGGATTGATTTATGAGTCCGCTACTTGGTTCTGGACTGAGTTATGTGCAGCAGTTCACCCCGCGAACCGCAAAACGCTGCTGCTTTATAGTAACAGGTGTTGATGGATCACATAAAAGAGAGATAGAAGCAGAGTGAAAGGTGTGTGTGAGAGAAAAAAAGGCATCTGTTCTGCATTAGCCACTGTTCTCCGCGGGTCAGAGTTTTGCTCTTTGTAAATGTACAGATGTAGTAAACATTATTCCTCTTGTGAATTAATTTTTTTTTTTTTATTTCCCAAATGATGTTTAACAGAGCAAGACATTTTTTCAGTATTTCTTGTAATATTTTTTTCTTCTGGAGAAAGTCTTATTTGTTCTTATTTTGTTCTTATTTAAAGAGAAAAAAACATTTTAGGGTCAATTTGTATTAGCCCCCTTAAACAATATTTTTGAAGATTGTCTACAGCGATGGTTTTTAAAGTGGGGGTTTCTTAGTGGTTTTCAAAAATCTAGTGAGTTTTTTTTTAAACCATTAGATTTACTATGTTTTATCCACAATCTACACTTTAAAAAAAAAAAAAAACATAAAAAAAAAAAACTGGAGCAGGGCCGCTAGAAAATAACCACAAAAAAAACAAGAAGAAACTGTGTGTAGTTCTCCAGCGATCGTAACAGTTATTGCGCATTTCCACTGAGTGGTACAGTATGGTACGACACAGCTCGATATGGGTCACCTTTATCAGACTTGCATTTTCACTGCCTAAAGGGTACCAATGGTACCAGGACATGTAACCTCTGTTAGAAAGTAATTCCGTCATTCTGAGTTTATAATAGCCCAAAATGTGAGGATAATTGTTAAACATGGTAGTTTGTTCGTGTTTTAGGGTGCTGAAAGAATCATTTGCTCCTTTGTTTTGTTGGGCTTCTCCTTAGTTTTTTCGTACGTCACTCTCGCGTTTGTCCATTTCTGAATGGATCGGGTGTCAGAAGCACTTCGATAATCACACTCATGTTATCATCCTCAGCTCAAAAAGTTTGTTATTTCAAATATAGACGCGTGGTGAACGCAAGCAAGAAAGCGAAACCTCTCGCTCTTTAGACAGCTTTGTAGACAACTACAGAGCACAGGGTAATGTAATGTAATGTATATTTATATAGTTATGTAATTATATTTATATAATCTTTTATTGTGTATGGCCATACACCCAAAGCGCTTCACAATCATGAGGGGGGTCTCTCCACATAACCACCAGTGTGCAGCATCCACTTGGATGATGCGACGGCAGCCACGGGACAACGGCGCCAGTGCGCTCACCACACACCAGCTATTGGTGGAGTGGAGAGACAGTGATAGAGCCAATTCGCTGGATGGGGATGATTGGGAGGCCATGATCGTAAGGTCCGATAGAGGGACTTTGGCCAGGGCACCTGGGTTACACCCCTGCTCTTTCACGAGAAGTGCCATGGGATTTTTTTAAAGACCACAGAGTCAGGACCTCGGTTTAACGTCTCATCCGAAAGACGGCACCCACTGATAGTGTAGTGTCCCCTTCACTACACTGGGGCATTAGGACTCACACAGACCACAGGTTGAGCGCCCCCTGCTGGCCTCACTAACACCACTTCCAACAGCAACCTAGTGTTCCCTAGTGGTCTCCCATCCAGGTACTAACCAGGCTGAGCCCTGCTTAGCTTCAGTGAGTAACCGGTTTTGGGCTGCAGGGTGATATGGCTGTGGATAAATTAGGTAGTTCTATTCTTCTTTTTAGCTTTGTGGCTGTTCATCAAGATAACGACAATGTTTGTTTAAGCTCAGGTTAACCATGGCTCATTATGATATTTATATATTATTACAGTGTAATGTCTTGGCTGTGTTTTCAAAAATTGCTTTTAGGTACCTTTTGACAATGAAAACGCCATTAAAGCATACCGAACCGAACTGTACCATACCACTCAGTAGAAACGGACCATTAGCATAGCAACATTGTCAGCCAATTATTATTATTTTTTTTTAACAATAAGTCATTTTTCCATAAACAGTTTTTAGAGTGGGAATACCAGCTGTTTAGAGCCATTTATACACTATGCATTACAAAAAAAAAAAAACGAAAAAAAAAAAAACATTAAAACAAGGGTGTCAAACTGCAGCTCTGTGCAGTTTGATTCCAACTCTCATTCATTCATTTTCTTTTGGCTTAGTCCCTTCATTATTACGGGGTCGCCACAGCGGAATGAACCGCCAACTTATACAACATGTTTTTACGCAGCGGATGCCCTTCCAGCCGCAACCCATCTCTGGGAAACATCCACACACACTCACTCACACTCATACATTACGGACAATTTAGCCTACCCAATTCACCTGTACCGCATATATATATATATATATATATATATATATATATATATATATATATATATATATATATATATATATATATATATATATTTTTTTTTTTTTTTTTTTTACAGTGTATTGAAGATAAAAATAGTAATTTATAGTAACAGCCTTTAGATTTTTTTTTCTTTTGGATTGCAACCAAAAGTGATTAAGTGATTAAATTATATTATAGGCAGCAATAGCGTCAGATCCATCAAATTGATTTTTTGGCACCAGGTAAAACCTTTTGACACATTTACAGCACTCATGCATAAAAAAACATAAATAAATGAAGGATAGATTTTGGCCTATTGGTGTGTGTCGCTTGCAAGGTTTTCTATATTTATAATTACCTATAATTAGGATTTTGGGGCTTGTGAGTCACGCATTGCTATTTTGGGGTCGCAGGCTAAAGAGTTTGGGAACCCCCGGTCTACAGAACAAACCACTGTTATACAATGACTCACCTAAATAACCTACTGTAGTTAAGTCTTTAAATGTCACTTTGAGCTGAATGCTAGTATCTTGAAAACGTCTGGTAAAATATTATTTATTTATAAATATTACTATTTATCATGGCGCAGATAAAAAAAATCAGTTTTTAGAAATGAGTTATTAAAACTATTATGTTCAGAAATAAAAAAAAAATCTTCTTTCTGTTAAACAGAAATTGGGCAAAAATATATACAGAGGATCTGACAATTCTGACTTTGACTGTATGTTTGACAGGTTCATGCCACAATAACTTGCGGAGTCGTTTTGTGAAAAGTGCACAGCTAAAACTCTTGCAGGTCTCCTTGTGCTTAGGGCTTCTGCTCTTAATGAGATCCAATTGGAGAAGTTGTGCTCTCGTGGCTTTGGTCACATGTGGAAGTGATTGCGGGATCTGGTGCTGCCGACAGTGAGCGTGAGGAGCAGAAAGCCCCGGGTGTGTCTTAAGTGTGAGCTGTTCAACACAGAGTAGTAACAGAGGACTCTGCAAGGTATTTCAGAGCACTTAAAAAGTTCACTAAATATCCATAGTCCAACTTGTCCTGGTGCTATATTGCACTAGTGTTTTAAAAGGTCTTATTAAATTCTAGAATCATGTACAGTTTTATGAATCTCCTTTCAGAATCAGAGTGAGCTTTATCCACCAAGTGTGCGCAAACACATGGATTATTATTATTTTTTGTGGTTTACAGAAGCTCTGAGTACATACATACATACATACATACATTCATGCATATCAACACAAGGGGACCGAAAGAGATTTAGATAATTGGCAAATAAAGTAAACAATACAAAGTATATAAAATATACATATAGTGCTCAGCATAAATAAGTACAGCCCAATTTGAAAATGAATATTTTTATCCATTTCTCAGTGAATTTAGGTCATATATTTTGCTGCATTTGAACAAAACCGATTTATTAAACCGATGTATGTCCGCACTTGTAGCGGAATTAAAAAAAAGCTCGACTTGACTTGATATATTTATTAAAATAATATTTGTCACTGAAGATCTTCAGAAATAGAAAGATAATACATTTAAGTTTATACGAAATATTGCAAAAAAAAAAAAAAAACAGACTACAAAATATCAACAAAATTTTTTATATATTTAGTTTCTCTTGATTTTTGAGATATATATAGAGAGATATTAAGATTTTTGAGATATATATATATATATATGACAATCCCAGTAGATCAGCAGTTTCTGAAATATTCAGACCAGCCCGTATGGCACCAACAACCATGCCACATTCAAAGTCACTTAAATCTTCCCCATTATGATGCTCGGTTTGAACTGCAGCAGATCGATGTCTACATGCCTAAACGCATTAAGTTGCTGCCATGTGATTAGCTGATAAGAAATTTGCCAAAATGATCGGTTGTACCTAATAAAGTGGCCGGTGAAAAAAATTCTAATATTCATTCAGTTTCTTGTCGGCTTAGTCCCTTTATTAGTCAGGGGTCACCACATTGGAATGAACCGCCAACTTATCCAGCATATGTTTTACGCGGCTAACGCTCTTCCAGCTGCAACCCAACACTAGAAAACACCCATACACATTCTTTCACACACAAACACTATGGCTAATTTAGCTTGTTCAATTCACCTGTAGCACATGTATGTGGACTGTGGGGAAAACTGGAGCCCCTGGTGGAAACCCACGCAAACACAGGGAGAACATGCAAACTCCACACAGAAGGCAAATCGAAGGCATTGTGCTACCCACTGCCCCGAAGTGACAAACTGTAATTATATATATATATATATGTATATGTGTGTGTAATTATATTTACTATAAAACAGTAAAATAGATTACTACTATAAAGGTCATTATAATGCAGCATTAAAAATGCTTCTAGAATAAATTTGAATTACAAAATCTATTTAAATAATTAGTTAATTAAATTACATTTACAATCACACTAATATTATATAAGAAACCAAAACACAATTATATGCTGTTTATTATTTCATATAAATATGTAAATTACATTTTGTAATATAATAGAAAGTATACAGGCGATGCAGTGGCACAGTAGGTAGTGCTGTCACCTCACAGCAAGAAGGTCGCTGGTTCGAGCCTCGGCTGGAGTTTGCATGTTCTCCCTGCTTTCGCTTGGGTTTCCTCCGGGTGCTCTGGTTTCCCCCACAGTCCAAAGACATGCGGACATGTTTGTGTGGATGTTTCCCTGGGATGGGTTTTGGCTGGAAGGGCATCTGTTGCGTAAAAACATGCTGGATAAGTTGGTGGTTCATTCTGCTGTGGCGACCCCGGGTTAGTAAAGGGACTAAACCGAAAAGAAAATAAATGAATGAATAGAACACATAAATATATTTTAAAGAGGTCTGTTCTTTTCACCAATGCTTCATTTATTTAATAGACAGTAAAAGATATTCTATTAAACATTGTCAGCAACATCACTCCAGTCTTAAATGTTTCATAATCCTTCAGAAATCATACGTCACTTTTCTCCTATTAACGGGGTTCTCACGCTTCTTGAAAGTACTTAAATCTCAGACAATAATTCAAGTCCTGGAAAGTGCTTAAAAACAAATATAGCTCCTTGAAAGTGCTTGAATTAAATTTTAATATAATTTGTTTGGCAGCGCAGTAGGTAGTGCTGTCGCCCCACACCAAGAAGGTTGCTGGTTCGAGCCTCGGCTGGATCAGTTTTCGTTTCTGTGCGGAGTTTACATGTTCTCTCTGCATTTGCGTGGGTTTCCTCCGGGTGCTCCGGTTTCCTCCACAGTCCAAAGACATGCGGTACAGGTGAATTGGGTAGGCTAAATTGTCCGTAGTGTATGCGTGTGAGTGAGTGTGTGTGGGTTTCCCAGTGATGGGTTGTGGCTGGAAGGGCATCCGCTGCTTAAAAACATGAGCTAGAAAAGTTGGCGGTTAATTCATTGATAATTTTGTTCATTCTGTTTGTGGTTTTATTTCAACAAATGTACTGAAACTGTCAAAAACTAAAAATCTTAAATGTAAATCTTGTACAGAACACTGACAAAAAATGCACATATTTTAGAAACCGCTTTTGAATGTTGTCAGTATTTAATTCAACTACTTTTATTAAAGTTCTTGGAACATGACTGTTTAAAACGTTTTTTACATAAATATGAAGTGTAAGTGAAATGTTCAATACAGTTTGGGCTTTCATGGTGCTACATAATAACGAAGGTGCTTGATTTAAAATCCTTGCTTTAAAAAGTCCTTGATTTTGTTGTTAATGAAGTCGTGGGAACCCTGCATTATTGTAAATGCTGAAAAAGACGATTCCATTTCATATTTTTATCTTTTGATTCTTCGTATTTTGATTCTTTGAAAGTGTGAAAGGCAGCATTTATCAGGGACAAACGCTTTTTGTACCTTTATAAATGTCTTTACAGTCATTCCTAAAGTCATAAAACTATAATTTCCTTCCTAAATTCTTATTGACCAAAAAATGTTGTTCTTTCTAATCTTGATTTGCCTTTATATTATAATAGCATCCCTTTCACATGCACATAACATAGATTTCCCTAAGAAAACGAGGGAAAGCCCCAGAGAAGCAGAGACAGGCCGTCCTCATCTGTAAAGCATGTGCATGTGCATTAGAGTTGTGCGTAATAAGCCCTCAGAGGGATCTAATGGATTATGGGCCAAACACACGAAGACCTGTACAAAGAGCAGAGCCAGAAAGACCAGCATTGTGTAGTGACATTAGCCATGTCTAATGAAGGTTCTGGTGAATAAAGGAGAGCTGGCTGAGTAAATAATGTATTGGTGTTGTTTAGGGGGAGGATTTCTCTCAGTATATCAAAACACAGGAGCTGTAGAAAATGTATTTAATGAGGGCACATGACATCATTTCCCTTGAGGAAGGAGAGCGAGTGTCATAAACTCATGTGACAGCTTCAGAAGATTCAGAAACACGTCATATGTTTTGGGGTTTTACAGTAAATATGGGACAGGTGGAAAGTACTGCTAGAAGATCTGGAGAACTGAGATTGCAGGTGAACATAGAGATCATTGGCGCTGATAGTTCTACAGTTGGGGTATACTGACTTTTAGTTTCAGCTAGCCAGACGCAGAGTGTCTGGTGAACTGTCTTTTCATTATAAAATTGTCACATTTAAGGTCTGATTTCTTCAAAAATCAGTGATCTCCACTGCCTTTTATACGATCTGAAGTGAGTCTCAGACTGGACAAGAAGCACTGCGTTGAATTCCATTTTCCCCTGCCATGTATTTAAAGTATGACAATTTACTTTACTCTGTTTTTTTAAATGAAGATTCTGCACTTGCCTACTGGTACTGACTGTGCCTTTCATCTCGTTTTACACTAAATTACAACTAAATGAATTCTTAGTTATATTTAACTGAATGTATTGTAATTACATTACAACATTAATGCTATAAAAGAAACCTTGTGAAATTGAAAATAGTCACATTAACCTTTCACCGGTTTATCATTGGCTGAAAAACACAGCTGTGCCTATACCCCATTGTTGATTTCAGACCTGGGGCCTGTTCCATAAATCAAGCTTACAAAAAACGCTAGGCTTATTTTGGTAAGTCAGGTTTATTAATGGCGGATTCGGTTTCAAATTCAAATTTACGATTGTTCAAACTCAGTTACTATGGCAACTTATGCTAGGAAACAAGTCTGGTTTGGGGCAGGTTAACTCTCAGGCTGAGTCTTAAATTCAAGCTTCATCAAAATAATGTTCACCTGCTGTAATTTGATGCCATGTTAATTCACTTAACCTCTTAATAATGAATAAAACTTTATTGTCACTTAATAGTAGATTTATTTATACCAAACATCTTTAATACATATTAAACAACAACAACAAAAACAACAAAAAATACAAACTACAACATTTTAATTTTATATTTAATATTTTTCTATGTTTCTGTTTTTTTTTCTCCTGTTCATTAAAATTTTATTTAATATTTTCCCTCAACATATTAATTTAGGTGTACAAATTTTTAGACTGTGATCTTCAGTTCATGTTTTAATAGATTATATATATAGAGAGATATGTATGTATGTGTGTGTATATGTATATGTATATATGTGTGTGTGCAACTAATCTATCTATCTATCTATATGCGCATTCTATCTTTCTTTCTATATATAAGCACTGACTGATATAAGGAAGTAGGTTTTCTTAAAGAATGACTTACTGACGCGTTTTTAAAAATGGTTCACGGAGAGAGAAAAGACAGATTGCCTACACTGTTTATTATCTATATTTTGCAAAAGCACACACGTTTGTTGTCATTGTGAGTGCACACAATAAAAATTAGACACTTAACAGATTTGATTGATGTATTGATCTTATCTGTACGATCAAAACTGAAAGAAGACGCTTCAAACATGTATACGCGGTCTTCGAACCCTGAGAGTTAAAGCTGTAAACTTCGAATGGAATAATCGGGAGATGGATCCAGGCCGAACAGTAGCCTAATATAAAGATATTTTCCAACGGGCCATGGGAAACACAAGTGTCAAAGAAAAAGCAGCAATTTGCAGCGGATTCAGGAGCAAATTAAAAATTCCGCTGCTTGTGCGTGTACAGCAATTTACAGTTCTGTCTTTTATAATCAATTGTAAGTTTAAAACTTGTCGTCTCGTCCCTGTATGAACAGAGTAGGAGTCTGGTTCGCATTGTCAGCAATAAGTCAGATTTGTTTCCACTGGCAGGGCTGGCCCTTGTCACCAATTCTATTCAGAATTTTTATGGACAGAATTTCAAGGTGCAGCATTGGGCTGGAGGAGGTCCAGTTCGAAATTCATCTCTGTTATTTGCAGACGATGTTGTTCTGTTGGCTTCAAAAGTTTCCTTCAAAGGGTGGTAGGGCGAACTCTCAGGGATAGGGCGAGGAGCTCGGAGTAGAGCCGCTGCTTCTCCACATCGAGAGAAGTCAGCTGAGGTGGCTCGGGCATCTGTTTCGGATGCCTCCTAGACGCCTACCTAGGGAGGTGTTCCAGGCATGTCCCACCGTGAGGCGGCCTCGGGGAAGACGCAGGACACGCTGGAGGGACTATGCCTCTGAGCTGGCCTAGGAACGCCTCAGGATCTCCCCGGAGGAGCTGGAGAACGTGTATAGGGAGAGGGAAGTCTGGGGTTCTCTCCTAAGACTGTTGCCCCCGAGACCCGGCCCTGGAAAAGCGACAGAAGATGAATAATGAATCATGAATGAAGTTTAAAATTCATAAATCTGACCCTTTGAAATTCTAAGTTTACTTTTTTGTAATTATAAAGTCTATATCTTGCAGTTCTGATTTTTAATCACACAATTCATACTTTTTTTCCCCTCAGAATTTCTCTTACATATTTTCATTTTGTCCAAAAATATTGCAAGTTATTTTTTTGGAATTCTGAGTTTGCATCCTACAGTTTAAGTTATTATCTCACAATCTTGATAAAGCATTCATAGAAACGACAGCCGAAATCCTGATCGTTTCAGCAGAAGTGACTAAGATTGCACATTTATTTATTGTTTCAGTACTTTTTCTTGCCCGGATATACACTTGACGTCAGAATTATTAGCCCTCCTGAAATATTAGCCTCCCTCTATATTGTTTTCCCTAATTTCTGTTTAACAGAGAAGATTTTTTCAACATATTCTAAACATAATAGTTTTAATAACTAGGGATGTAACGGTATTGACTCGGTAAAACTATAGGTCTTCTGAGAAAATTTGCTCAGGCGAATGAAGCGAACGGGAGGTAGCGAAAACTACAATTCCCATCAGCCCAGGCTTGGCCATAATCCCTTGCGGTCTGTTGTCGCTACAGATCCAGTAATGCGGAAATGGAGTGTGCTGCTAGAAGCGGGGATGAAAAAGAGCTGGAAAACCCTAAAGCGGATGTTGTCGCTGCGCGCGTACTGAATAGTGGTGTTGTCGCGCGTGTTCTTATCAGCTGTGTTGTCGCGCGCGTACTGAATAGCGGTGTTGTCGCGCGAGTTGTTATCAGCTGTGTTGTCGCGCGCGTACTGTAAAGCGGGGATGGAGGGTATGTCGCGTCGTGGGGGCACTTTTGATCATTTTGGAAGGGAACTTTCTATTCAAGACTAAAAAGGGCATGTGCACTGCACAGGTTGAGCACTGTGTGTGCACGTGCCTGCAAGTTGGGGAATAGGACTAATAATCAGTCATGGGGACTGCAGAAACACAGCACACTGTTCAGATTGATGCAGACATGAGATCTCTATCTCACTCATGGTTTGTCCTCTCAAGTGGGGGAACGACAATGCACAACGTGACACACTGCTGTCAACCTGGGCCAAGTCATATCTCTCTTGTCCCAGAAACCTCAGTCCCAAATGAGAGGGTTTTTTCTGTTGCAGGGGACATTGTAAATGCCCAGAGACACCAGCTTTTACCAGATTATATTTATATGATAATTTTCCTTTAAAGCCATCTCTATCTAAGTGAGTGAGTGATTAAATGTTGAATGTGATGAGTTTTCAACACTACTAAATTGAAACTTAATTTTTTTACATGGTTTAATCTTTTTTTGTTATTAAAATTGAAGTTCCTGTTTCAAAGCTTACAGATAGATGAC
Source organism: Danio rerio (assembly GCF_052040795.2). Lineage (NCBI taxonomy): Eukaryota > Metazoa > Chordata > Actinopteri > Cypriniformes > Danionidae > Danio > Danio rerio. Next base: position 47,968,679 of record NC_141033.1, on the reverse strand, counting down.
TAATTTGTATGTCATTGACACTTTTGGCACTTTTTTGGAGTATTTTCAAAAGTTTTGTTTTTTCCTGTAAATGATTCAATAAATATCGTACCGTGACATTCATACCGAGGTATTACCGTACCGTGAAATTCTGATACCGTTACATCCCTATTAATAACTATTTTCTAATAACTGATTTCTTTTATCTTTGCCATGATGACAGTGCATAATATTTTTCAAGATGCTAGTTTTCATCTTAAAGTGACATTTATAGGCTTACTTAGATTAATTAGGATAATTAGACAAGTCATGTAGACAATCGAAAAAAAATATTGCTCAAGAGAGATAATAATATTGGCCTTAAAATAGTTTTTAAAAATTCAAAGCTGCTTTTATTTTTGGCGAAATAAAACAAATAAGACTTTCTCCAGACGAAAGAATATTATCAGACATACTGTAAAAAAAGTCTTGCTCTGTTAAACATCATTTGGGAAATATTTGAATAAGAAAAATAAATTCACAGGAGAGTGAATCGTTCTGAATTAAATATATATGTATATACTCAAATACAGGACTAAATCCATATCCTCGAGACGGGATGTGTGCGCTTGGTTAAATAGAACAGAGGCAGATTTTTATTGATACGCCTAATGAAAGAGCGGGGGACGGATAGATGGATGTATTTCAAGCTTTGACGGACTGCCGTTCCCGGAGACGAGGCTGAGGATCAGTGTCAGCTGGTGAATAATAGATGTTGTTTATGAGAGTATATATTCAATCTGACCCCAGAGGTTACCGACAGAACTGCAACACAACTCCCGCAGGACGAGAAGGAGAGAAGGGGAGAGATAGAGAGAAAAGTGACAGATGATGTTCGTTTGGGGACGTGATGGGTCATCGGGACTCCACATGGGCCATTAGTGACACATTTGAAATATTCTAATACACACACATACAGTAACACACACGCAAACACACATGCAGCAATTAGTGATGTCAAATGTCTCTGTAAACATGCACAAACACAAAGCACTCAGTCACAGAGCATCAACTTCACAAGAGCTGGCTTGACTTGTAAGTGGGACAGTGATAAGGGATTTCCACAATATTAAGAGGACAGATCAAGTACAGACATGTTTAGTTGTAGTATCAGTGTTCCAGCCATCCCCCATCCATTTATCATTCTATCATTCATCACCTCCATACATCATTCTATCATATCATTCATTTTATTACCGGTTCATTGCTCTATTGTCCATTCATACACTATTATTCCATTATTCATCCATCCATCTATCCATCCATCCATCACTTTATCATTCCATCTTCCATCCATCCATCCATCCATCCATCCATCCATCCATCCATCCCTTAACACTCTTTCCATCCCCATCACTCCATCCATCTATCCCCTATTACTCCATGCCCTATCACTCCATCCATCCATTCCCTATCCATCCATCCATCCCTACATCCCTTGTCACTTCATCCACTCATCCCCTATCACTCTATCATTCCATCCATTTATCCATCCATCACTTTATCATTCCATCAACCATACGCCCATCCTTCCATCCCCTATCACTCTATTACCACCATCCATCAAACACTCCATCATTCCATCCATCATCCTTCCATCTCTCTATCATTCTGTCATCTATCCATCCATCACGCTATCATTCCATCATCCATTCATCACTTTATCATTCCATCATCTATCAATCCACCACTATCATTCCATCATCCATCCCCTATCACTATAATTCTATCATCCATCCATCACTCTATCATTCCATCATACATCCATCACTATAATTTCATCATCCACCCATCACTATCATTTTATCATCCATCCATCACTCTATCATTCCATCATACATCCATCACTATAATTTCATCATCCACCCATCACTATCATTTTATCATCCATCCATCACTCTATCATTCCATCATGCATGCATTACGTTTTCATCACTCTATGATTCCATCCATCACTGTATCATTCCATCAACCATCTATTCATCCATCACTATCATTCAACTATCACTCTACTATTCCATCATCCATCCATCCATTCCCTCACTCTATCATTCCATCCATCCCACCCCTATAACTCCATCTATCCATCATCCATCCAATCCTATCACTGTCTTCCCATCATCCATCCATCACTTTTATCATTCCATCATCTATCCATCAGTATCATTCCATCATCTATCCATCATTCCATCATACATCCATCACTATAATTTCATCATCCACCCATCACTATCATTTCATCATCCATCCATCACTCTATCATTTCATCATGCATGCATTACTTTTTCATCACTCTATGATTCCATCCATCACTGTATCATTCCATCAACCATCTATTCATCCATCACTATCATTCAACTATCACTCTACTATTCCATCATCCATCCATCCATTCCCTCACTCTATCATTCCATCCATCCCACCCCTATCACTCCATCTATCCATCATCCATCCAATCCTATCACTGTCTTCCCATCATCCATCCATCACTTTTATCATTCCATCATCTATCCATCAGTATCATTCCATCATCTATCCATCATTCCATCATACATCCATCACTATAATTTCATCATCCACCCATCACTATCATTTCATCATCCATCCATCACTCTATCATTTCATCATGCATGCATTACTTTTTCATCACTCTATGATTCCATCCATCACTGTATCATTCCATCAACCATCTATTCATCCATCACTATCATTCAACTATCACTCTATTATTCCATCATCCACCCATCCCCTATCACTCAATCATTCCATCCATCCAACCCCTATCACTCCTTCTATCCATCCGTTCCTATCACTGTGTCTTCCCATCATCCATCCATCACTTTTATCATTCCATCATCATTCCATCACTCTATCATTCCATCATACATCCATCACTAAAATTTCATCATCCACCCATCACTATCATTTCATCATCCATCCATCACTCTATCATTTCATCATACATCCATTACTTTTTCATCACTATATGATTCCATCCATCACTGTATTATTCTATCAACCATCTATCTATCATCAATGTAATTCATCTATCACTCTATTATTTCATCATCCATCCATCCCCTATCACTCTATCATTCCATCCATCCCTCCCCTATCACTCATCTATCCATTCATCCCTATCACTGTCTTCCCATCATCCATCCATCACTTATCTATCCATCACTATCATTCCATGATCTATCCATCACTCCATCATTCTATCATCCATCGCTCTATCATTCTATAATCCATCCATCCATCCATCACTCTATCAATCCATCATCTATCGATCACTATCTTTCCAGTATCCATCCATCACTCAATCATTCCATCATTCATCCATCACTCAATCATTCTATTATCCATCTATCACTCTATCATTTCATCATCCATCAGTCACTCTCTTTTCTCCATCCATCCATCATTCTATCATTCCATCATATATCCATCCACCACTTTAACAATCCATCATCCATCCCCTATCACTCTACCATTCCATCATCCATCCCCTACCCCTCTATCATTCCACCATTCATCCCTTATCACTCTATTATTCTATCCATACATCATTTTATCTCCACCCATTTATCCATCCAGTTCATCCATCTTTAATTTTATTATTCTATCCATCTATCATTCTTTTATTTATTAATTCATCCTTTCATTCATCCATCCATCCATGTTTTGTATAACCTATTCATTTTTCTGTCATTCCATCCATCCATCCATCCATCCATAGTATCACCCATTTATCTTTCTTTTGTTTCATTCATCTATTCATCCATCCTTGTTGTGTATCATCCGTTCATCTCTCTATGTTTTGTATAACCCATTCATCTTTCTATCGTTACATTAATCTCTCCTTCATGACACATTCCTTTGTGTCATTCTACTAGCTGAGTTCAGCACAGAAGCATTAATCATGCACAGTATTGAGTAATTAATTAACAGATCACACAAGACATGTAGAGTAAATGAACTCAGATGAGAGGAGTCAGTTTCTCCTGATGGTTTACATGCTGTCAGATCTGACTGAAACATCAGTTTGATTCATGTCTGCCAGCAGGTGGAACCACGTGTCCCCAGATCTCCATCTCATGTGTTCTCTATTTAATGTTCATCAAGCTTTAAATCATTTGCTCACTGAATAAAAAGTATAGTGTCATTTTATTTGAAAAATGTTCTGTCAGAAAATGCTGGTACATTTCAGATAATAATAATGCCAAGTAAAACATTATAAACTCAATTGTGACATTTAAAAGTGTTATTAAAGTATTAAGAGGGATTTAAATAAATAAATAAATAAATTATATATATATATATATATATATATATATATATATATATATATATATATATATATATATATATATATATATATATTTATTTTTTTACAGTGCATCTAGTTTATTAAATGTGTAATCCTGTTTTAATGCCTTATTAAAAATGCACCATTAAAATGGTTTAGTACATAAATTAATGAATGCGCATAAACAAGCAGACTGAGATCACACTAATACAAATATCTTCTGAAAGTTGACAGTTCTGTTAGTGTGTGGGTTTTCTTGGCTATATCATGCTGATAAAATCACTCAGTGTTTAGTAAATCTAAAAAAAAAAATACCATCACAAGTGAGACATAAAAAATATTAATCACTAAGTTATAAAAAGGCTGTTTTCATTAATAATTACAAAGTCTATTGGCATTAATTACTAAAATATCTATATTTTTGATATTGATATATATAGCAGAGCTCGAAATTAGCCTTTTTGCTTGGTAGCACTGGTGCTCCTAACTTTAAAAATGTAGGCGCATCAGTTAATATTTAGTCACACCCACCAATTATAAGCACTGTGACTACAAGATTTATACAAACAGATTTATTTGATTTGAAATCAGCACTAATCCAACTAACAAGCAAAAAAATATATGCATGCGTGAGGAAAATATGTCTCAACGTCTCAAATCCTGTCAATACAAGAAACTACATTTTTATAACATAACTGAGTGACCAAAATATACAGACCACTCGCCGGCCCTGCACGCACTGCTTGACATGAATGAATCTGTTAACGATATAACTGTGCTGTTCTCACGGGTGGTGTCTGCTATTGCACTGATGCTTTTGACATACTAAATGGTCGCTAATTCGAGCCCAGACATACTGTGAAAATTTCCTTGTACTGTTAAACATCATTTAGGAAATATTTAAAACAGAAAAAAAAAAAAATCAAAGGGGACTAATAATTCTGACTACAACTGTGTATATATATACACACACACACACACACACACACACACATATATATATATATATATATATATATATATATATATATATATATATATATATATATATATATACATACACACACACACACACACACATATATATATTTATATATATATATATATATATATTTATATATATATATATATATATATATATATATATATATATATATATATATATACATATATATATATATACATATATATATATATATATATATATATATATATATACATATATATATATATATATATATATATATATATATATATATATATATATATATTTGTTTAGTGTGTTCTTATAGATGGTGCATGTTCCCGTTTATGGACCTTTATCTTTATTTCTCCTGGACATTTAAATAATGAGCAAATGGGCGTTTTAGCTGAGGCTTTTTAATGTTTCATAACATATTTTCAGAAGTGCATTAATAATTAATCACAATTATTAATTACATTTGCAGATTTTTCAAGTATTTCAAAAGTTTTAATTTTCAGAACTATTTTGTTGTCTTATTTTACATTAACCCTTAAAAGAGCACTCATAAAACTACTAATTGTTTTTTTTATTGAACTGAACTTTTAAACTTTTGTGACTTATATATCTGTCTCTTCAGAATTTTGAAACAAATTGTTTATGTGGTGAGTTTTTGCTAAATTTGTTGAACATTTCAAAGCATTTCTTTTATTGTGAATGAAAATACACACATTTTTAATTCTCTATATTCACTTGATTTTCTCTTAAACTCAGCGATTGCGGAAACCCTGAATGGTCTATGTCAGATTTTAATATATATAGTATACTGTATAAGGTCACTACCTGACAAAAGTCTTGTCATTGATCCCAGTTGTAAAAGCCTTCTAGTTGATCATTTGGAAAAGTGGCAGAAGGTCGATTTTTCTGATAAATCATCTGTTGGACTGCATCCCAATCATCACAAATACTGCAGAAGACCTACTGGAACCAGCATGGACCCAAGATTCTTACAGAAATCAGTCAAGTTTGGTGAAAGAAAAAATCATGGTTTGGGGTTGCATTCAGTATGGGGGTGTGCGAGAGATCTGCAGAGTGGATGGCAACATCAACAGCCTGAGGTATCAAGACATTTGTGCTGCCCATTACATTACAAACCACATGAGAGGGCAAATTCTTCAGCAGGATAGCGCTCCTTCTCATACTTCAGCCTCCACATCAAAGTTCATGAAAGCAAAGGTCAAGATGTTCCAGGATTGGCTAGCCCAGTCACCAATATAAACATTATTAAGCATGTCTGGGGTAAGAAGGAGGAGGCATCAAAGATGAATTCAAAGAATCTTGATGAACTCTGGGAGTCCTGCAAGAATGCTTTCTTTGTCATTCCAGATGACTTTATTAATAAGTGATTTGGGTCATGGCAGAGATGTATGGATGCAGTCCTCCAAGCTCATGGGAATCATACATAATATTTATTCTTTTTTCCACTGCAGCATGTGTACATTACCATACTGTACATTGTTCAAAATGAGCTGTATAACCTGTGCTGCACTACCAACATCATTTTTCAATCATTTTACCTTTTAGGGAGCTGTTTATGAGAACGATTGTTGCAGTTGCAGTGAAGTTTTCCTCTGAGAATAGCTGCGTTAATGTGTGTGAGGATTTCTGTGAGATAAAGTAACATGACCCAGGACTGATAGATGATTTTGTGAGAGTAAGCAAATTCATAACACTCCCGGATCAGTTCATGACAGCCATTTCCCCGATTTCAGTCCTCTAGAGCCCCGGTATCACCAATAAACACTCATCATCTTCATCTTATAAAAAAAGCTCTCACGGCAGCGGCCTGCTCTAGACAACATGATCTGTCTGTCTGTTTTGTGGCTCTACGTTCAGGAAGCAGAAGTGTGAGAAATTAACGAATCGTTGCTAAATGTTGCCTGTGGTTGCAGACTCTCATATACGTCTGATAACAGCGTGTGACTGATAATGCTAGCATGTTTAAAAATGACTCTGAAGAAGGAACTGTCTGGTCTTTTAGGGTAAATCTAAGCAAGAAATAGACGAAGGACTGAAAGAGAAAATAAGAAAAGTGCTTTGCATGAGAAATGCACGCAATAATGTCTACGTGAGAATGAAAATGCACGTTTGTGGAACGAAGATGGATGGATTTATCTTCTATGGAAGATAAAACTAATTGAAATGGAACCAAGAGCGAAAGGGGAAAAGGAAAATCAGATTGGAAAATACATCATTCATCTTTATATTTCATCCATATTCTTATATTTCATTTCATATTTCATTTTATATTTCCATCCATTTATCCATCTACTGTTGTATCATCCCTTCATCCATCCATTGTAATATTGTTTTATCTTTTTTTTCTTGTTTCATCTATTTATCCATCTATTTGTTCGTCCAATCGCCCATCCATTATTTTATTGTTCCATCCATCAATCATTTTATCGTTCTTTCCATCTGTCCATCTATCCATAATCTTATTGTTCTGTCATCCATCCATCATTTTATTGTTCCTTCCTTCATTCCTTCCATTCATCCATCATTTTATTCTATCCATTCATCCATCATTTTATTCTATCCATCCATCCATTTTTATTTTGTTCCATCCATCCATCATTTTATTATGTGCATTCATTCATTATTTTATCGTTCCATCCATCCATCCATCCATCCATCCATCCATCCATCCACCCTTTTATTCTATCAATTCATCCATTATAATATTGTTCTATGCATCCATCCATCCATCATTTTATTGTTTCTTAATCCTTCCATCCATTCATCCTTCCATCCATCCATCCATCCATCATTTTACTTTTCCAACTATCCATAAACTTACTGTTGCTACCATCTGTCATCAATTTATTTTATTGTTCCTTTCTTTCAGCCATCCATCCATTCATCATTTTATTCTATCCATCCATCCGTTCATCCATTTTTATTGTTCCATCCATTCATTTTATTCTATCCATCCTTCCATCATCCATCTTTTTATAGTTCCTTTCACCTGTCCATCCATCCTTCCATCCATTCATCCATCATCCATCCATTTATCCATTATTGTATTGTTCCATCTATCCATCCATCCATCATTTTTTTCTTTCCATCTGTCCATAATCTTATTGTTCCTTCCATCTGTCATCCATCCATCATTTTATTGTTCCTTCCTTCCATTCATTTATCCATGAATCCATTCGTCCATTATTTTATTGTTCCATCCATCATTTTATTCTCACCATCCATCTATTCATCTATTATTTTATTGTTACATCCATCCATCATTTTATTCTCTCCATCCAACCATTCATCCATTATTTTATTGTTATATCCATCCATCAATCCATCCATACATCCATCATTTTGTTTCTTAATCCTTCCATCCATCCATCTTTTTATCGTTCCTTCCACCTGTCCGTCCAACCATCCATCCATTCATCCATCCATCCATTGTCATCTATCCGTACACCCGTCCATAAATCATTTTATTGTTCCATCTGTTCATCCATTCTTTTATTTAGTGTTCATTCCATCCATCCCTAAATTTATAGTTCCATCCATCCATCCATCCATCCATTGTCATCTATCCGTACACTCCATAAATCATTTTATTGTTCTATCTGTTCATCCATTCTTTTATTTAGTGTTCATTCCATCCATCCATCTCCAAATTTAAAGTTCCATCCATCCATCCATCCATATCTTTATTGTTTCATCCATCCAGCCATCTATCTATCTAAATATTTATTGTTGCATCCATCCATCCATCTATCATTTTATTGTTCCATCCATTCATCAATCTATAAATGTATTGTCATCTATCCGTCCGCCCATCCATCCATCTTTTTATTGTTCCATCCATTCATCCATCTATAAATGTATTGTCATCTATCCGTCCGCCCATCCATCCATCTTTTTATTGTTCCATCCATTCATCCATCTATAAATGTATTGTCATCTATCCGTCCGCCCATCCATCCATCTTTTTATTGTTCCTTCCATCATTCATCCATCCATCGGTCCATCCGTCCATCTGTTCATGTATTCTTATATTTAGTGTTCAACCCTTACATCCATCCATAAATTTATTGTAATTTCTCTCCATCCCTTCATCTAACTTTACATGTATTGTTCCATCCATCCATTTATCTGTCCATGCATTCATCCATTTTTCAGTTTATTGTTCAATCCATCAATTGTGCTGTTGTTACTGTATATCTATCCATCATTCTAATACTCCACCCATACAATAATTATTTTATCATTCCTTTCATCCCTCCCTCCATTGACCCATTTATCCATTTTATGTAAAATGAATTTAAGGTAGAACTTACTGAAATAGGACCAAAAGTGAAAAAAGGAAAAACACTTTGCATGAACACTTAGCAAATCATTTTGTTTTGAGAAGCAAAGAACTGCATGTAGTTGTAGGGGGAAGAAGCTTTGGAGGCTGAAAAATGAATGAAGGTCAATGGGACGACTCTATTGTGATTTTGTGTGTGAGAGAGGGAGAGAGATAGTGTGAGTGTTTGAGTGTGTGTGAGCACATTAATGAGAGCTGTGTGATCACAGTTTTGTCGTGTTTAATAATTCACTTGTCCTGGGACGGTCTCTTTGTGAACACATGTCCATTAGAGATGTCACACACCTCACTGCTTCTCTGTTTCTCTGAGCTCTGCTGTAATAGTCCAGAGGTCACAGGTTAGCATAGCAAACACATGACCTTTAACACTAATGTGCTCACACACTCTTGAAGCCATTTAGCACTGGTTAGAAATGGGCCCCAACAGGCGTAGGATCTCTTAAACGCACACATAAAGGCCTTCATTTGTCTGGAAAAAGAAATGTTTTTCTTATATTGAGTTTAATGGCTTTTGTCTTTAATTGGCAGGATGATGATGGTGCTCGTGGTTTTGAGAGAGCAATGGGATTTGAGCCTGAACTCGTGAGCACTTCCACTGGGTCACATCTCTGGCCAGTGGAGCTTTATGGTCATGCTTTATTTTTTTTACATCCAGGTCTAGAGTTCTTATGTAAAATTAAAGTATTTTTGATTATTCTTTATTTATTCTAAAGAAATAAATAAAGACACATATACAGTTACGGCCATTTTATTAGGTACACCGTATTAGTACAGGTGTGGTCTCTGTTGCTGTAGCCCATCTGCCTCATCCATTCATCCATCCATCCATCATTTTATTGTTTCTTCAATCCGTTCTTCCATCAATTTGTTTCTTGCATCCATCCATCCATCCATCCATCATTTTATTGTTCCTTCAATCCATTCATCCATCAAATTGTTTCTTCCATCCATCCATTCATCCGTCCGTCCATTCATTCATTATTTTATTGTTTCTTTAATCAGTTCTTCCATCAATTTGTTTCTTGCATCCATCCATCCATCCATCCATCATTTTATTGTTCCTTCAATCCATTCATCCATCAAATTGTTTCTTCCATCCATCCATCCATTCATCCATCCGTCCGTTCATTCATTATTTTATTGTTTCTTTAATCGGTTCTTCCATCAATTTGTTTCTTTCTTCCATCCATGCATCCATCCATCCGTCCATCCGTCCATTCATCCATCATTTTATTGTTCCTTCAATCCATTCATCCATCAAATTGTTTCTTCCATCCATCTATCCGTCCGTCCATTCATTCATTATTTTATTGTTTCTTCAATCCGTTCTTCCATCAATTTGTTTCTTTCTTCCATCCATCCATCCATCCATCCATCCACCCATCCATCATTTTATTGTTCCTTTAATCCATTCATCCATCAAATTGTTTCTTCCATCCATCCATCCATCCATCCGTCCATTCATTCATTATTTTATTGTTTCTTTAATCGGTTCTTCCATCAATTTGTTTCTTTCTTCCATCCATGCATCCATCCATCCATCCGTCCATCCGTCTATTCATCCATCATTTTATTGTTCCTTCAATCGATTCATCCATCAAATTGTTTCTTCCATCCATCCATCCGTCCGTCCATTCATCCAACATTTCATTGTTTCTTCAATCCAGTCATCCATCAATTTGTTTCTTTCTTCCATCAATCCATCCATCCGTCCATTCATCCATAATTTTATTGTTCCTTCAATCCATTCATCCATCAAATTGTTTCTTTCATCCATCCCTCCATCCGTCCATTCATCCATCATTTCATTGTTTCTTCAATTCATTCATCCATCAATTTTGTTTCTTCCATCCATCCAACCAGCCGTCCATCTGTCCATCATTTTATCGTTTCTTCAATCCGTCCATTCATCAATTTGTTTCTTCATCCGTCCAACCATCATTTTGTTCCAATTATCTGTTCATCCATCTTTCCACTACGGCCAATTTAACTTATTCAACTCATCTGTACCGCATGTCTTTGGACTTCTGGGGAAATCGGAGCACCCAGAGGAAAACCCATGCCAACACTTGGAGAACATGCAAACTCCACACAGAAATGCCAACTGACCCAGCTGGGACTCAAATCAACGACCTACTTGTTGTGAGGTGATAGTGCTAACCACTGAGTCACCGTGTCGCCTCGCAAAGAATGTTTAATTTCATAATGGCTTCATACTATAGACATCAACTTTACCCCCTTATTATTTATTAATAAAATGGTTGCATTTTTTTTTGTAAAAGCAATTGAACTGGCTTAGCTAAACGACCAAACTTTGACCTCCAGGTCGCTGTGGTTGAGCTGATGGCGACATCTGACCTGTGACCTCTGACACTCAAGAGTTGAAGAATTTAAACGCACAGCACAGATGATAGATTATGTGTGCGAGAAAGAGAGAGTGAGTTGCATCAGGCCGGTTATTTGTATAAACTCTCTCTCGCACTCTTTTCCTCTCTGGGGCCATGAAATGTTACTGCGACATCTGATACCACTTGATTGGGCCGAGGGCTGTCTGACCCACTGCCTGTCAGCAATTACCTCACGTTAAAAAATCCCCCTTGAGTTGCAAATTCAATCAGGCAGGGCTATCATTGCCAGCCCTGTCTCCAAACTACAGAGCTGTAAACCAGATTACTTGCGCCGACCTCTCTAAAAATCAGATCTCTTACCCGGTTGATCAATATCTGAATATGTCTACAGGCGGGCCGGGAACTCCTGGATGTCTTCTGGGTTTCTCAGATGGGACAATGAAGTCTTTAGATTAGAGTTTTTTGATGAACTGCAAAAAGACAGGAGAATGAGTTTAGTTGATGGTTCAGAACTTCTAAAGCTAGCAAATTATGGGGGAAATTGTTCAGTGGCGTCTAAAGTTACTTTCGCTTCTTTTACAGTTTGAAGGGGTTGTTCACTCAAAAATGAGAATGTACTCATTATTTACTCTCCTTTAGGTGGCTCCAAACATTTGAGTTTATTTTTTCTAGCGAACACAAAAGAAGATATTTTTAAGAATGCTGAAAACCTGTAACCCTTCACTTTCATAGTAGGAAAAACAAAAAATCGAAGTCAATGGTTACAGGTCTAAAAAAACTAAATAAATAAAAATGTGTGAAGTGTGAAGATGTTTTGAAAAATGCTGTTACCATTTACTTCCATTGTAGGAAATATAATTACAATGGAAGTCAATGGTTACAGGTTTTACAATTTTATAGAGCTTATATGATATTGGGTTATAGGATATTAGGATATGAGATATTATGTAAGATATTTTCAAGGATTATGCAAAACCTGTAGCCATAGACTTCCATAATGGAAAAAGCAAATACTATGGAAGTCAATGGTTACTGGTTTGCATGATTTTTCAAAATATCTGCTTTTGTTTTTGACTGAAGAACGAAAATCATAAAGGTATAAAAAGTAAAAAAAAATGTGGGAAGAATGTGTGATGTGTGAAGATATTTTGAAGAATGCTGAAAACCTGTAACCATTTACTTCAACTGTAGGAAATGCAATTGCTATGGAAGTCAATGGTCACAGGTTCTACAAAATTATATAGGTTATAAGATATTTTCAAGAATTGTGCAAAACCTGTAGCCATAGACTTCCATAATAAGAAGAGCGAATACTATAGAACTCCGAGGTTACCGTTTGCTTGATTTTTAAAAATAGCTTATTTTGTGTTCAATAAAAAAAAAAAAAAGTTTTTGAGTGAATAATGTGTGAAGTGTGAAGATATTTTGAAGAATGCTGAAAACCTGTAACCATTTACTTCAATTTTAGAAAATGCAATTACTATGGAAGTCAATGGTTACCGGTTTGCATGTTTTTTTCAAAACAACTTCTTTTGTTTTTGACAGAAGAACGAAAATCATAAAGGTCTGAAACAAAGTAAAAAAAAAAAAATTGTGAAGAATGTGTGAAGTGTGAATATATTTTGAAGAATGCTGAAAGCCTGTAACCATTTACTTCAACTGTAGAAAATGCAATTGCTATGCAAGTCAGTGGTTACAGGTTTCACAATATTATCTAGGTTATAAGATATTAGGTTGTAGGACATTAGGTTATAAGATATTTTCAAGTATTGTGCAAACCTGTAACCATAGACTTCCATAGTAAGAAAATGAAATACTATGGAAGTCAATGGTTACAGGTTTGCATGATTTTTTTTAAATATCTTAAATATCTCTATCTCTAAAATATCTTGTTTTTGATAGAAGAATGAAAATCGTAAAGGTTGGAAACAAATAAAAATAAAAAATGTGGAAATTGTAAAAATGTTTTGAAGATTGTTGTAACCATTTACTTCCATTGTAGGAAATGCAATCACCATGGAAATCAATGGTTACAGGTTCTACGATATTAAATAGGTTATAAGATATTAGGTTATAGGATATTATATTAGGTTGTATGTTATATAAGTATAAGATATTTTGAAGAATTGTGCAGACCTGTAACCATTGACTTCCATAGTATGAAAATCAAATACTATGGAAGTTAATGGTTACCATTTGCATTATTCTTCAAAAATATTTTATGTTGTGTTCAATGGAAGAAAGTCATAAAGGTTTGCAACAAATAAAGATTAAAAAAATGTTTTTGAGTGAACTATTCCTTTAACTTGTACAAGTACTTTATAGTGCTCATGTAAAATGAATGTTTTTTATCACAGGATATCCTTGGTGTGGTGCATTTGTGGGCAGGGAATGGTCATTTTTGACGTGATGATGGAGGAAGTGGTCATAATGGTGGTCGTAAGATCTCAAATGGAATTGACAAGTTATTTTTTACAGTATGTGTGATTCATGTCTGTTGTGCATTTCCTGGAAAGAAATTGATTGGCAGAGCCAGACACAATCTGCAGGCTTTAATTGTTTAAAAAAACTAAACAAAACAAAAAATAATAATGAAATTAATAAATTAAAAAAAAAAAAAAAAAAAAAATATATATATATATATATATATATATATATATATATGTATATATATATATATATATATATATATATATATATATATATATATGTATATATGTATATATATATATGTATATATGTATATATATATATATATATATATATATATATATATAATTATTTACTATATATACTATATATCATTAATAAATATAATTAGTAAATATAGTATTTACTATATATACTAATATTTACTTAAATGTATTATAATAAATAGATATAAAAATAAATAATGAATGAAAGTGTATGAGCTGAAGCCTTAGCACACACTGTAAAAAAAATCAATTGTATTAATATCCAGTTAGAACTATTTGTTTGGTAAACACAGCTACAGCTGTTTTTCTCATATAATACATCCTTTCAAAGACAGAAAATATTACTTTACGAACAGTATTGCACGTAATTTAAATAAATGTGCATATTATTCAATAATATTACTGAAAAATAAAATATGTTTATGCTGGCACATATTTCATGTGGGCCTAGTGACTGGTAAAGTTAATAATGTGGTAATGTTTGCATGTGATAAATGGTTACATGTAAGATGAATAATGTAGAGATTTACAGTATCTATTATCCTGAGTGCATGTGCATAAGTATACACCCTCCCCTTTCTATGTACTCCATGCATATGCTGTAGATGTTTTTTTTTATGGTGTGTGAGTGTGTGGTCAGCGCTGGACTCAGTGGTTTGGGTTTGACCACGGTGGCTCTCAGCTGTTGGCCATGTCTCTTGCACCTGATTGAAATGGGCATTATCATTTGTTAAGTGCCCTCTTTGCCTCTGGCCAATAACTCTTAACGCAGCCTGTGGTCACTTCTGAGCGATCGGGAGGGTAAAATATTCATCGCTCAGAAGTGGTGGTTTTCCTCTGGCCAGGTCTGAAAGCTTGGACTGGTTTTGTGCCTTTTAACCAGGCCTCTAAAACTTAGTCGCAGAGGAATTCCTGCTGTCAGTCTGAAAATAATGACCACTGCAGTCTAAAAAAATAATGATCAATGCACTCTGAAATAATGTTCACTGCAGTCAAAAATAATGATCACTGCAGTATTTAATAATGTTCAATGCCGTCAGAAATATTATTCATTGCAGTTTAATAATGACCACTGTGCTCTGATAATGATGTTCACTGCAGTCTGATAAAAATGACTGCAGTAGTCTGAAAATAATGTTCACTGCAGTCTGCTAATAATGTTCACTGCAGTCTGATAATAATGTTCACTGCAGTCTGCTAATAATGTTCACTGCAGTCTGATAATAATGTTCACTGCAGTCTGATAATAATTATCACTGCAGTCTGATAATAATGATCACTGCAGTATTTAAAATGTTCACTGCAGTCTGATAATAATGTTCACTGCAGTCTGATAATAATGTTCACTGCAGTCTGATAATAATGTTCACTGCAGTCTGATAATAATTATCACTGCAGTCTGATAATAATGATCACTGCAGTATTTAAAATGTTCACTGCAGTCTGATAATAATGACTACAGCAGTCTGAAAATAATGTTCACTGCAGTCTGATAATAATATTCACTGCAGTCTGATAATAATGACTACAGCAGTCTGAAAATAATGTTCACTGCAGTCTGATAATAATGTTCACTGCAGTTTGATAATAATGACTACAGAAGTCTGAAAATAATGTTCACTGCAGTCTGATAATAATGACCACTAAAGACTGATAATAATGTTCACTGGAGTCTGATAATAATGATCACTGCAGTCTGATAATAACCACTGCAGACTGATAATAATGACCCCTGCAGTCTGATAATAATGTTCACTGCAGGTTGATAAAAATGTTCACTGCAGTCTGATAAAAATGTTCACTGCAGTCTAATAATAATGACCACTGCAGTCTGATAATAATGATCAAAGCAGACTGATAATAATGATCACAGCAGTCTGAAAATAATGTTCACTGCAGTCTGATAATAATGACCACTGCAGACTGATAATAATGTTCACTACAGACTGATAATAATGACCATTGCAGACTGATAATAATGTTTACTGCAGTCTGATAATAATGTTCACTGCAGTCTGATAATATTGTTCACTGCAGGCTGATAATAATGACCACTGTAGACTGATAAGGATGTTCACTGCAGTCAGATAATAATGTCCACTGCAGACTGATAATAATGTTCACTGCAGTCTTATAAGAATGACCACTGCAGTCTGATAATAATGACCACTGCAGACTGATAATAATGACCACTGCAGACTGATAATGATCACTGCAGTATTTAAAATGTTCACTGCAGGCTGATAATAATGACCACTGTAGACTGATAAGGATGTTCACTGCAGTCAGATAATAATGTCCACTGCAGACTGATAATAATATTCACTGCAGTCTTATAAGAATGACCACTGCAGACTGATAATAATGACCACTGCAGACTGATAATAATGACCACTGCAGACTGATAATGATCACTGCAGTATTTAAAATGTTCACTGCAGTCTGATAATAATGTTCACTGCAGTCTGATAATAATGTTCGCTGCAGACTGATAATAATGTTCACTGCAGACTGATAATAATGACCAATGCAGACTGATAATGTTCATTGCAGTTTGATAATAATGTTCACTGCAGTCTGATAATAATGATCACTGCAGTCTGATAATAATGATCATTGCAGTATTTAAAATGTTCACAGCAGTCTGATAATAATGTTCACTGCAGTCTGATAATATAATAAGCGTTTTACAAGACGTTTTCCGCATTCAAACCCAAGCGATTTTCTGTCAAACAGAAAGGCCCGTGGACACAGAGACGTTTTTTGCTTGCGTTTTCCATTGACGTTTAACGCCTTGTGACTAAATAAAGGGCGTCAATGCGATCGTGCACATCAACACGCAAAACACCAGGCGCAAAAGCGTCATTTAAAAAAAAAAAACGCCTCATGCTCGTTTTTTTGATTTGATGAGCCGCGTTAAAAACTCCACCAATCAGATTGGCACTTTTGTTCACATACTCGGAGCTGCTGAAGTTACAGTAAACAGCACTTGTAGGCAAAACTGTCAATGCAAGTGCACATTAAAGAAGATGCCCAGAGGTAATATGAACTTGGAGCTGTTTGGAGCTCTGGTGAACAATAATAATTTCTTCATCGCTAGAGCTGGAGCTGCTGCTTGAACCATCTATGCTTGTTCGAGTCACCAGTAATTTTAACAACAAGCATGTAAACTTCCTCTCTTCCTCTTCTTCTGTGTTACAAACGGGTGTCAGAAGCTTAAAGTTGTGTAGCGCCATCTAACGTCAAGGAGTGATTTTGCATACTCTTCTGCTTGACGCCAGTGAAAATCGCTTGGGTTTAAATGCGGAAAAACGTCTCGTAAAACGCTGACAGTAAACACAAACGAAAAGCATCCCGATGTGTAGGAGCCAAGCATGCAAAATCACTTCTTGACATTAGATGGCGCTACACAACTTTAAGCTTCAGACACCCGCTTGTAACACAGAAGAGGAAGAGAGGAAGTTCACACGTTTGTTGTTAAAGTTACTGGTGACTCGAACAAGCATAAATGGTTTAAGTAGCAGCTCTAGCGACGAAGAAATGATTATTGTTCATGTCGCCTCTGGGCATCTTCTTCAGTGTGCGCACGGATTAACAATTTTGCGCTTGAGCGCCTCCATGTGCTGTTTACTGTAACTTCAGCAGCTCCGTGTATGTGAACAAAAGTGCCAATCTGATTTGTGGAGAAGGTTTTAACTCGGCGCGTTAAAACATAAAAACGAGCATGAGGTGTTTTTTTTTAAAATGTTTTTTTCACACGTTTGCGCCTGGCGTTTTGCGCGTTGATGTGCATGATTACAATGGTGACCTTTACATAGTCACGAGGCGTTAAACGTCAACGGAAAACGCAAGCAAAAAACTTCTCGGTGTACACAGGCCTTCAGGCATTGTGCTTAATAAGTAGGTTAATGTGAATGAATAGCAGTTATACCACATGTGTTATCAATACCACACGTATTATCAAAACGTCTAAATACCGATTCATAATATTAATAACAATTCCTTTTCTAGGAACTCAAAATGCTTTACACATTTTGGGGGCAATCTTCATTCATTCAATCATTCATTTTCTTGTCGGCTTAGTCCCTTTATTAATCCGGGGTCGCCACAGAGGAATGAACCGCCAACTTATCCAGCAAGTTTTTATGCAGCAGATGCCCTTCCAGCCGCAACCCATCTCTGGGAAACATCCACACACACACACTGATACACTATGAACAATTTAGTCTACCCAATTCACCTGTAACTCATGTCTTTGGACTGTGGGGGAAACCGGAGCACCCGGAGGAAACCCATGCAAAGGCAGGGAGAACATGCAAACTCCACACAGAAACACCAACTGAGCCTAGGTTCGAACCAGCGACCTTCTTGCTGTGAGGCGACAGCACTACCTACTATGCTACTGCCTCGCCGGGGCAATCTTCATCACCATAAATAATAAAAAATACATGAAAATTTAATTAAGAGGTTGTCATGTAACTTTCTTATTGCTATTATTACATCAATATTCTGATTATTGAAAATTATAAAAGTAATATATTACAACCTTAATCTTAAAAAAAAAAAGCAGTCAATTAAGCCACTCTTAAAAATCTTTAAAAATAAGAAACATTTTCACATCACATTCCTTAAGAAGTAAATAAGTAGCACATTTACAGTAGTTGCTGTTTTTAAGTGACTCAAGATTAGATTACTTTTAAAAGTAACTGTATTATTGGTGCACATAAAAACACAGTTATCACTGTCAAAATCTGAAGAAACAAAATCAGAGTCGAGGTGTGTCTAGCATTTTGACTTGGTGTCGTAAATCTGTGTTGTTTATAGACTATAAATGTGTTGTCAATCCTGCTGATGTAGGACATTCCCAGAGGTGTGAACCACAGAAGAGTTTCATTTACCTGTCAGGCTTTTTGATATGTCATTCTGCGATGCTCTGATTCATTTCTAGACGTGCTTTCGCTATGCTGCACGCTTCTGAATGTCCCCCAACCCTTCTGCGAATGTGCTGCGTGTCTCTGGGTTTTTCCAGCATCGAGTGCAGCTAAACCACAGGTCACATGAGAGCAGGCTGACCTTTAAAGAAGGGCCGCTCGCTGTCACTCCACTGCTGCTTATGGGAACGCAATGGAAATCAATCTGCGTGGTCTGTGGGACGGCAGAAGAATTGGGGTCGTTACTGATAAGTGCATGATAGGGTTTGACGTAATAAGTGTGCTGGCTTTGAAGCACATGAGAAATGCTGATTTGTTTGTTGATCATATTCATGCTTAGAGCTGCACGTCTGTCGGGTACTCATGTTTTTTTTTTTTAAAAGCAATCATGCAGTGGAAAAAAATGAAGTTTAGTTATTATTTGGAAACTTTTGTTCTAAATTGGTTATGTAGAAAATAAAATGTAAAAATGTTTAATAAAACGCAAATGCTTAGATGTCTGAAAATTAAATAAAACATAGTAAACCAAATAAAATATCAAACCAAATTTGACAAACCGGTGAATTTTTTTTTTTCGCTGTGTAGGATTTATTAATTTTATTCCTTTATTTTTATGCCAAGTACAGATGTCATTGTTTACACAGAGATATATTTTTTCATCAAATCCTAAATACACTGCCTAATATATTGAAAGTAATGATAATAAAATTAGTAAAGATTCATGTTTTAATATGGAAATTATTCATAAATCACTTTCTAAAAATATTTATTTTATAGATATTGTAATAGAGGAGTTGTCCAACACTTATGTACCTTTTTTATAGGGGTGTCAAAATTAATTGTTTTTTGGTGCACTGCGATAGAGACACAGACAATTTGGTATCGGTTCAGTAATTATCATAACTGGTTATTATGTAGTGACGTCATTTATCTCCTATGCGCTCTGTCGCGAGGGAGGTGAGCGCGAGTATTTACAACACTCAGCCAACTCAAGGCCGGCCCGTGGCATAGGCTGTATAGGCAAATGCTAAGGGCGCTGTACATTCAGGGGGGCGGCAGAAATGAGCGGGGTTAAGTTGGTTTTGTTTTCGATGTTCCTGACACATTCAGTTACAGACGGCAATAACTCAAAAACCTCTTACCCTAAAAAGATCTAAAGTGTGTTTCCAACAAAAAGACAAAGCTGGTTATGTTTCACAGCTGTCTTTTCCTTTTTTTTTCACTCGACATTACGAGCACTGCTCTGTTTAAGCCCTCGCGATATGCGTTTTTCGCGCTGAGCGGAGCTCTCAGAAGGGACCGTCAGAAAAGTGCTTCTTTTTTTCTGTTGTTTTTGTTTCGTTTTTTTTTTTTTGCTTCGCTCAGCGCGAGCTCTCCCAGCTAAACGCATATTGCGAGTGCTTAAGTGTGTGTGTGTGTGTGTTTGTTTGTTTGTTTGGTGCTGTCTGTGTTTGTGTATGTGTGTGAATGAGAGACAGTGTGGTGCTGTGTGTTAATACAGACAGCTTGTTATAGCCTCCCCCCAAAATATAACACTGTGTATGGAAAGCATCGTCAATGCACCGTGATGCTCCGAGATATCGAATTGAACCGAATCGAAGGCATGATAATCGTAACCGAACAGAACTGTGAGACCAATATAGGTTCAAATCTCTACTTTTTTATCAGAACAATCAGGCACGTGCACACATAGGGCGTAACCTGTCCTTTTTAGTCTTGGATAGAAAGTGCCCTTCCAAAATGATCAGAATTGCCCCCGCTCCACAAACACCCACCCACCCACCCCCGCGCACTATTCAGTTCACTCTTCAAATATTTTTTCCTGCACATGCCCCTTGTACAGTCTCTGCACCGGGCTGAGAACAATTGTGTACCTTCATTACAGTTGTACCATAAAAGGTACAGAACAGTATCATAAGAGGGATTTTCTGTACTATATAAGGTCCAACTTATACAAAGGTACAAAACTGTTCCTTAAAGAACGTTATTTGTACTACCTTGTACCTTTTTTGGAGAGTGTAGACAATATATATAATGCTATTGTAAATGTTTCTATTGTTCTTACTGGATAAAAACACAAAATACTAAGTAAAAACTTAATTTTGTGTCAGCAGGCAGAGTTTGACCCTTGCATTTATTGCATTGAAATATCCATTGAATCCAATCGGATCTGCCATTTCCTTCCTTTGTTTATTTATTTTCACTGTGTCTCTGTCCCACTCGTTCTCTCTCTCTCTTTCTCTCTCTCCTCTTCTTGTGATCTGTGTGTTTGCTCTCTGGGATGCAGGCAGTGGTTTCTGTTCTTTCGCTTCAGGCCTCAAATCATATCTGGAGGCTCTCGGGCGTCACACCGCCGGATCCGCCGCGCGCAGCCAGACCGTGGTGGCATGTTCGGTCAGCCATGCTGGCTCAACCCGCGCCAGTTGTGGCAGGTGTGGCCTGAGAACAGTGGTGGAGAGGGAAACTGCAGACTGCGCACCACACTGCCATTATCACATACTGCACTTCGCCACACACTGCACGCCACACCGAGATCTATAGAAAACCCTATTTAAACATCGCAGGGTGATATTTTTCACTCTAAAGCTGCCAGAGGACTAGTCTTCATAACGCATGGCTTGTTTTTGGCCTCGCAGGATGCAGATGTGCTGAATGAGTAATGTCTGCCTGTGTGGTTTTCATAGTTGACTGAGAGCTTGAAGCTTCACTATAAATGGGGAGAAAAGGAAATTAATCTAGCCTTAAGTTGTTTGCTGGTCTGAGATGGTTTAGCTGGTCTTATGTTTAGACTAGCAGACCTTTAAAACCAGCCAAACATATCAGTCTGACCAAGTTGGGAGTACAGTAAACCATCTTCAGTTGGCTTTAAAGGGGACCTATTATTCCTCTTTTTACAATATTTATAACAGGTCTCTAGAGTGTGTAAGTTTGAACTCAAAATAAACCACAAATAATGTTTTAGAACTCTTTAAAACTGACCCTTTTAGGCTTTGGTCCTAATTCTGGCATTTTGCTGACTGTCGCTTTAAATACAAATGAGGTTGTGATCTCTCAAAAAGAGGGTGGGGCTACAAATGCCTGTGTGTCAGCATAGTGGCAGATTCAAAAACAAGACTAATGTCCTATGCTAATGAGGGAAAGATAGTCACTAGTAGGCGGGGCCTCTAGTTTTTTACCATTAGAGGCTGGTTATATTTATACAGACTGTTGCCACACAACTGTTTAAACCACTTATAAAAGTGATTTTTGCTTAATAGGTCCCCTTAAATCATAAAAATGTTTTTTCAAAAGAGGCTACAAATAAATCTTTTCTTACTTTTTTTCTTTTCTACCTGTTGTTTTGGTCAAATAACCCTAAAATTACAATGGTATGATCTAATTTTTTTTTATATTGAAGTGTCTATACTTAGAAGTGTCTTAAAAATGGCACATCATTATTTTTTTTAAATGGAGTTAAAAAAATAAATGTTATAAATGTTAAATGTTCTTCTCACATATTCACATATTCAATTTAATAGTTTCAACTGTGTGTATGTGTATATGTGTATGTGTGTGTGTATACAGCATGACACTAAGATTTTTATTAATTCAAAAGTGAATATAGGCAATATATTTTGGTGCCACAAAAAAACAACGACATACAAAATACAAATTTTGACTACATTTTATATGTACACTCACTGGCCAATTTATTAGGTACAGCTTACTAGTCCAGGGTTGGACCCTCTTTTGCCTTCAAAACTGCCTTAATCCTTCATGACATAGATTCAACAAGGTACTGGAAATATTTTTCAGAGATTTTAGTCCATAATGTTATGATAGCATCACGCAGTTGCTGCAGATTTGTCGGCTGCATGTCCATGATACAATTCTTCCATTCCACCACATCCCAAAGGTGCTCTATTAGATTGAGGTCTGGTGACTGTGGAGGCCTTTTTAGTAAAGTGAACTCATTGCCATGTTCAAGAAAACAGTCTGAGATGATTTGCGCTTTGACATGGTGCGTTATCCTGCTGAAAGTAGCCATCAGAAGATGGGTATACTGTTGGCATAAAGGGATGGACATGGTCAGCAGCAATACGTGTGTAGGCTGTGGCGTAATGAAACTATGAAAATTTCAACAACATTACACCACCACCAGCCTGCACTGTTGATACAAGGCAGGATAAATCCTTATTTTCATGTAATTGATGCCAAATTCTGACCTTATCCTCTGAATGTCGCTGCAGAAATCGAGACTCATCAGACCAGGCAACGTTTTTCCAATCTTCTATTGTCCAATTTTGGTGAGCCTGTGCGAATTGTAGCCTCAGTTAGCTGACAAGAGTCGCACCCGGAGTTTTCTGCTGCTGTAGCCCATCTGCCTCAAGGTTGGACGTGTTGTGCGTTCAGAGATGCTCTTCTACAGACCTCAATTGTAACAAGTGCTTATTTGACTTGCTGTTGTCTTTCTTTCTGCTGGAACCAGTCTGGCCATTCTCCTCTGACCTCTGGCATCAACAAAGCTTTTACGCCCACAGAACTGCCGCTCGCTGGATATTTTTTCTTTTTCTGACCATTCTCTGTAAACCCTAGAGATGGTTGTGCGTGAAAATCCCAGTAGATCAGCAGTTTCTGAAATACCCAACCCGGCCGTCTGGCAGCAACAACCATGCCACGTTCAAAGTCACTTAAATCCCCTTTCTTCCCCATTCTGATGCTCTGTTTGAACTGCAGCAGATGGTCTTGACCATGTCTACATGCTTAAATGCATTGAGTTGCTGCCATGTGATTGGCTGATTAGAAATTTGCGTTAGCAAGCAGTTAGATAGGTGTACCTAATAAAGTGGCCGGTGAGTAAATTCTAATAGCTTGTTGCAATACAAAAGCAGGTCATAGCTTCAAGTACAAAACACTTAATATGCAGCAACATTTAATGCATATAATGTATGCCTTGAAACATAAACCAGTGATTTCAGAGCAGGATATTTTTACTACCAAACCGGAGACGTGACAGAAGACGTGAGACGAACAGAAAAGGACAGACGGCTGCTTTGAGAGAGAAAGAGAGAAAGAAAGAGAGACACATAGTGAAAGTAGAGACACTTGTTTGGGCTTCAGTGGAAGGACAGAAGACAGGCATCATCTGTGTATGAAATTCCATCTCAGGTTTAATATACAGTGAGTGTATGAAACTCAGCTCCGTCCAGCCGGGCCGCAGTGGTCAGGCCGCGGGCAGGATCACCCTCTCTATCCGCTCTCTTTTAAAATTTGATAAAGATCAATTGTCATTAGTTTCTCCTAAGTCGGGAAACTGAGCCCAGACTCTGGAAACCTCAGCTTGAGCTCACTATCAGCAGGTCAAAGCCATTAAAACCTCTACAGTGGCTCATATTTAGACCAAACCACGTGTTTATTCCCATGTTTGCGTTTTCTTTTATGTTCTAATAACTCAATTTAGTTGGTTTCACATATTAATAGAATTCCTGTTAGTAAATGTGCAATTCTGAACTTTAGCTTTTAATTTTACATGTTTTAGTTGATTTTTCTTTACTTTAACAACTAAAATAATAGTTTTTCATTTATTATTTAATTCAATTTTATATTATTTCATTTTACTTTTCACAAACATTTTTTTATTAGTACTATTTACTGTTTACTATTTACTACTTTACTATTTATCCTCCCTTATTTGTGCATTAAAAATGGTTATATAGTACATTATAAATTCCAAAAAAACCTTTTAAAAAATCTTTTATGCAAATCTGAAATAAAAAAAAATGCTTTAAACGGGTTTTATTATTTCTTTTTTTTCTCTCTGTAATAACAGGTGACAACTATAACAACCTTTTTTTCGATTACATATGGCTGTTATAATATATAAAAATATTTATATTAATTTTATTTACTCATTTTTAGCTTCTTAAGAGTTAAGAAATCAATATTTGGTTAAATAAATCGGATGTTCAATCGCAACCCATTTATAGAGCTTTCAAAAAAGCTTTCATTTGCAAAAACACACGACTCTATTTATTTTCATGTTTTTTTTTTCCAAATTAACCCTAAAATGCACAGTAATAAAAATATGATTTGCGGACATTTATAAAAAATCTTACAGATTTGAAATGAACTATTAATTTCTTATCCTGTGATTTTTTTTATTTATTTATATAAATCTGTAAATGGCATTTGTCTTATTAGAAATTGAAGGAAATGTTATCAGACTTTATTGAATTATCAAACATTAACATGTTACTACTCCCTACAGCACATGTTTCAAACTCAATTCGTGGAGGTCTGCAGCTCTGCACAATTTTGCTCCAACCCTAATCAAACACAACTGATTCAATTAATCAAGGTCTTCAAGACTAGAGACTATTAAGCAGGCTTGAGGTGAGGGGGTGGGGATGGGGATGGGGGGTTGAGCTAAACTATGCAGAGCTGTGGCCCTCCAGGAATTGAGTTTTAAACCACTGCCTTACAGTATAATTGATCCTTGACTAAAAAATAGCATTATAGTATGTTTCCAGGTACTGTTCATTGGTAAGATTAGCAAAAAATGCATTGTATGTGTCAAATATTTTTTTTTATTTTATGCTAAAAATCCTTAGACAATAAGTACAGATCATATTTCATGAGGATATTTTGTAAATCTCCTTCTGTAAATATATCAAAACAATTTGGTTAGTAATATACATAAGAACTTGATTTAGACCAATTTTAAGGTAATTTTCTCTATTTAGATTTTCTCTCAGATTTTCAAATAGTATCTTGGCGAAATATTAAGCACATACATGCAAAAAGTATTTATTCACCTTTCAGGAAATGTATAAATTTTTGCAAAAATTGACCGGTTTAGTGGTGCTTGGCCCTTGGTCACATTCTTTGATGCCAAAAATTCTTAGAAAATGAAGCATAGATCATGTTTCATGAAGATATTTTTTGTAAATATTCTTCCGTAAATATATTAAATCTTAATTTTTGATTTGTAATATGCATAAGAAGATTTTTAAAATCTCTCAGATTCCAGATTTTCAAAAAGTGTCTTTGCCATATATTGTTCTACCCTGACAAACCATACATCAATGGAAAACTTATTCATTCAGCTTTCAGAAAATATATAAATCTCAATTTCCAATCAACTTTAATGACTGGTTTAGTGGCCCTTGGTCACATATATAAAGTGCTCAGAATAATTGAGTACACCCCGTTTTGAAAATAAATATTTTTATTCACTCATTCAAAACAGATTCATAAAATTATACAGATATAATTTTTTTGTCACCAAACATCTCAAGAAACAGAAGGATAATGCATTTAAAGTTAAGCAAAACATTGCAAAAACAAAATTATAAACTATGTTTTCTTACAACAAAAATGTAAAGGCAATTTTATAAATATTTAGATTTTTTGACTCTCAGATTCCAGATTTTTAAATAATGTATTTTCCAAATATTGTCTTACCCTAACAAATACATAAATGCAAAATGTATTTATTCAACTTTCAGCAAATATATTAATCTTAATTTCCAATAAACTGACCCTTATGACTGGTTTAGTGGCCCTTGGTCACATATTTTTTTTATGCCAAAGTAGAGATCATCTTTCATGGATATATTTTGTAAATTTCCTTCCATAAACAATTTTCTCAATATTTGGATTTTAAAAAACTCTCAGATTGCAGATTTTCAAATAGTATCTTGGCCAAACATCGTCCTACCCTAACAAAGCATACATCAATTGGCGACATATTTATTCAGCTTTCATGTACATCTCAATTTCCAAAACGTGACCCTTATGGCTGGTTTAGTGGCCCTTGGTCACATATATACAGTGCCCAGCATAATTGAGTACACCCTGTTTTGAAAATGAATATTTTTATCAATTTCTCAGCAAATATATGTATATTTTGATGCATTTGAGAAAAACAGATTTATTAAACTGATATAATTACTGAAATAGTATTTTAGTCACAAACATCTCTAGGAATAGAAATATAATTCATTTAAATTGAAGCAAGATAATGCAAAAACAAAATTACAAGCTACAAATTTTCAAACAAATTATTTTGTTTTGTTTTTCTTGACTTCCAATTTTTTTTTCCCCTAACAAATGAAAAATAACTATAAAATAACTATAAATGTGGGTGTACTAGTTTTTGATGTAATTTATGTATTAGCCTCTCTGGTTGATTTCAGTCTTTGTTTCATTATGGCCAATTAAAATCCTGAAAATCAGCTTGCTTGCAATTCATCAAGCAGGATCATCATTGAGGCACTTGTGGCCGATCTGCGGCATTTCATCAGAATCTAATGTCCACCACAAGCCCAAGGAAAGGGATGCTCTTGCTGCTTCCCTCATTGGTTACCAGAGAAAAGTTGCGGCCTAAACCAGCTCTATACACTTACTTTTCATCGTGTTCAGCGGTGGTTTTTATGTAGTATCGTAAGTCTTTTATGGTTAGCAAATGCAATCCCTGTTACTCTTATCTCTGAGTGTTCGAAAACCTGCCTCACCTTGGTTTGTGGCAGTAAGCCTCAGTAACAGCAGGCTTTCCACATCTCTGTAAACACAAGCCAAACCTCATCACAAAAGATGCAGGCAAGGACCTCTTTTCCTCCTCACACGGCCAACCAAAGAGGCTTTTATTTTACCAGCCCCAATGCAGCCACGACATGGTGTTGAAGGGTCACCACAGGCCCTTTTTTTTTTTTTTTTTTGGGCTGGAGCTTGTGGCAAACAGCTGTAGATTCATAAAGCTGGGATTGGGTTATTGCGGGTGATATCGCTGATAACATCTTGCCACTTGTGAAATTACAGTATGTATTTCTCAATACCGGCTGTCTGAAAACAGCGCACCTAGACATGACCTCAGCTCGGGTGTTAAAATTGTGTTTCTCTGTTTCTTTACCTCCTGTGTAGAGCATCTGATATAATTTAAGGTGAGGTTTGACTATTGACTGTTAAATAGTTATTTAAGGTTGTAATAGTTAACGTTAGTTATTGTAATTACTAAACACATTTCGTCAGAATTTCGTATGGAATTATAAGGTTCTATCTGACATTTTTGTCAAAATTTTGTTATTTACATATTTTTAAGACATTGGAGATAAATTAAGGGCCCTTATAAATAAAGGGACTAAGCCGAAGGAAAATTAATGAAAGAATTTCTCGAGCAGAAAATCATCAAATTGGAATGATTACTCAATGATTATGCGAGACTGGAGAGTGGATTTTTGTTTAATTAAAAAAACTTTAATACTACTTATTATATCTACTGCGTGTATATATATATATATATATATATATATATATATATATATATATATATATATATATATATATATATATATATATGTATATGTATATATGTATGTATATATATATATGTATATATATGTATATATATATATATATATATATATATATATATATATATATATATATATATATATATATATATATATATATATATATATTAGGGATGTAACAGTATCAGAATTTCACGGACGGTATGGTAATACCTCAGTATGGTATTTATTGAGTAATTTACAGGAAAACAAAACTAATGAAAAGACTCGAAAAAAGTGCCAAAAGTACTTCTTTACCTTAGCACTGAACATATCAATGACATACAAATTAGCCATCAATCTGTAAGTTTTGAAACAGGAACTTCAATTTTTCAATTTTAATAACAAAAAACTATAAAACCATTTAGAAAAAATAAAGTTTCAATTTAGTATTGTTGAAAACTCATCGCATTCAACATTTAATCAGTCACTCACTTGGATAGAGATGAGGGTTTTTTTTAAAAGAAAAATTATCATATAAATATAATCTGGCAAAAGCGGGGATCTCTGGGCATTTACAATGTCCCCTGCAACAGAAAAAAACCCTCTCATTTGGGACTGAGGTTTCTGGGACCGAGAGATATGATTTAGCCAAGGTTGACCGCAGTGGGTAACGTTGTGCATTGTCTTTCCACCACTTGAGAGGACAAGTCATGAGTGAGATAAAGGTCTCTTTGCGGTACAAGTCAATGTCTGCATCAATCTAACAAGTGTGCTGTGTTCTGCAGTCCCCATGACTGTTTTTAGTTGTATTCCCCGACTTATATTTCACCACAGTCTGGCAGTGCCTGCATATTGTTTTTTTTTTTGTCTGTCACCTTTTCTCCTTTTTCGTATCTTTTTAGAAAGAAACCGAAATACTTCCACACATCCGATTTAAAACCCGCTTAAGGTTCACACACTCCATTTCCGCATTACTGGATCTGTAGTGACAACAGAGCGCAAAGGATGATGGCCACGCCTAGGCTGATGGGAATTGTAGTTCCCGCTACCTCCCGTTCGCGTCATTCGCCTGAGCAAACTTTTCTCAGAAATATAGTTTTAATGAGTCATGCGCCTACGGGGGCGTGCAACAGGAGAGGGCAAATTCTTCAGCAGAATAGCACTCCTCCTCATACTTCAGCCTCCACATCAAAGTTCCTGAAAGCAAAGAAGGTCAAAGTGCTCCAGAATTGGCCAGCCCAGTCACCAGAAATGACCATTATTCAGCATGTCTCTGGTTAGATGAAGGAGGATGCATAGAAGATGAATCCGAAGAATCTTGATGAACTCTGGGAGTCCTGTAAGAACGCTTTTCTTTGCCAAAGGCATGATCATATTTTATTTTGGTAAAACAAGCGTAATCTAGAGGCCTTTGCCTTTCATATAAGCCACTTCTGATACCAAATGATCAACTAGAAGAATTATATGTTGTTGGTTAGACTTGGATAAACAACAAGACTTTTGTCAAGTA
Source organism: Danio rerio (assembly GCF_052040795.2). NCBI lineage: Eukaryota > Metazoa > Chordata > Actinopteri > Cypriniformes > Danionidae > Danio > Danio rerio. The sequence goes on along the minus strand of NC_141033.1, from coordinate 47,938,253 downwards.
GTGTATAGCTTTTAGTAAAAACTATTAAAACTGTTATTTGAAAAATGGCCACCATGTGAAAAACATTAATACTTTTTCCCTCTGAAAATCCCTTTTTTTCTGAATGCCCATATATTTATCCAAAAAGTACCCTTAAATATATATATATATATATATATATATATATATATATATATATATATATATATATATATATATATATATATATATATATATATATAATATATATAAATGCTCTAAAAACACCTGAAAAGAAAGCACTGAAACACCTAAGCATTATCAGTTCCTTGAGAACGGCACAAAACAGAGGAGATGGAAATTCTCAGGATTTTCCAGCACAAGTCAGCGGTTCAGGGTTTAGCCACAACAGAAAGTCAGACTTCAGAGTCGAAGTGGCTTTCCATGGGTTGGTCTGCCTGAGTTTCATATAGTCAAAACTAATACATAAAGCTAATTAGACCTGTCATAACCTGTCCTGTTGAGGGTGAGGTGTGGTGTCACAGGGCAGGAAGACTGGTCTGTGGTGGGAGTTCTGGTTTCTTCAGATGTCATTCACTTATACTGTAATAATAATAGTATTTCATGCTGCTGTATTGTGTATCACTGCAGAATGACACTCCAAATTTACAGTTTAAAGGGATGGTTGCTCATGACAAATTGGTCACCATTTACTCATTCTTAAGTGGTTTCTCCTTTCTGTTGAACACAAAATGGACAAACATATTTAGAAAAATAAACTGATTACCTGATAACTTATCGATAAGTGGAGGTCGTTGACTCTGATCGTATGCAGAAACAAATTACAATGGAAGTCGGCTTCTACTAGTTCCCAAAGTTTTTCAAATAAATAGTAGAGTAAATAAATGTTGAAAGAACTATGCATTTAAGCCATACTCTTTCACTTCAGGGAAATACACCTTAAACATGTACTTCTGTTATTATTTACTGCATTGTTCTGACTTTTTTTGGCCTCCAAGACCTTCCCCATGGGTTTACTAGATAAGAATTTAATTTCAATCTATGCATTTGGCATGTTTTAGAGGGGATTTCTGCACAATTTATTCAAGATCCATTCTCAGAAGTTGTTACGATTTAAAAGATGTTAAATAAAGGGGAAGAGGAGTAACATTAATTTTTGGGTGAAACACATAAGCAACCACACAACATCAATAAATGAGGGACAAAACCAAGACCAGCTAAATGCAATACGTGATTTTATTTACAAAAATAGTGATAATAATGAATGCCAAAAAAAATGTATATAGAAAGATTATTGAATATTTACAAGGAGACATTGAATTTCACAGATAACAAATGACATAAGATGTTTGACCAGATATGGAAGAGTTGGAGAAATGAGACGCGGGCGGCATCCAAACAATAAAAATAAATAAAACAAAAGCAATCTATTTGGCCCAATCTCTACCCTATCTATCCAAAATAAAAATGCAGAAGTTATTGAAAAGAATCTTCGCGTCTATTACGCACTACCTAACCTACGCTGATCTCTGATGGGAAAACAAAAAGTACAGTGGGTGGAGCACGCCCCTTACCTAGTGTGTCTAATACAGAGATATTCAAACTACTTGTGCACAATGTATGTCGCACGACATTCTTACCTGTCCCACTCTCCAACCTCAGATGCGCATGACACCGACGGTAGACAAATGGAGAACAAATAACGGACAGATACCAAATTGTAACACACAGTAGACATATATCAAAAAAAAACACTGACACACAGCACAACACAGAAATTCAGGGCCTCCAGAGTAGCGTCCTGTCACCACTTTTATGCCACGGTGGCAGCGGCTGGATTGGAGACCTTGGATGACGTCAAGGGGGGCACGGCAAACAGCTGGGCAGCGGTAGCCAATCGGAGCCACTGTATAGGTGGAAGCGGGAGAGAGGTAGAGAGCAAGCGAGCACGGAGAGAGAGAGAAAGAAAGAGACTAGCAAAAAAAATATATATATATATATAAATAATAATTACGCAACACAGAAATATACAGGAATGTAACAGAAGTAAAGGTACAAATCTGTCACTGCGATAAAGGTTTGTAACCACTTGAGAGAGAAAGTAGAGTAAATAGTAAGTCAAATTTAATTTTGGGTGAACCATCCCTTTAAATTTCATTGAAAACCATGTTCTCAACATTGGATGATGAAAAACTGACATTTTTTACAGTGTATTTTGACTGTGAATAATTTTGTTGCATCCTTAATTTTTTAAGCTGAATCAAACTAACTTTACAATTTATTTTAATGTGCATCCATTCAAATGGCCTAAAACATCAATGGCCTATAAGCACAGCTAGTGTTTTTCAGCCAGTGATGAACTTCAAGTGAAAGCTTTGTGACTATTTTCGATTTCATAAGGTTTTTTGCATCGACATTGAAAATCATTAAAATATAATCAGTTAAATAGACTTAAGCATCCATTTGTTTGTTAAAGCATAAAAAGAGATGAAAGACGCCATCATTAGCAGCAGGCTATCGCAAAAACTCCATTCTCAATACTGGGGTAAAATTTAATTTCCATATTTTAGAGACTTAGTGCGTAAAAATATAATTTAATGCAGTGTTTCTTGTTTGGTCTACTTTATATCGTCAGCCAGGCAGTGCCGATCACTGTTTTTTAAAGAAATCAGATCTTAAATGCAGTAATTTTGTATGGGATGACAATTCACCAGAAGCCCTAAATTACACCCCATTAAGTTTGGATTTGACTATGGAAGTAAATTGTTACTGGTTTCTAACATTATTCAAAGCATCTTCTTTTGTGTTCAACAGAAGAAACTCAAAATATAGGTTAAAACTACATGAGGAACAATTAATAATTGGTTAATTTTCATTTCTGCATGAACTATCCCTAACAATCTAACAAACTTGACGCTATTTGACCGTATACCAAGTAAAATGACTTAAAACATCAAGTTAAAATGTGAATAACTTATTTTTTTTGTAATTGAATTTTTTTTATTTGATTTTTAACTTTTATACCCCTCACAACATAAAATTCACAATTCAAAATCGACATTCAGGAAAATAATGTAAACAAATTATAATAAAAATAATAGCAAAACAAAAATCATAACAAATATAAAATAATACAATACAATATAACAAGACGGTCAAATTGACAACCCTTCAATTTTCTTTTTATGTGCTCTCCAAATATTGCAAAAAGCTACCTCATTTCTGATTAAAAGTATGGGTGGATTCCTGAAGTCTTGCCAACATTCGCTCATATGATGCAGTAGAAGTCATCAGTTCAATCCAATTCTTAAGTATCTGAGTTCGCAGCACCAGTCTCGCAACAATAATACATCCTGCGACGACTAGCCCAGTCTGTGCTTTAGATATTACGTTCTGTAAAGTGGATGCATCACAAAAAAGACAGACTCCTGGCGAGTAAGGTAAAGGTTGTCCAAGCCATTTCTCTAGGTTTTGAATAACTCTTGTCCAGAATGGAGCCACAAAATGACAGCTCCACATTAAATGTAAAAAAAGTGCCAACAGAATGACCACATTTCCAACAGTGTTTATTTTTTCCTAATACTATCCTATGCATTCTTACTGGGGTCCAGTAATATCGATTAATTATCTTATAATGTATGAGTTTACTCCTAACATCTCTCACAGTACCCCCTATACCAGAAACTACTGCCTCACATTCGTGTATAACTTATTTATAACTTTATTATACATAATAAAGTTTGGACTTGACTATGGAAGTAAATTGTTACTGGTTTCTAACATTCTTCAAAGCATCTTCTTTTGTGTTCAACAGAATAAAAAAACTCAAAATAGATTAAAACTACAGGAGACGATTAATGATTAGTTAATTTTCATTTTTGCGTGAACTATCCCTATTAATCAAACTAACTTGACATGTTATTTCAATGTACATCAATTAAAATGACTTGAAACATCAAGTTAAATGTGTATAACTTATTTATAACGTCATTATAAATAATAAAGTGTGGACTTGACTATGGAAGTAAATTGTTACTGGTTTCTAACATTCTTCAAAGCATCTTCTTTTGTGTTCAACAGAAAAAAAGAAAGTAAAAATGGGTTAAAACTGCATGAGACGATTAATGATTAGTTAATTTACATTTTTGCATGAACTATCCCTATTAATCAAACTAACTTGACATGTTATTTCAATGTACATCAATTAAAATGACTTGAAACATCAAGTTAAATGTGTATAACTTATTTATAACGTCATTATAAATAATAAAGTGTGGAATTGACTATGAAAGTAAATTGTTACTGGTATCGAACATTCTTCAAAGCATCCTCTTTTGTGTTCAACAGAAAAAAAGAAAGTAAAAATGGGTTAAAACTGCATGAGACGATTAATGATTAGTTAATTTACATTTTTGCATGAACTATCCCTATTAATCAAACTAACTTGACATGTTATTTCAACGTACATCAATTAAAATGACTTGAAACATTAAGTTAAATGTGTATAACTTATTTATAACGTCATTATAAATAATAAAGTGTGGAATTGACCATGAAAGTCTATTGTTAGTGGTGTATAACATTCTTCAAAGCATCTTCTTTTGTGTTCAACAGAATAAAGAAACTCATGAAGCTTTATAACCACGAAAAGAGTGAGACAGTACAGTAAATACTGAGTAAAATTTAATTTTGGGTGAACTATCCCTTTAAATTTAGTTGAAAAACATACTCTGCATTGGATTATGACAACCTAGCATTGTATATAATGTATTTTGACTATGAGTTTTAAATCACAAGCCAATTAAATCAAGACTATATGTGAATATAAACTAATAATATCATTTAGATCAAGGCAGATATTAAAACAATTGCGTTTAACGAACTACATTTTTAGAGAGAGCACTAAATAACAGGTAAAACTCTGCATATTCTTATATTGACGTGCAAAAAAAAAGAAAAACACATTTCTCCAAGGATAAATAGCAGCCTCTGGTCCGTTCCCACGCCGAACATCTGACTGTCTCCCCTTTCTGTGAGAGAAGTCTGAAAACCACTGCAATGGCCATCAAAAAACCAACAACTTCCTCTGTCGCCTGCTCACTTCCTGTTTCTGCGTCTGAGGGCCCAACGGTGCTATGATGATTAGCCGGGGCCTTTGCGTGACAACCAAGCAGCCAGACGCTTTAGTTTCCCCCATTCAGACCGGAAGCAGCACTATTGCAACGGTAAACTGTTTCTCACTTCTGCTGCGGCAGACGCTCACACACATGCCGTCTGAGCGTCTTATAAAACGGGTATTGTTTTGCTTCTTATTTTTTTGCAGAATCATCTGTGAAATCTGTCTGCCTGTCAAAAACAGGAAGCGTGACTGAGATCTGATAAAGACCCACTCCGTTTCATCAAGATCACACGGGCATCAGTCATCAGGTGTACTGGCCAATGATTTATTCTCATTTCAATATTTGCATAAATTGTGTCAGTCGTAATGTGTTAAGGTCACACTTTAAAGTGCACATGAAATCAAAACTAACCATAGGGATTTTGTTAGCTTACTAATCACCTGCCAATTTTGGGGTAAACAATTCATCTGTGCATGTCATTAAGAAATAAAAAAATAGCTTGCCCTTTGAAAACAAAAAAAAAGCCAACATACTGTTATACTACATAAACTTAATAATCTTCTTCTCCTCCAGAGACTAATTTCTATATGCATCTCCTTTTAGACCTTTCAAACTCCAAACACACTCCAGACCTTTAAACTGGTCTGACTCAGGTTGCTATAGCTTTTCCAACTGATCCGACTTTTGGTTTTCCGAAAACGGACCTGAAAGTTTGGAAAAGCCCCATTGACTTAACATTGGACCAAACTTTGTGACCTCATAACTTTGCGCCAGACTGTCATACAGACTTATAGTTGGGCTCATTTAACTCAGACTACCAATCTGTCAACCACTGATGACCTTTCAACTTACTAGTCACACCTTAGCAACCACTTACGGCCCCCTAGCAGCAGTCCTATAGACTTCCATTATAAAAAAACTGCCATTGACTTTAAATTGGACATTCTAACACCATACCAATCCATACTAGAAACATGCTAATTCATACTAAATTCATGCTAACAGCATGCTAATTTATATTATGCTAGAAACATGCTAGCATGATAATTCATGCTAGAACCATGCTAACTTATGTTAGCAACTGCCTAGCAACTACTCAGAACACCTTAGCAACCACCTAGCAACATCTCAGAACACCCGAGCTATAGCTTAGCAACAACCTAGAACACTTTAGTAAGCGCCTAGCAACACCTTAGCAACAACCTAGAGCACCTAAGCGATTGCCTAACGACCACCTAGCAACACCTTAGCAACAACTCAGAACACCCTAGAAACCACTCAGAACACCCTAGCAACCGACTAGCAACACCTTAGCAACCACCTAGCAACATCTTAGAAACCACCTGGAACATCCTAGCAACCACCTATCAACACCTTAGCAACAACCTAGAGCACCTAAGTGATTGCCTAACAACCACCTAGCAACACCTTAGCAACAACTCAGAACACCCTAGAAACCACTCAGAACACCCTAGCAACCGCCTAGCAACACCTTAGCAACCACCTAGCAACATCTTAGAAACCACCTGGAACATCCTAGCAACCGCCTAGCAATGCCTTGGCAACCACTCAGAACACCATAGCAATTGCCTTGCACCATCTTAGCAACTACCTAGCAACCACTCAGAACACCCTAGCAACCACCTAGCAACACCTCAGCAACCGCCTAGCAACACCTTAGCAACAACCTAGAACACTTTTGCAACTACCTAGCAACACCTTAGCAACAACCTAGAACACCTAAGCAATTGCCTAACAACCACCTAGCAACACCTTAGCTACCGTCTTGCAACCACTCAGGGCACCCTAGCAACCATCTAGCAACACCCTAGCAACCGCTCAGAAAACCCAAGCAACTGCCTAGCAACATCTTAGAAACCATCTGGAACATCCTTACAACCGCCTAGCAATGCCTTAGCAACCACTCAGAACACCCTAGCAACTGCCTAGCACCATCTTAGCAGCCAACTAGCAACCAATCAGAACACCCTATCAACTGCCTTACAAGAAACATGCCAATCAATACTAGAAACATGCTAACCTATATGTAGTTAAAACTGTTTCAAATTTCTTAAAAACTACTTTGATTATTTAAACTTTAAACCTATTTTAAACATTCAGACTAGGCTTTCTCAAGCCACCATAAAATTTTCTTCAAACTTTACTTTTCTCGTCTTTAATTGAAATCTGAAAATGCACTCCCTGTTACTTTGCTGGTCAATTCTCAGATTAGGTCTGTCTGAGGTAATGGGCGTGGCTAACATACTTAGCCACGCCCCTTCAGCTGTCAGTTTTGACAACAAACAGAAATGGTGAGCAGGAGGTGTCTGTTAGTTTGTAATAACTCTCCCAAACCCTTTTCCCAACCTCTCTTAATGAAATCCCTACTTTACTACATCCAATCAGCTTACAGTAGAAAAAAACAAGACACGCCTACTGTTTTTCCATTTAATATTCCAATTTTCTGTTAACTGCGTCACAATACGAAAAAAACAAAAAACCATTGCAGCTTCTAGTTTATGCTGACATTGCCAAGACAACGAGTTGGTCATAAATCTGTCATAAACATGACTGTCATGAAGCCATTAAAATGTGTTGTGACGGTACACTTACCGGCCACTTTATTAGGTACACCTGTCCAACTTTTTGTTAATGCAAATTTCTAATCAGCCAATCACATGGCAGCAACTCAATGCATTTAGGCATGTAGACATGGTCAAGACGAACTGCTGCAGTTCAAACCGAGCATCAGAATGGGGAAGAAAGGTGATTTAAGTGACTTTGAACGTAGCATGGTTGTTGGTGCCAGATGGCAGGTCTGACTATTTCAGAAACTGCTGATCTACTGGGGTTTTCACAAACAACCATCTCAAGGGTTTACAGAGAATGTTCTGAAGAAGAGAAAATATCCAGTGAGCGACAGTTCTGTGGGCGCAAATGCCTTATTGATGTCAGAGGTCAGAGGGGAATGGCCAGACTGGTTTAAGCTGATAGAAAGGTTACTCAAAAAGGCAGATGAGCATCTCTGAACGCTCAACACGTCCAACCTTGAGGCTGATGGGTTACAGCAGCAGAAGACCACACCACGTGCAACTCTTGTCAGCTAAGAACAGGAAACTGGCGCTACAATTCACACAGGCTCACCAAAAATGAATAATAGAAGATTGGAAAAATATTGCCTGGTCTGATTTTTTGCTGTGACATTCAGATGGTAGGGTCAGAATTTGGCATCAACGACATGAAAGCATGGATCCATCCTGCCTTGTATCAATTGTTCAGGCTGGTGGTGGTGGTGTAATACTGTGGGGGGTATTTTCTTGGCACACTTTGGGCCCATTAGTACCAATAGAGCATCGTGTCAGCACCACAGCCTACCTGAGTATTGTTGCTGACCATGTCCATCCCTTTATGACCTCAGTGTTCTGATCTTCTAATGGCTACTTCCAGCAGCATAACGCACCATATCATAAAGCGTAAATCATCTCAGACTGGTTTCTTGAACATGACAATGAGTTCACTGTACTCAAATGGCCTCCACAATTACCAGAACTCAATCTAATAGAGCACCTTTGGGATGTGGTGGAACGGGAGATTCGCGCCATGGATGTGCAGCCGTCAAATCTGCAGCAACTGCATAATGGTATCATGTCAATATGGCCCAAAATCTCTAAGGAATATTTCCAGTCCCTTGTTGAATCTATGCCTCAAAGGATTAGGCAGTTCTGAAGGCAAAAGGGGGTCCAACCCGGTACCAGTAAGGTGTACCTAATAAAGTGGCCAGTGAATGTATATTAAATGTTAATATTTATTTCTAGATGTTTTCTCATTTTCATATTATTTATTTTGATAAAGTGAAATTAAACATACATCATGCGTTGCGTAATTATTGTAGCATTGACTTAAATGTTAATGACACTTGTTGACATTTTGATTTATGCATATGTGTGGGTTTTGTCTTTTCATTTTTATTTGGGTTATTATTAATTTTTAGACTCATAAGCCATGACTCAACGCCTCTTTTGACTGTTTCTTTAGAAAAAAACAATGTGAGAGAATTGATTTTGAGCACTACTGATTTTAGGTCTGCAGTTTCCATGAGTCACTGGACATGTCATAAAGTCTGTCCACTAAAGCTGCAGTTGCATTTATCTCATCATAAGCATCGCATAGTGCTGAGGTCATTTTCCATCTTTCATTCTGCAATACATTGATGAGTTGTTTATCAGTGGAAGTTTTGACGGTGCGCAGAAGTAAACAGGAATCGAGAAAACCGGTTGAGGCTAGTTGCGTGCTGGTTTAGATGGGTTGATGCTGATTTAGGTAAAGCTGGTGGGACTGGTTGACCGTCAGGGTTTTTCTGGTGATATTGGTCAATCAAGGAAGTCTTGCTTACTTCATTTCACAAGGCGATTTCACTCTAATGTAATATAATATAATATAATATAATATAATATAATATAATATAATATAATATAATATAATATAATAAAATAAACCTTTTTAATATAAAATAATATTGTAACAATATAATGTAATGTAATATAATATAATATAATACTGTTTAATATAATATAATATTTAATAATTATATAATTTAATATTTAATAATAATATAATAAATGTTTGTAATATAATATAATACAATATTGTAATATAATATAATCTACTGTAATGTAATTTAAAATAATATAATATATAATACTGTTTAATATAATATAATTTTAATAATAATACACTATACTATTGTAATATAATATAATACAATATAATGTTATGTAATAATATAATATGATATAATACCATTGTTTAAAATAAAATAATATTTAATAATAATTTAATATATTATAATATAACATAATATTCTTTAATATAGTGTAATATTGTTTTTTAAATTTCTCAATTATTTATTTATATTATAAAAATAATGTATTTATAAAATTATTGAAAATTTAAATTTCACAAATACTGGCAAACACAACCTATTTTATTTAATTATTTACTTTTTTATTAGATCTATTTTCACTTATTTAATATGCATTTGTAGTCATCTATCAAAAAAAAAAACACCTCCCTCATCAAGAACATCCTTTCTCTGATTGGTGTTTGTTGGCACAAGAGGCGGGATCAACCTGTCACTCACATGAGATCCATCAACAGCACACCACAATCATCCAATCAACTCCCATGGACAAAATCAAACCCCGCCTCGCATTTTTGTCCAGTTCAAGAAACCGTTTTACTTAGATTTACATAAAAAATAGGGAGAAACGTCTATCACAACATCCCTTCCATGCCAAATTCAAGTAATTCCTTGGACGTTTTACCTCCAAATAGAGTGAAACGTCAAAATTGCTAGTTTATAGCTTTTATATGCCTTTTATACGTCTATCTTGTAACCAGCAGTTACTAGTTAGTGTGTGGGTTTCCAAATGTCTATATCAGTTTCAATTCACAGTATTAACAAACCATTTACACTACCAGCTTAATAATGAGCTGTTTATATAGTTATAAGGTAGAAGTTGAGTTTAAGTTTTGTGATTGGGGATGAGTTATACTTTAGAACTACTAATGAACAGTTCATATCTTAATAATAGACAGGCAATGAGCAAGTAGTATCTGTCTTTCGGATGAGACATTAAACTAAGGTCCTAACTCTCTGTGGTCATTAAAAATCCCATGGCATTTCTTGTAAAGAGTAAGAGTGTAACACCGGTGTCCTGGCCAAATTCCCTCCATCAGCCCTTACCCATCACGGCCTCCCAATCATCTCCATCCACTGAATTGGCTTCATCACTGTCTGTTCATTTCACCAATAGCTGGTGTGTGGTGAGCGCACTGGCGCCGTTGTCCTGTGGCTGCCGTTGCATCATCCTGGCGGATGCTGCACACTGGTGGTGGTGTGGAGAGACCCCCCTCCTCATGATTGTGAAGCGCTTTGGGTGTATGGCCATACACGATAAATGCGCTATATAAATAGACATTATATTTACATATGAATTGCAACCTAAACTACAATGTTAGCAAAGTTTTTTATTATTATTTTTTTATACTGCGCTAAAGCGAAAGCACATCGAGAAATCACCATATAATAAAATAAATTTGCAATGCTAATGCATGTGTCACACTATGATATTTTAGTGTCACTTAAAATTGTAATATTAATTGTTTTTAGTAAAAGTGAATTGCTTTTTTTAAATTTTAGATAAATTAAAAGCTAAATGAAGAGTGTTGTAAATAAAACAGAATTGCTAGTTTATATATTTTATACGTCTTCTTGTTCACTTCTGTATCTTGTGACCAGCAGATACTAGCCGGTTTGTGGGTTTTCAAATGTCTATGTCAGTTTCCTTCAAGTTTATGGCAAACTTTTTGGTAACACTTTAGATTGGATCACAATTTACAGTACTAACAAACCATTAACTAACACTACTAAAAAAGATGTTGCATGCAGAACTGTTGCAACTGTTATTTGTGTTGAATTTAAACAAACAAATTAAGTTTAATAATGTTCAACTTAATTTGTTGGTTTAAGTTCAGCCCAAATAAATAGTTTACAATCTCTTAACGTAAAAAAAAAATTGAGCAAATCCAAGGAATCATCTTTGAATATTTTTTTTTTCAGTGATATAGCTTCATAAATTGAATGAGCTGTTTATTATTGGTAAAGTAGAAGTTGGGTTTCGATTTTGAGATTAGGGATGAGATCATACTTTTTAACTGCTAATGAACAGTTCATATCTTAATAATAGACAGGTAATAAGCAAGTAGTCAATAGTATCTGTCTTTCGGATGAGATGTTAAACTGAGCTTCTGACTCTGTGTTGTCAATAAAAATCTCAAAACGGTTTCCTTCAAGTTTATAGCGAAGTTTTTGGCAACACTGTAGTTTAGGTAAAAATTCACGGTATTAACAATCCATTAATTAACACTACCAGCTTAATAAACTACCAAGTAGCTGTTTGTTAATAGTTAGTAAGGTAGAAGTTGAGTTCAGCTTTTGGGATTAGGGATGAGATCATACTTTATAACTACTGCACTAATGAACAGTTCATATCTTGATAATAGACGTTAGAGATAGAGACGTTAAACTTAGGTCCTGGCTCTCTGTGGTCATTAAAAATCCCATAGCACTTCTCGTAAAGTGTAGGAGTGTAACCCTGGAGTCCTGGCCAAATTCCCTCCATCATGGCCTCTCAATCATCCACATCCACTGAATTGGCTTCATCACTGTCTGTTCATTTCACCAATAGCTGGTGTGTGGTGAGCGCACTGGCGCCGTTATCCTGTGGCTGCCGTTGCATCATCCACGCGGATGCTGCACACTGGTGGTGGTGTGGAGAGACCCCCCTCCTCATGATTGTGAAGCGCTTTGGGTGTATGGCCATACACGATAAATGCGCTATATAAATAGACATTACATTTACATAGTATAAATTGCAAACTAAACTACAATGTTAACGTTTTTATCATTATTATTTCTTAAACTGTGCTAAAGCGAAAGCACATTGAGAAATCACCATATACTAAAATAAATTAGCAATGCTTATGTATGTCACGCCATGATGTTTTAGTATCACTTAAAATTGTAATTTCATTTGCTTTAGTAATAGTTTGAATGCCTAAATTAAAAGCTGAGTAAAGAGTGTTGTAAATAAAACAGAATTGCTAGTTTTTATCTTTTATATGTCTTCTTGTACACGTCTGTATCTTGTGACCAGCAGTTACTAGTTGGTTTGTGGGTTTTCAAATGTCTATGTCAGTTTCCTTCAAGTTTATGGCAAATGTTTTAGTAACACTTCATGTCACAATTTACGGTATTATCAAACTATTAACTAACACTACTAGCTTAATAAACTGCTAAGTAGCTGTTTATTAATAGTTATAAGGTTGGGTTTAAGTTTTGGGTAGGATTAGGGTGGCAGAATAAGATCATATTTTATAACTACTAATGAACCGTTCCTATCTTAATAATAGGCAGGCAATAAACCAGTAGTCAGTAGCATGAATTGTGACATAAACTAAAGTGTTACTATTGTTTTTTATTATAACTGTTATTTTTATACTGTGCTAAAAGCACATCGAAAAACCAACTCTCAAATATTTAGGTACTTTTGCACCTATCACATGACTCTTCAAGATCAATGCTATAAAATCCACAATAATAAGACTGATTAAACCCAAGAGTTTCACTGGAAAATGGTTTGACAGGATTCTCTGATGTGAGTCATGGTGGTGCCAGTGGTCTGTTTAGATGGGTTTGGTATTCTCATGACGCCCACGTTTCAATGAAATCAAGGCGAATTTCTTGACTGTGGGTTGCCCTGTGTGTGTGTGTGTGTGTGTGTGTGTGTGTGTGTGTGTGTGCTGGATTCCTTTGTGTTGTCCCAATTAAGATTAAGGTAACTGAACTGTTTTTGCAAATGTAAGTGCAAGGTGGCATGGTGGCTCAGTGGTTAGCCACTGAGCCACCATGAGTAAGAAGGTCGCTGGTTCGAGTCCCGGCTGGGTCAGTTGGAATTTCTGTGTGGGATATGCATGTTCTCCTCGTGTTGGCGTGGGTTTCCTCTGGGTTACTGTCAAAATGTAAAATGCTCTCTGTGTGACTAGGAACTAGGGTTGGGATTGGGGTATGAAGACAGAATATAAAGAGTTCAGATGGAAAAGTCTCTCTAAGTCCCATCTGAAATTTCCAAAACGAGTCTTCTTGTGTGGGTTCTGTAAATTCACTTTTATATCGAAGATAAATTTATATATATTTTTTAAATTGGAATTACTGAACATTAGTGATGTGAATACCAGCGCTATAAATAAACAGCTTTCCTAACATTGATACTTTATTCAGTAACAAGTAATCAAATGAATGACTATTTCCCCATTACAATGATTTTACCGTTACTCACAGTAAAATGCGCGTTAATATAATTGAGAACAATAAAGCGGTTTTCATACGAGCAGCATCTCTCTCAGCCATAGGACCTCTCTTTCTCTGGGGTGTGTGTGTGTTCTGGGCTGGGGCGGGAGACATAACCAACCAGTGATGATGACTGGTAAGTCTGTGAGCATGGTGTAATTGAGAATGTGATGATTGGCTTAGATAGAGTACATTTCCATCGTTTGCCAATCAGAGGCAGAGTAGAGTGGGTGTTCACACATGCGCACACGCACAGTCAGTGGCACACACCAACGACCAGAAGTCAGAACGATAGCAAATCCAACAAGTTCAAAGGTAACGTTTGTAAAATGGAAATATAAGCACTACTTTTCCCTCGTTGAAGTGAAAGGCAAGAATGTTTGTTAATATTTATTTTATAGACATTTGACAAATTAGACTTTTTTTTAAATTAAAGCAAAAGTTACTTTCCCTATTTGTGAGAAGTAACTATAACTACTTACTCTTTTAAAGGAACCTGCACAACACTGCTAAAAATAAACACAAGAGGCTGATAAAAAAAGCTCATTTCAGAAGAACATTTTAGACGGCACTTTAGAGGTTTTTGAATATAAACTCTTCATATACAGTTGACCCGTACAATATAGTCATTACGTTTATAGTACAACAATCATTACATACACTACCTGACAAAAGTCTTGTCATCAATCCCAGCTGTAAGAGCAACAAATAATAACTTGACTTCTAGTTGATCATTTGGAAAAGTGGCAGAAGATCGATTTTTCAGATCAATCATCTGTTGAACTGCATCCCAATCATCACAAATACTGCAGAAGACTTACTGGAACCCAGTCATTGTAAATCAACCAAGTTTTGTAAAGGAAAAGTCATGGTTTGGTGTTACATTCAGTATGGGCACGTGCAAGAGATCTGCAGAGTGGATGGCAACATCAACAGCTTGAGGTATCAAGACAATTGGGCTGGACTTTACATTACAAACCACAGGAGAGGGCAAATTCTTCAGCAGGATAGCGCTCCTTCTCATACTTCAGCCTCCACATATAAGTTCCTGAAAGCACAGAAGGTCAAGGGGCTCCAGCATTGGCCAGCCCGGTCACCAAACATGAACATTATCAAGCATGTTTGGGGTGAGATGAAGGAGGAGGCATTGAAGATGAATCCAAAAGATTTTGATGAACTCTGGGAGTCCTGCAGGAACGCTTTCTTTGCCATTCCAGATGACTTTATTTATAAGTGATTTAAGTCATTGCAGGGATGTATGGATGCAGTCCTCCAAGCTCATGGTAGTCATGCACAATAATCATTCTGTTTCCACTGCAGCATGACTTTATATTCTATACTATACATTATTTCTATTGTGACAAGACTTTTGTCTAAGCAAGTCAGACCTTACTGTCCTAATTAAATGATTCAAAATCAAGGCATGATCTTTTTTTATTTTGGTGAAATAAGCGTAATCTAGAGGCCTTTTCCTTTCATATAAGCCACTTCTGATACCAAATGATCAACTAGAAGTCCAGTAATTATTTGCTGTTCCTAAAACCTGGATAGGTGGCAAGTCTTTTGTCAGGTAGTGTATATATAGCATACACTATAGTATATAGTGTATATAAGTTCATGAAAAAAAAAAGTCTGTTTAGATGCATGGTGAGAAATATGCATGGATGTACAGTAAGAATGAAAGCTTAGAAAGGAGTTTTTTTTTATTTTTTTATCCTGTTCATTTTGTTTTATGATCAGACTCATCGCACATCTTGATCATGTTTGCACCAGGCCCTCCTGCTTGAGCTACAGAAATGTACTCATGTTCGTTGCACCACAGTATTTTTTTTTTTCCACCTAATGTTCTCATGTGAAAAAAAAAGTTGCTCTGCATTTCTCCGGTCAGCCGCAAACTGTTTAATCGACATCTGTCAAGCATCATGCAGACATCCGGTCATAGTGATCGGCCAATTGACAATGTTTAGAGTCATCATAGTGTCCACAATAATAAAGATGTCAAATGTCAGAGACTGCTTTTGGAATTTGAGACACATTTCTAAGTGCTTACCTAAGTTAAAAGTATATTTTTTACATTTACACAGTATCAGAAACCGGTGTAAATGCTGTAAAATAAAATTTTTAAAAAATGTGAAGCTGTGGTGGTTTTACGGTATCAAAATTTGGATACCACCCAAGCCTAAAACCCAGCGACCAATGTGAGGAGAGTTTACTCTCATGTGACTTGTTTTAGCTCTTTTGGTTCGATTAGAAACTTTGCCGTGTGAAAGCGAACCGCTCCAAGCGCAAAGAGCAACACTATAACAATTTTAATCCTTGTTTCGGAACAACTGAATCGATTCACAGGTGTGAAAGCACCCTAAGTCAAAGGAAAATGAATGAATGAATGTTCATGTTTTGCATGATAATATTGATTATTGTGACAGGCCTAACCCTGCGTATCAAGACTTGTATGACAAAATATAATGTAAATGATGACCCTTTTGGAAATCTGTAGAAAAGAACACATTATGTTATCCCCCCAAAAACAAGCACTAAAACAACCTTTTGCTTTTTTTTACAAGCAAAAGCTGCTCACAGTGGCACCATATCATTATTCTGTGTCCCCATTTGAGCTTTGTTTACAGTTGCAACAGATTTCTTCATTGAGAACAATGGCGGCACCCATGGTCCAAAGTAAATGTGGATTTATTGGAATAACATAAATATTTCATGGGTTTTTTTTTTTTTTTTTTACATACTGCACAAAAAGGCATCATTTCCATACATATCTTGATACTCTGTTTCCTTTTGAACTGACTTTTTTTTTTTCATTTATATAACTTTTCTCTTTACTGTTTTTACAGACTACGTGGCTTCCCATGTGGCAAATATTCCAGCAAAATGGCATCTTTGAAATCAAGAATGCATCTGTGTCAGGTAACTACTAACCTTATTCTGCAATGTGAAAGTATATTCGTTTTTGCGATTGTTTTAGAACTTTCATGGACAACACATACACTTAATACACAAATACACTTCATTAAACATGCACACATAAACGTAATCTATATGCTATAAAACTGCAGGTTAACTATTTTTCTATATAACAACTTATATTTGATTGTAATGTAATAATGAGGGGTCATACTGTCATGGAAAACCTGGAAAAGTCTTGGAATTTTGACATGACATTTTCCAGGCCTGGAAAAGTTTTGGAAAAACAGAAAAACCCACATGGTTTCGGAAAAGTCATGGAAATTACATTTAGTTATTTAGCAGACATGTTTGTCTAAAGCAACTTAAGTTGCAACTTAAATTCCGTCGTACATCGCTGCGAAAAGGGGCGAGGTTAAACAATGTGATATGATGTTAATAAATTTGAGCGATCGCTCCATATTTGAAATTTCTTATTTTAAATTATCTTCTATTGGTCTAATGCAATCACCTGATGTGATTTCGCAATTAAGAATTCACCAAGCTTTTAACTTTCTGGTCTGCCGCATTCACATGTCTATAAATGGAAGTCAATGGAGCGAAACATGCAGTGGGATCGCAGCTTTATAATAGAAGTAGTTTTACCTACTATTACTAGTTTAACAAACTATTAAATTATCTAAAATTAGTTGGACAAATATCTGTATACTGGAATGGATGTTAGTTGTTTTTATTCTTTTCTTTTCTTGGCCATAAACTTGCTCATGCATTATTAGTGCTGTGTAAGCATCATCATCTATTTTACATATATACAAAAATGAATTTTAACTATTGCGTGTTTTATAAAATGCTGTAATAAATGTGAACGTTTCTTATGATTTACCACGTATACGTAGACATTACATGAAACATTAGGTCATGAAAATTGACTTAAAAGTCATGGATTTTTTTTTAGTAAAAATCTGTATGAACCCTGAATAATGTGCACCTTTTGTAAAGACGCTTTGAAACAATAATTATTGCGAAAAGCGCTATACAAATAAACTTAATTAAATTAAATTAAATTAAATTAAATTAAATTAAATTAAATTAAATTAAATTAAATTAAATTAAATTAAATTAAATTGAATTGAATTGAATTGAATTGAACTAAATTAAATTAAATTAAATTAAATTAAATTAAATTAATAATTAAATTAAATTAAAATGAACTGAATTGAATTGAACTAAATTTAATTTAATTTAATTTAATTTAATTTAATTTAATTTAATTTAATTTAATTTAATTTAATTTAATTTAATTATTAATTATTAATTTAATTTAATTTAATTTAATTATTAATTTAATTTAATTTAATTTAGTTCAATTCAGTTTAATTCAATTCAATTTAATTGAATTTAATTTAATTTAATTATTAATTATTAATTTAATTTAATTTAATTTAATTTAATTTAATTTAATTTAATTGAACTGAACTGAACTAAATTAAATTAATAATTAAATTAAATTAAATTAAATTAAATTAAATTAAATTAAATTAAATTAAATTAAATTAAATTAAATTAAATTAAATTAAATTGAACTGAAGTAACTTGAACTTGCAATTCTATCACCTATAGGGAGAAATGACTGGGGATATTACATGGCAGAAAATGGTCAAACTACTTGCTCTACAAACAAATGTGTTCATGACTATACATACATAGTAGAATGATACAAGAAGAAAATATCAATTTGTAAGCAGCATAGCAATCTGGTTTTAATGTAGAAAAAAAATCAAACGGAAGTGAAAGAGACCGAAAGTCTCGAGCCAAAAAGATTCCAATTGTTGCGCTTGTTTGCGAAGAATAACATCAATAGGGGCCAGATTCAGTAACAGCTTGTGTCAGTGCGAGCCTTTTTTGCCGTTCATAAGCTACTGTCAGGATTTACTAAGCTTTGCACCATTTAGTGAAAAAAAATCTTGATTTTAAGTTGGGAAACTTTTTTTACTTACTGCATGCTTTTGCAGAAGTGAATCCCTTCTGACCAGCGTTGTTAGATGACTTGCATCTGATTATCATAATATCTTCTTGTTAACAGCCTACAGGAATTTGTGGCACTCTTATTGCGCTGGTCATTACATAATTGACCACGATGTGGCTTTAGCTGGCTGTTTAAAAGTGATTTTGAGTAACACGAATGTGTCTCGAACAGGCCTTCGCATTGCATCTTGCATATGTTGCATCACAGTTAGCTGTTTTTATTCAATGGAGCAATTCCATGCAAATGTAAGCCTGGTCATGAAAAAAAAAGTTTTCACCAAAAAAGTGAAACCCTTTCTAGGTTTTTTTGTGTAGACTTGTATTTTACTGTAATAAAAATATCTCGGTCAATGTTTTCAACCATTATATTTGATTGAAGTCAAACAAATGCCAATTTCACATCTGCCACATCGATAACAGAACGAAAAAAAGATTTTGGTCACTTTTGCAACCAAAAAACAACCAAATATCAACATCTAATGAGGCTACAGCTTGACATTGTGTGAACGTTATGACTATGACTTCTTAGATATATACACTAGATATCACATACGGACCCTGAGCATGCGTCAATACCACCGCCACATTTGTACAGTGCTCCCAAGACAAAAGTCATTGAACCACACTTAGACAAAAGCCAATGTGAAGATGCTGGACTTTAGCTATGTCTGCGGGTTTGGTAATGAGCAAACAAAGAAAGCAAAGCACAAAGGCAGAACATTTAATAGGCAAGATTTTGTTTTTTACGATTTTGCATGTTACGAATTTTAGTGCTTAACAAGTAACGTCATTGATGATAATACTGTCTTTTACTGCGCTGACCATAAAGCAAAGTAGCACCAACTTGCACTAAATACCAGGCTTATGCTAGTTTTGTTGAATAAAGCCAGCAAACAATGTAAATGAAATACGACAACAAGATGCTGCGGTGCCAGAAACTTGTAATATTGACGGCTAAGTGAAGTAATGGCTAGATTTTGAAGTAACGTACTGTACGGTATAAGGGTTTCTGATAACACGTTTCTTTGCCTCAATTTGCATCTTTTCCACCCTAAATTATTGAATGTTACAAATGTGATATACCATTTAGATCAGAAAGACGGATGTGCACATGATACACAGGGATATCGATGATTCACACGAATCGTTCATAATGGAGATTCATTCGCAAACGATTCGCTCCCTCTGTTAGAATTAGGATAGAGTTAGATTGGATATTTCCATGCACACAAACACACACTCTTTGTTGACAATGCCCGAAAAGAAAAATGATGTGAAATTATATATTTTTTAATTTGAACAAATATTTGCATTCTGACCACTGGGAAACCCCTTGATGATAAATGTGTCTATACAGTGCATCCGGAAAGTATTCATAGTGCTTCACTTCACTTTTTCCACATTTTTTAATTTGACAGCCTTATTCCAAAATGCATTAAATTCATTGATTTCCTCAAAATTCTACACACAATACTGTGTTTGTTTTTTTTAATTGTTGCAAATTTATTAAAAATTAAAAAGTCTCAAGTCTTTTTAAATATGGTGCCACAAGCTTTCCTATTCCTCTTTGCAGTTCCTCTCAAGTTCCTCTCAAGTTTTTTAGGTTTAATGGGAAGCGACAGTGTGCAGCCGTTTTAGATTTCTCCAGAGATGTTCAATAGATGTTCTCTGGCTGAGCCACTCAAGGACCGAGTTGTTGTGAAGTCACTCCATTGATATTTTGGCGGTGTGTTTTGGGTCATTGTCCTGCTGGAAGATGAACCATCGCCCCAGTCTGAGATCAAGAGCACTCTGAAGCAGGTTTTCATTCAGGATGTCTCTGTACATTGCTGCATTCATCTTTCCCTCTATCCTGACTAGTCTTCCAGTTCCTGCTGCTGAAAAACATCCCCACAGCATGATGCTGCCACCACCATGCTTCACTGTAGGGATGGTATTAGACTGGTGGTGCACCATGCCTGGTTTTCTCCAAACTTAACGCCTTGCGTTCACTTTAAAGAGTTTAATTTTAGTCTCATCAGACCTGAGAATATTGTTTCAGATACCTTTTGGCAAATTCCAGGTCTGCTATGTGCCCTTTACTAAGGAGTGGCTTCTGTCTGGCCAATTAACCATACAGGTCTGATTGATCTCTAATGCTGCACAGATGGTGGTCCTTCTGAAAACTTCTCCTATTTCCTTAGAAGAATGCTGGAGCTCAAACAGAGAGACCATCGGATTATTGATCACCTCCCTGACTAAGGCCCTTCTCCCCTGATCACTCAGATTAGATGGCCGGCCAGCTCTAGGAAGAGTCCTGGGGCCTCATGTATCAACGCTGCGTACGCACAAAAACTTTGCGTACGCCAGGTTTCACGATCAGAATAGCTCACGTTTGGATTTACTAACAATGAACTGAACGTGGGAATGTGCGCAGGTTCACGGCAGCTTTCTGGCAGGCGTATGCACATTTTTTGTGCGTGTCTGTTTTATTTCCATTGGCGACTCCTAGAGGCAGTTGTGTTAAATTCCTCTCTACAAAGTGTCTGAGCCTTGCAATGGCAGCTGTATGAGACGGGTTCATCTAGTAGGTATATAAGATTTCCATACCATACAGTTGACCAGCTAAACATTAAAGCACAATTTGCAGCAGTCGCCTGTTTTCCCAATGTAATCTGAGCGATCTACTGCACGCACATTGCTATAAAGACACTATCTGAAGATGAATTTGCAAGCGTGAATCAGAAACATTTCCATTCAATAAATGTGCAAATAAAATATGATGCACTAACTTATTGATGATTCCTACTTGTCTTTTTTCGTGATAAATAGTGGGCAAAATCTGATATGTAGCAGGGAAAAAAAGAAGAAAGAGTTCATCAGACGCTGGATTCGAGCCGAGTTTATGCTCGAACGTGTCAGTACATGATCACATGCTTCTTATGAGGTGCGCCACTGAGACTGCTAAGAGTACTG
Organism: Danio rerio; assembly: GCF_052040795.2. NCBI lineage: Eukaryota > Metazoa > Chordata > Actinopteri > Cypriniformes > Danionidae > Danio > Danio rerio. The sequence continues at coordinate 47,916,347 of NC_141033.1, read as the reverse complement.
CAACAGTTTAAAGATATAAAACACACTATTTCTTTTTTAATTCACTCAGTGCAATGTTCAGACCCAACTGTGTTAACCGTATCAGCTAAACTCTCCCACTCTATTTTTTTCTTTTGTTGTTAATTCCGGAGAACAAACTTGCAAATAACACCGCTTTTCTCCGGTCTACCCCCGAAAGCAGCACCTCCATTTCACATTCTGTTCAAAGTTTCTCTTTTTGCTTAATTTTGCCGTTGCTTTTTCGTTGGGTTTTGCCATTAGCATTGTCATTAGCATATTTATACGGGGGAGGAGGCAGGGAGGGGTTTTGTGCTCGTGCATGTTGCGCTCAGTTTCACGTTCATTCGGATGTACAAAAGAATATGCATGAGATTCGGCACACGCAGTGTTTCATACATCTGAATTTTTTTCTGCGTACGCACATTTACAGCTTTGTGCGTACGCAATGTTTTAGTAAGATTTCCACGCAAGTCTTCGTACATGAGGCCCCTGGTGCTTCCAAACATCTTCCATTTATGGATGATGGAGGCCACTGTGCTCTTTGTAACTTTTAGAGCAGCAGAAATGTTTCTGTAACCTTCCCCAGCTTTGTTCCTCGAGACAATCCTGTCTTAAAGGTCTACAGACAATTTCTTTGTCTTCATGCTTGGTTTGTGCTTTGACATGCACTGGGACCTTATCTAGACAGGTGTATGCCTTTTCAAATCATGTCCAATCAACTGAATTGACCACAGGTGAACTCCAATTAAGCTGCTGAAACATCTCAAGAATGATCAGTGGAAACAGAATGTACCTGAGTTCAATTTAGAGCTTCACTGCAAAGCCTGTGAATCCTGATGTAATTTTTCAGGTTTTTTATTTTTAATAACTTTGCAACAATTTCAAAAACTCTTTTTTTTAATTTTGAGCAAATAAATGAATTTAGTCCATTTTGGAATAAGGCAGTAACATAAAAAAAAATGTGGAAAAAGTGAAGCGCTATGATGCGAGTAATCAATGACTCCAGATGGCCAGTCCTCCACTGCACTTTGGTCCCACATTCATTAAAAAAGGAGCGCTACCCTGTACTAAAATGCCAGCTCTATTGACACATTCCTCCCAATAGACAGCAACAGCATAGGCGACATCTAATGTAAATATATATGCATGATGTCTATCAGATGTTGAATTTTGGTTGCCATACATGAAGAACAAATGTCAAAATTTGACATTAATATGACATTGGTTTAAGATGTTGGCTTGACGTTGGATTTTGGTCACTTTTCAACACAACTTAAAATTAACCAAATATTAACGTCATTTGACTTCGTTGTTGGGCATCAAAATGACGCTGTCCTTAAACACTGG